>NC_064281.1:31677500-32037500 GCF_003254725.2 Canis lupus dingo
GTACTACCATCACAAGTTCTCCATAGATCTACAAATTTCATAGAATAAAAGACGTATTAAAGAAATAAAAGACTAAAAAGTAGCTATTCCTGAAAATTCACTTGTTACATTTACAGAAAAATGTGGGTTTTTTTTAGGTTTTATTTATTTATTTATTTATTTGACAGAGAGAAAGTGAGAGTGTGCAGGTATAGGCAGGGGGAGCAGCAGGCATAAGGAGAGGGAGAAGGAGGCTCCCCACTGAGCAGGGAGCCCCACAGGAGCTCTATCTCAGGGACCCTGGGATAGTCCATACTTCTTCTAGATTTTCTTAGTTTTTACTCAGTTCTATTTATGAATGTGAGGATTCCATCCAGGATACCTTTTAGACATCATGTCTTCTTAGGGTCTTCATTGGCTGTGATAGTTTCTCAGGCTTCTTTTTTTTGACAACCTTGACATCTGAGAAGAGTGCTTGTCAAGTATTTTTTATAATGTTCCTCAATTGAGATTTGTCTGATGTTTTCTTATTAATTTTATTAATGTTTTTAAAGAATCAGCTTTTGGCTTTTTTTCTGTTTTCCTATTTTCAGTGTTGTTGATTTCCACTCTTAGTTTTATTACCTTAGTTCTTCTAGTTGTTTTAAATTTAATTTGCTCTTCATTTTCATTTCCTAAGGTGGAAGCCTATCTTACTGATTTTAGATCTTTTTTTGTGTTTTTATATATGTATATTGTTCTAAATTTCCATATGCATTGCTTTAGTTGCAGCCTACGGATTTTGAAAAGTTCTATTTTCATTTTTATTTTATTAATTATTTTCATTTCAGCTCTTTTTTTCCTTTTTAAAATTTTCTTTGCATTTCACTTCGGGAGGTTTCTGTTGACTAATCTTAAGCATTTTCCTCAAACGTGTTAAGTCTAGTAATGAATCATTCAAGGATATTTTTGATTTCTGTTTCTGTTCTTTGATATCTAGAATTTCTTTTTGATTCTTTCTTAGAGTTTCTATGTCTCTGCTTACATTACACATTTGTTCTTGTATTTTATCTACATTATAATGCTCGCTTTGGCAACACTATACTAAAATGTTATCTGCATTATCCATTAAAGACCTTAACATATTACTCATTAAATTCATTGATATTTTGAATACCTATATATCTAAATATGGTTGTGATATTTGCTCTGTTGGGAGAATAAGAATTCCTGTTCTCTCAATGGTTCTTTTAGGTATTCTATGAATCAAATTTACATTAGATGCATTAATGAGAATATCAGATTTAATAGGGTATGTATGGCGAATCCACACAGACATGGGAATTCCAAATGCAGTCAGGGAAAATGAGTTATATATATCATCCTGAACTAAGAAGAAGGGGGTAGGGGTCTGGGACTTCAGAGGAAAGGAATGCACTTTACAGGACAATTAAGAAGAGCAGATGTTTGGTAATTGGATGTTTGCCCTGCCATACAGATGGGCCAGTCAGATAAAATTTATCTCCACTAATAACCCTTATTCTGGGAAAGACCCCTAATTTATTTTTTATTTATTTATTTTATTTTATTTATTTACTCATGAGAGACACAGAGAGAGAGGCATCCAAACTTGTTACAATATGCTTTACATATATTCCAGTACAAGCTGTACATGACTTTATCTCCCTAATGGGATAAATGACATTTTAAGACCCCAGACTTTACTCCTTCCTGGTTCAACTCTGAAGTCCGGCTGTGAATAACCTCAAAAAATTTTACAAAAGACTGATAAACCCAAACTTTTGTGTTTCATAATGCTCTTGCTATCAGGCACACTTTAGATTTAATTTACATAACAGTTCTGCTTTAATGAAGGCTGTCCTTCATTAGGCTTCATTAGGCTGACCTCTAGTTAAAAGTGAATTGGGACCCACTATACACCTATAAGAATGATAAAAATCTCAAACTGTGACACCACTAAATGATAGAAAGGATGTGGAGCAACAGGAACTTCCATTCACTGCTGGTAAAAACACAAAATGGTACAGGCACTTTGGAAGACACTTTGGTGGCTTTTTACAAAGCTAAACATACTCTTACAGTATGATCTAGCAGTCTTACTCCTTGCTCTTTACCCAAATGAGTTGAAAATTTATGTCTTCACTAAACCTTGCACATGGATGTTATAGCACATGGATGTTTATACTTAATGTCCTTAAGTAGGTGAATTGATAAATCAACTGTGGTACCTTAAGACAGTGGAATATTTTATTATTCATTGCTAAAACAAAAGGAGTTATCAGGCCTGGTGAAGACTTTAAATACATATTAGTATGTACAAGAGGTCAATCTGAAAAGGCCACATATGTCATGATATTCTAACCATATAGCATTCTGAAAAAGACTGTAAAATACGACAATGGTATAAAGGTCAATGTTTCTAGGGATTAGCAGGAGGGAAGGATAAATTGATGGGGCGCTGCTTTTTAGAGCAGAGAAACTATCCCGTAGGATACTATATTGGTAGATTCAAGTCATTACACGTCTGTCAAAACCCATAGAATGTACAACACCAAGATTGAACCCTGAGGTAAATTAAGGGCTTCGAATGACAACAATGTGTTAATGTATGTTAACTGATTGTAACAAATATACCACTCTGGTTGGGGACGTTGATTGCAGGGGTGGCTGTGCATGGGTGTGGGCAGGGGCTATATGGGACCTCTGTACTTGACCCTCAATTTTTCTATGAACTTTAAACTTCTCTATAAATAAAGTCTATTATTTTTTTTTAATTTTTATTTATTTATGACAGTCACACACAGAGAGATAGAGAGAGAGAGAGAGAGAGAGGCAGAGACACAGGCAGAGGGAGAAGCAGGCTCCATGCACCGGGAGCCCAATGTGGGATTTGATCCCGGGTCCCCAGGATCACGCACTGGGCCAAAGGCAGGCGCCAAATCGCTGCGCCACCCAGGGATCCCTAAAGTCTATTATTTTTTAAAAGTGGATGAAATCTTCCCTTCCGGACTAGATAGTATAGTTCCATTTCTCATTGTCTTTCTTTCCAAAAACACCTATAAATCATAGAAATGGTATAAGAGAAAACCAAAGGAAAATTTTTGAAGGGCAGTAAGAAGAAGCCCAGCTGGTTTAGGACCTCAGTACCAGAGGAACCAAACAGCAGGTCAGCGTTTTGTGTACTCCCAAAGTGGAAGGCCTCTGGGACTCAAATTTTTTTGACCCCTAACCTAACAACAGAAGATCCAGGTAAGTTTAGTCCTAATCCAGATCAAATGGGAATTCTTCAAACAAGTGAGCCTGACAGCATTGGCAAGGGGGAGCCATTGGTAGCCTCACCAGAAAGAAGTAGCCAAGAGAAGCACTTTTCCCTCTGGGACTAGGACTGCTCTTTTCCAAGGAGCAAACTTAAGTAGGCAGGCAGAACCCAACTGCCATAGGGGGCCTGGTCCTGGAAGCTTTTTTATCTTATAAGATCTGAGATTTTCTCCCCCCTCTAGAAAAACCAAGATTGGCTGCTTAAAGAGGAAAAACAGACCTTATCACACCAAGCAGGAACATATTAGAAAAACCTTAGTGTCTGAGCACCTGAAACTCTCCTCTCCATTCAGAAACACTGGGTCAACTGG
Source organism: Canis lupus dingo (assembly GCF_003254725.2). Classification (NCBI taxonomy): domain Eukaryota; kingdom Metazoa; phylum Chordata; class Mammalia; order Carnivora; family Canidae; genus Canis; species Canis lupus. Next base: position 31,681,109 of record NC_064281.1, read on the forward strand.
GCAGATCCAGGGATGGGACCAAGGCAAATTTTGTCTGGCTCAGGAACTCTTCTCACCACCATCCCTGCCTTTACAATTATTTATTATAAAGGTGAACCCTTACTGTAAAGATGGGCTTACAGTAGGATTTCTGGTAGTGAGCACTGGCAACTAGGACCACCAAACTTTTGGATTCCCAGTGCCGTAGATCAGCAACCAGCCGGGGCTGGTCTTACTGGATGAGGATGTCTTTGATCCCTTATTTCTGATAATAGGCCACCAGGGCTGCTCCAGGTAGACTGGCAGATTGTGGAAATCTGTGCCACGTGACTACCTCCCTTCACTCAGATTCAGATGTCCACCCCGGCAAAACCCTCCTTCCCCAGAAACAGAACATATTCCAGGAGCTTCTATTACAGCGTGCAGGGTTCAGTGATTTCCAGGGCCAGCCATTCACCTTGCTGAGGCTGTTGCCAGGTTTGTAGTGTTCCACTCCTGTGGCTGCCTCTGTGAGTCCAGAGACCTGCATGGACTGCAGGGGACCCTCAGGTCCCAGTGGTTGGGAACATAGCCAAGAGCTCCTCCTCTCGCTGCTTTGTGCCACAGCTGGAAAAGCCAGGAAGTCCTTATTATGGCCCAGAGATACTGGTCTGTGGGATTGGGGGTGTGTCAAGCAGGGAATAGATTAAAGGAGATCAAGTCACAGCAAGCAACTTGGTCTTGGAAACCTTTATCTGCTTGAAACTCTACACAGAGCCACCAGGGTGGCAGGCATATCAGCAAAACAAACCAAGACACAACAAGCAGCCTAGTCTCATTTTTTTTAAAATTTTTATTTATTTATGATAGTCACAGAGAGAGAAAGAGAGAGAGGCAGAGACACAGGCAGAGGGAGAAGCAGGCTCCATGCACCGGGAGCCCGATCCAGGATCGCGCCCTGGGCCAAAGGCAGGCGCCAAACCACTGCGCCACCCAGGGATCCCAGCCTAGTCTCATTGAGAGTGATGCTGCCTAACTCCAGGATGGATATGCCCCTTCCACCATCTCCTGCCTCAGGTGCTGTGGATCGTATTTGCCCTTAAGTGCTTTCAACAGATGCTAACCAAGAGGCTGCTCCAGCCTTGACAATTCGGTGGTGGGTGAAGCCAAGGCCAGCCCCTGAGCTAATCCGGTAGGAAACCACAAAACCGATCAATTCCAAGGCCACAATTGTTTGAGAAAGAGGTCCCTATATTCCCCGTTGGCATCAGCAGGTCATCCCCATAGCCACCACCTATCTAGGGAATAGGATGGTAGGCAGGTAAGCAAGAAGGCAACAGAAGTCTCTTACTAATATTAGGAGTCCTATGCAGAGTCACTATTTCTTAGTGAATGAGATCCTAATACTTGTTGAAAGCTAGGCAGGTATAAAGATGGATAAGTAAATTGATAGTACAGTTGGTTGAATGATGATCCATCAAAAGATATTCCCATCCTAATCAGTGGAGCCTGTCCATATTATCTTAAATGGCAAAAAAGGGGACTTTGCAGATGTGGTTACATTACAGATCTTGAGATGGGGAGATTATTCTGTTCTAACCAGGTGAGGCCTAAATGCAATCCTATATGTTAAGTTTTAAACTTTAGTTTTTAAAATTATATTTTTTGAAATATTATGTGTTTTTTATTTTTATTTCATTTTTTAAAAGATTTTATTTATTTATTCATGAGACACACACACACACACCCACACACAGTGAGAGAGAGAGAGAGATAGAGAGAGAGGCAGAGAGATAAGCAGGCTCCATACTGGAAGCCTGACGTGGGACTTAATCCTGGGTATCCAGGATCATACCCCGGGCTGAAGACGGTGCCAAACCACTGGGCCACCGGGACTGCCCTATTTCATTTATTTTTATTGAAGAATATTTGACATGCAGTATCAGTTTCAGGTGTACAATATAGTGACTCAATATTATATACATTACAAAATGGTCATCTCAATAAATCTAGTTACTATCTATCACCCTGCAAAGCTGTTCTGATTTACTGACTGCATTGCCTACTCTGTGCATTATATCTATCTCTTATTTATTTTATAACTGGAAGGTTCTACCTCTTAATCACCTATACCAATTTTGTCCAAACCCTCTGACAACCATGAATTTGTTTTCTATAAGTCTGTTTCTGTTTTGTTTGTTCATTTGTTTGTTTTTAGATTCTATGGTGTAATTGAGATAATATGGTATTTGCCTTTTTTTTTTGTCTTATTACTTTCAGCTCAATACCCTCTAGTCCATCCATGTTGTCACAAATGACAAGATTTCATTCTTCTTGTATGATTGGGTAATAATCTACTATATATAGATAGGTATAGATATATCCCATCTTCATTCATCTATTGATGGGCATCAGTCATATGTTCTTATAAGAGAGAGGAAGAGGCAGATCTGATACAAATACACAGAGGAGAAAGCTATGGGAAGATGGAGTTGGAAATTGGGGTGATGATATCAATGAGCCAAGGATGGCTGGCAGCTTCTAGAAGCTGAAAGAAGCAAGGAACAGATTCTCCCATAGAGCCTCCAAAAGACTGCAGGCCTGCTAATACCTTGATTTTTGCCCCAATGCTAAGGGATTTGTACATCTGGCCTTCTAGGTTGTGATAGAGTACACTTCTGTTATTTTAAGCCATCACACTTGTGGTAATTTTTTACAGCAACTAAAGAAAATTAAGACAGGTAGATGGAGAGAAGGATAAGTAGGCAGCTACTAGGTGGATACACAGATAAGTAGTTGTAAATATTGATCAATATTTATAGTAATCATGGTTTTTACTTGTATAATATCATAGTTATTTTCTCATAGCATTAAAAGAAACATGGGAAGCTACTTAAGTTGATTCTATGGACATCCAGTGTCCTCTTGGACAGTGAGGCTGTTTTAGACTTTTTTAAAAAAAGATTTTATTTTTTGAGAGAGCACAAGCAGAGTGAGGGGCAGAGGGAGAAGCAGACTCCCCGTTGAGCAGGGAGCTGAGCAGGGAGCTGGATTCAAGGCTTGATTCTAGAACTCTGGGATCATTACCTGAGCTTAAGGTAGACACTTAGCTGACTGAGCCACCCAGGTGCTCCTGTTTTGACTTTATAAAGTAATTGACAGTATAATAATCCCCTTTGGACATAATAACTTTGTGTATATATATGAGTATTTCTTTAGAATTAATGTTTAGAAGAGGAAATGTAAAGTCAAATGTATTTCATGTTTATGACTTTAAATATAGTCAATTTTTCAAAAAAATATATATTGTCAATTTTCCATCTGTCGGTATGTTCAGAATTTATTTTTTATTATTTTGAATGATTTTATTTGTTTATTCATGAGAGACACAGAGAGAGACAGAGACATAGGCAGAGTCCATGCAGGGAGGCGAATGTGGGACTCAATCCCGGGTCTCCAGGATCACACCACGGTCTGAAGGCTAAACCTCTGAGCCACCGGGCCTGCCCGCATTTTCTCATTTGACACAGAGATGCTAGGAGAATAAGAGAAGTAATGCTAAACTGTTGAGACACTGGGGCTGCCCCGAAAATTTCTTTTTTAAAAAAGATTTATTTATTTATTTATTTTAGAGAGTGAAAGCACATGAGTGGAGAGAAGGGCAGACAGAAAGGGAGAGTAACAGACTCCTCGCTGAGTGCAGAGCACAAGGAGAGACTCGATTACATGACCCTGAGATCATGACCTCAGCAGAAATCAAGAGTCACATAGGTACCCCAAAGAAAATTTCTATAAATATATATATGTAAGGAGAAATCTATTTATACATATACATATATATATATTTCTTTAAATGAGGGCAGGGAGAAATGGAGGCATTTTGCTTATTACTTAATGAAGGTCCTAACTAAGGCACAGAAAGATCCAGACAGGAGGGAATTCTAGATATCAGACAGTAAACAGAAATGATACCCCAGAGGAATGATACTCCCGAGGAATACTAGATCTATGAAACTGGTGACAGCTGACCTCTAGAGGTAATGGAATGTTTATGATGTTTATGAATGTTATGTTTATTCACCTAAATTAGTAGTGCAGTCACACAGGTTATAGCAGTCAACTTGGTCAGAACAGGGTCACCAATTTCCCTTGTCTCCTCATTCTGCTCTTCTACTAAGCACGTTTTGCCTATTGCAGAAGTGGTACCACCATCTACTCAGATTTTCTGGCCAAATTTTAGGTGTTGTCACTGATTGTTGTTCTTCCCTCATGACCTTGCAACAATTCAAGTTTTACCAGCTGAGGACCTAGCTAGGAAGAGACAAGCCCTGCCTAAATTCCAGATGTATAAAATCTATGAGCATAATAAAATAGTATTTCACAACACCAAGTTAGAGAGCAGTAACTGATTGAAACACATTCTATTAATTTATTTTTCATTTTATTTCATACTGTTTCATCAGTATTTTGTTTTCCATGTGCCTTTACATTCTTACTCAATTTCTATTTCATCTTTCAAAACCTTGTATACTATATTTCATTCCAAATTCCATTCCATTTTTTCCATTCCATCTATTTTTAAATCTATAGTACATGTTTCATACTCCATTTATTTCATGTCATTGCATTTTCAGTCCAATTCTACATTCCTTCCTATTATATTTTCCTTCTTTTTCTTTAACAATTTATTTCATCCTATATTCCATTCTATTCCTTTTCTCCTATGACATTATATCTTTTATTCTCCGTGCTGTTAGATATTTATTTCTATCCTCCTTTCCATTCCATTTTCCCATTATATTCCATTCAGTTTCCATCCTCTTCAATTTTCCATTTCATATCCTGTTCAAGTCCATATTCTGTGCCTCATTTTATTCCAGTTTCCTCTGCAACCAGTTTTTATTTCATCCCATTCTGCTTTATGTTTAAAATCCATTTTCCATTCCTTATTATTTAGCACTCCAGGTACCATTCCATTCTATTTTGTGTCATATTTCCAGTTGCTTATCCATTCCCCTGAACCTTTCATTCCATTTTGTCAAAATTGTTATAACAATGACTTTCAGGACATCTGCTTGCCAACATTTTTATCAAAGAATCAGAAATGTGCCTGGCATTATGCCAAAATTTTCCACTTCTGGGAATTTATCCATAACAAGGATAAACTTAGGATATGAACATATTTTAGCTTGCAGGATGTGATTCACAGTGATAGAGTGCAAAGTTGAAAACAAGATAAATGTTGGCAATATAAGAATTTTTGAAAGTGCAGGCTACCTCTATAAATGGAATGTTTTCTATTACAAAATGGCTTTGTTTATTTACATGGAAAGTATATTTTCTGGATCCAAAACCGAGGTTACAAAACAGTATTTCTGGATAAATAATTCCATTTTTGGAAGATAAAAGAAAACAACTATATAAATGGCCGTTCTGCCAGTATATAATTAAAGATTTCCAGTAGTTACCCATTGGTGTGTGAGAAAAAAATTGTTTTCCCTATGAGTGTGTGAAAATTTAAGTGCAAGTTTTCTTTTCTTTTTTTTTTTTAAGTGCAAGTTTGCCTTTCCATTTTGGGTACTGAGCATGCAACCCTTTTGTAATAGTGACTAAAATATCCAAATATTAATCTTCAAGTCTGTGCCTCAGAACATATTTCTATTAATAGAAATTTAACATCTGTGGCCAAGAATGAAGACTATGTCAAATTAATTAGCATGCATTCATCACTAGATTACTACCTAGCTCATACAAATGTTAATATATATTATAAGGGTAGTACCACTCTTAATCCCAGGCAATTCTTTCCTGTGCCTCAGCGGGACAGGCAGGAAGAAGCAGTCTTCCTGGAAGTCTAACTCCCTTTTCTCATGCTTGGGACGCACAGGAGGCACACTGTGGGCCCCATCCCTGTTCTACTCTTTGAGTTGTTCTCCAGCTTTTAAACCCCGTGTGGAGTGATTCAGATGTCTGGAGGAGTCTCAGAACTGTCCCCTCTGGAGTCATCCATGCACCCAGGGTCTGACTATATATCATAACGGTGACCTAGCTAGGGAATTGGCTCTTTTTGACCAGTGTGGTATTTCTTTCAATTGATTTCTTGAATTTGAGCCACGATAATGGTGGTGACACACCGATTTTGGGTCACTCATGTTGTTTATATAGAGAGAGCCTCACCACCCTACACACGCACGCTTTTAAAGGCTATGTGTAAAGCCCAGGACATTCACATTATCTACCAGTCCAGGGTAGACCCCACAGGGTGAGTGCTCACCTTTGGGCTTGCTGCCAGATGTGGCTTGGGTTGGGCGGCTTCTGAAGATGCGTCACGTGATCCCCAGCCCACCAATCAGAAGGGAGGATTCCACCAGGCCCCGCCCGCCTTCCTCCCTCCTCTAGTCAAGGCTCTACTTGAGGTAACCTCTGCGGAGTGTTGCTGTTTCTGACAAACTTGCGTTTTGGTCGCCCAGTCCTACTCAGAGGAGGAAGAGAGGAGCAGCAGTTTGAATCCTTGTTGGGTGTCGGAGTCAGAGGGAGGAGCCTAAGAATGAGGTCACCTTTACCGCTGTTGCTGCCAGCGAGACTGGAAGCCCACGTCCTGCGGCCCAGATTCCCCTTCACCACTGAGCTCTTGAGGATTACACGGGCTTGCACTGAAGCCTCCCTATCCATCGTCTATGAGGGCGCTGACTTGCCCGGCAAAAACTGCTGACGAAGAGGCGTTCTGACCTCCGAGGCTTCCTGGTTACCATTCAGACCTTCCATCCATGGTGGCCTAGGAGGGCCGGAAGCGAGACCGTGCCCCCTGGCGGCTAGCCGTCCCGGGACAACCCACAGGGGGCATGGGCATGGTCGGTGGATAAACTGTGATCGAGGCTTGGGAAAAGGCTGCCCCAAAAGCACTCCAGCGGGAACAACCTGCCTACACACACACACTTCTCTGTGGGCTGTTTTCGAGAGATTCCGGAACTCCGGGGTCTCAGCCTTTCCTGCCCTCTTCTCCAAATCTTGAGCCCAGCAGCGGGCATCATTCTCGGGCTTCTATGTGGAATGCAACATCACGGGCAGGCCCTGCTCTTCAGGGCCGCGGATTCCTGCTGGGCCCGGCCAGTGCAAGCTGTAGCCCTTAGGCAGGCTCGGCTTGTGGCAGCCACATCGGCAAAGCCTCGCCCAGCTCTGCCCAGCTCTTCCCAGTCGCGACCATACACCAAGACTGATCCCCCCAAGCCCGGCACACAGGTAAGAACGGCACTCTGCTGCCATCTGTCTCCTCCTCTGCCAGCTGCTTTTGCTCCTAGGTTCGCCTCGGGAACGCTTGTCTCCTGTAGTCTTTCAAACTCTCTTGATGGCTGAGATTCTTGCCTTGCTTCCCGCCTGGCAGTAATGCCACCTGCATTATAGTGTGCCTCCCCATCCGGGTCTCCAGGCACATTTTGTTTTCATTTTGTTGGGCAGTGTGGTGGGAGCTTCCTTCCGTAAGTCTCTTGGTGTGAACCCCACCATCTCCATTGGGTTTTCTGGCCTGAGCTGCCTTTCCTCCTCGTCCTCCCATGATGATGATTTTGCCTGAGCTCACACTCCAAGCCTAGCCCTCCTAGAGTTACGCCAGTCTTACTGCCTGAACTTGTTGCCCCGAGTCCTGCCAATCCAGAAAAGGTCAAAAGAGGGAGCAACTAACCCAAGTGGTGTGACTCTCTCTCAGCAATCTCCAAAGCAAAGTTGGAAGGGACATCCATCCCCTGGAATGAATGGCCTTGCCTGCTGGTTACCTGGGAGGTTTCCAAGAGTCCTGTCAGACACTAACAATCATCATGAATTTTTTTTTTTTTTTTTTTAAGAGAGAGTGAGGGGGTAGGGACATCAGAAGGAGGCAGGGGAGAGAGAATCTTAAGTAGTCTCCATGCCTACCAGGGAGCCCCTTACGGGGCTTGGTCACAGAACCCTGAGATCCTGACCTGGCTGAGATCGAGTCATTAGCTTAACTGACTGAGCCACCCAGGCACTTCTCATTATGAGTGATTTTAAAGCCTCTTCTCCCTGTTACTCCACCATGGAGTATTGAATTGGCTGTTGAATCTTGATTCCAGGTCCCCTGCCCCCTCAAACGGGCTGCCTTTATTCCTGAGCTGAAATTTCTGTTTTCCATGTTGACATTTACTGAATGAATTTTTAAAAATGGTATCTCCTTCCTGCTTTTCTATAATTACATATAAGAGCAAATACTTTTTTTGTTGTTTTGGGGGCTTGTATGTTTCTGCAAAATTCCTATTTATACCTTTTGTTCATTTTTTTCATTGCCTTAAAAATATACATTATTAATAATAACCCCTTTTCTGGTTAATATGGGACAAATACTTCTCCCAGTTTTTTTGTCTACTTCTTGAATCTTTTAAATACTCTCATTTAGTAACCAAAAGTTTGAAAATTACTATGCAGCTGATTTTGCCTGTCCTTTGCAGTTTGGCTTTTTATATTATAATTAAGAAATCCTTTACTACCACTAATAAATTAGTCCATGTTTTTTCTATATTCTTTAACTCTTGCTTTTCACAGAATACAATCCACCTGAAATTTGTTTCCATGTATTATTTAGTGAAGAGGTTCACATTTTATTGCCATTTTCCATATGGGTCATGTGTTGCCCATTAGAATGTTAAAATTCCTTCCTTTCCCCATGATCTGTCATGACAGCACTGAAATGAAATAGATTTTAATTTATGCATAGATCTAACTATAGACTCTTTCTTGTACAGTTTGGTCATTTGCCTCTGTTTATACTACTCTGTGTTATAAAAAATTTTAATAAGTTGTTGGGCAGGTGTCTCACTTAATTCTCTCAGGAATATGATCATATTTTTCACATTTTATGACCCTATATTTTTCATATTACATTTTGGAAGCAGCTTGTCATATTGCATGAAATATCCTATAGGGTCATGCTTGAAATTACTTTGAATTTGTAGATTGTTTTGGGAAGTATATATTGTAATACTGAATCTATTTTCATAGTGTATCTTATTTAGGCATTTTTTTGTTTGTTTTAATCACATTTTTTATAATTTTTTCAGTAGTGTTAATCTGTTTGTAGGTGTGGTTTTCTTTGTTTCTATCTTGCTTGAGGTCTGTAGGGGTCCTATTTGATCCTATGACTTGATAGCTTCAGTTTTTAAAATTCTAGGCAATTCTATTTTCATATAATGAATTTTTTAAAGATTTTATTTATTTATGAGAGACAGGCAGAGATATAGGCAGAGGGATAAGCAGGCTCCCCGCAAGGATCCTGATGTGGGACTCGATCCCTGATCCTGGGATCACTCCCTGAGCTGAAGGCAGATGCTCAACTGCTCAGGCGTCCTGAATTTTTTAAAAAATAGAAATATTTTCTTTTTTTTTTAACCAATCCATTTTTTAATTTTTAAATCCTTGACATTACAGAACTAAACTGAAATTTATTAACATTCCACTCTTAACATTTCTTATCGACAAACCGAAATAAAATCCATGAGCCAAAACAAAACTAAAAACAGGGATAAGCTTATAAAACTAAATATGGATCCCAGCATTAACAGCTGAACAGAGAAATGTGATTTTTTATTTATTTATTTATTTTATTTATTTTATTTTTTTTTAATTCTTAGCAGATGGTAAAGTCGTGTAGAAACTGAAACACTTACAAATTATTTAAAACCTGGAATCCCTGACCAGAAATTACACAGTTGGATCATGGGAAAACAGCAGAAAGGGGGTGGGGTGGTGGTGGTGGTGGTTTGTAAGCGAACCTACACCGTTCTAGCTGCACCCCATGCCCTTCTCGGAGGAGAGCCTGGCATTGATTAGATACTGGGCCAGACTAATACTGGCAGCAGAACCAGTGATAGTAACCTGCCTACCAGAGGAACCTTCCACCGGATTGGCAATTTTGATCTGGGCCCCAGACATCTGGCGGATCTCATTAATGTTGGCGCCCTGGCGCCCGATTATGCAGCCAATTAAGTTATTTGGAATGGTGAATTCATGGGTGGTTTGAGTGGACGCATCCAAACTTGCCCAATAGCCTTTCACCTCGGGAGAGTTGGAGTCAATTCCGGCGAATCCCGTCCCGCCGTGCATCATGGCAAAGTGAGATTGTTGTCTTGCCACCTGGTTCAGCTTGGCCAGGTCGAGCGGAGAGACGGTGTGTTGTCCTTGGATCGAGTAGGCATCCAGGGGCGGCCCCTCCAGGTAGTGGGTGTCGTGCGGGTAGCCGGCTGCGTGCGGGTAGCCGGCTGCGTAGCCCCAGCGGTCTTGGCCGCCCGCGCAGATGACCGGCGAGCTGGCGGGCATGGGCTGGTACGGGATGGTCATGACTCTCCCCTGCGGGGACTGGGAGAGCGTCTCGAGCATGACCAGGCAGATCTGCTTGACACACTCGGTGACCGACTGCGGCACGCCCGCGATGGTGATGGCCCGCTCGGTCGAGTTGGGCAGCATATCCCCCGCCACCTGCACCTGGGCGCCCGTGCTCTCGCGGATCTCCTTGATCTTGCAGCCGCCCTTCCCGATCAGCGAGCCGCACTGGTAGGCCGGCACCACGAGCCGCAGGGTGACCGGGGGCCTGCTGGCCGCCGTGCTGTTGGTCATGGAGCTGTTGATGTCTTCCTCCAGCTTGTCGATGATCATGACGAAGGCCTTAAAGATGGCATTGGTCGGGCCCGTCAGGGTGATGATCCGCTCCGGGCAGTTGCCCTCCGAGATGTTGATCCGCGCGCCGCTCTCCTTGCGGATCCTCTTCACCGACTCCCCTTTCTTCCCGATGATGCTCCCCACTTCCTTCCTGTGCATGAGCAGCCGAATGGTGAGAGTCGCGTTTAGTTCACTCTCAGTCACTCTGGCATCCATGGCAAGCGGCAAGCGGCAAGCGGCGGGCGGCGTTCAGGGGCGTTGGGCCCGTTACGCGAGCGGCGGGCGGGGGGAGGGGACTGTAGGCCCGGAACGGCCAGCGCGAGGCGAGCAAGGGCCCGCGCGAGGCGAGCAAGAGCCGCCGGAGCGTGCGGGCCCGCACGGAGCGAGCAAGCGGGCGCGGGTGGGAGGCCGCGGCATCGTCCGGGGGCGGCGGCGGTGGCGGGGGTGGGGGGTGGGGGGGCGAGCGGGCGGGAGGCCGCGGCGTAGTGCGGCGGTGGCGACTCCGGAGGCAGCCTCGGCCTATTTTCGGTTTTATTTTTTTTATTTTTTTTTTTTCTATTTTCGGTTTTAAAAAGGAAATTTAAAAACACTTCTGCAGAATTCTCCATTTTATATTCTGTTTAGAGGATTAAAAAAAAAGTAGCATGTTAGTTGAATCTTAAGGAGAGATAGAGAATAATCATTTATTGCCTTTGTTTGAAATGGAGTTATGACCATAAAATTCCCATTTAGACACTTAATACCTTTCTAGCATAGGTCATTTACAACTTGGATAAGAGAAGTAGAGTTTGTCCGAAGATGACTGGAGAAACAGAGGTGATTATGGTATGCAGAGACAGGGAGAGTGAGTACATGGTCAATGTGGTGTAGAGAATAACCACAGATACGGACCAATAGATAAGGGAATAGGGAGAGCAGGGAGGAAGACACGGAATCAAGAAAGAAACGGCAGAGGTTAGTTACCTGATGGAGGAAAGTCTTGGTTTTTTAAAGAAAGAAATGTCTATGTTGGGAACAGGGGCTTTTGAAGTCTGTAAGAGTGGGCAGTAGAAGGATGGAGAACTATTTATGGTTATTGATTGACATGAGTAAATGATCAAATAGTGAAAAAATATGTTAATGGATAATCCCATTTGAAAAATAGTTGTGACTGAGTTTGTGAGCATATAAGGGAGTGTGAGTGTGTTTGTAAACATATTTGTATAATAGTAGGTAGGCTTGCAGCACTCTGAACAGGGTATCTGTCCAGTTGTCTTTCTGTCTTGACCATATCCCTGCTGTAATGAGACTCAGCCGTTTTTTAAATAATTTAACTTGTGGAAACATGGTAGGAGACCATGTTTAAAATAAATGGATTAAAAAATGAAACTACTAAAATGAACTCCCTTTTGCTCCTTTCCTGTATTTCTCCTCTTCCCTTTTGCTTTTCTGGTATGTGACCACTACTGGCATTAGACCTGGTCAAGAGGAACCCTAATGGCTGAGTCCCATATTTTGGAGGGTCCTGCTCAGGCCTTCCTCTTCTATATTTCATGCCAGAGATAAGAGTCCATTGGGACAAGGAGATGAACCCGGCCCCCTCTGCCCCCAGGTCTAGACATCTTACTAGTTTTGTAGAAAATGTATCAAGTATCCTAATTTTCTGAGGATGTTTTCAGAGCCAGCAAGTCCTTATTCTCAAAGTCCGTCCTAAGAAAAGAAGAGCTGAGCCTATGGTGTGCTCAATCTTGGGCAAAAAAAAAGTATGGGAGCAAGGGCTAGACCAAGCTGGGAAGTGTGGGTTGTAGTGCTCCCTGAGTTAGGTGTGAAGCACTGCATGTTGTAGGATGTAGCTGGCCATGGGGAGAAGAGATCCAGAATATGGACCAGGTGCCTACATTTATCCTTTTGCCATAGGCACCAGAGGTTAATGGTGGGCCTGTATATGTCATGAGCTCTGTACCCAGGCCTATATATTTAAGAAGCTACACTTTATCCCTGGAGGTACCCTGATCGCAGAACACTTCATATTCCAGAGGCTGAGGAAAACAGTATTTCAGGCTTTAGATTTGGTTCCTTCCTTCAGTGAGCCAGCATTGCAGGTAGAATCACAAATCCTACCACCCTTCTACATCCTAGTGTTTTAATGAGTCTCCTGGGCATTTGATCTGCCAGAATGGGGACCCTAATTCAGTGTTCTTAACTCAGGCCTGCCACACTGGCCACAAGCTCTTCCTCCTCCCTTTGACATTGAGTCCGTCCCATATTCCCTCTTTCAGAATGTACCAAATACCATCCATCTTAACGGAAATCTCCACAGTGCAGAATCCTGAGGAAACCTATTACTAGACATCATCTTCCTGGAGCTTTGGAAGCATTTCCAAAGCTGGATCATCCTTTTCTTTGATACATATTCTTCCTTGGTCTTAAGAGATTTCCTTTTTTATGTTTACCTAGTATTTTCCTAGACCTTCCTTCCATACCTCTGTGTGTTGGGTTTTAGTGTTTGGTCTTTTTTTTTTTTTTTGCCATATACATTCACTTCCCAGGGAATCCCATGTAGTCTTGAGTTTTTAAATGTCATTTTAATTCAATAAATTCTAAATATGTATGTTTGTTCTTACTCATTCCCTTGTACTCCATGTACATGTATATCCAGCTGCCTAATTGATTTTTCTGCTTGACCTAAGAGGCATCTCAAACTTGAGTAGTATAGAGTGCTGTCCATTGAAGGAAACCTAATACTAGCCACACATGTAACTCACAATTATCTAGTAGTAAGACATTCAAAAAGTAATAAGAAATGTGAAATTAATTTTAATAAGATTTTTAATTCCATCTATCCAATATATTATATTTTCTATATGGAATCAATATAAAATTATGGAGTAAAATATATGTATTTTACTGTTACATGATCTCCATTCTGACTAGCCACGTTTTAAATGTTTAGTAGCCACATGTGTACATATGTGTGGAGAGCAAATTTGGGACTTTTTCCTTGCCTTTATTTTTCTTGTAAATTTCCTACTGCATTTTTTTTTTTCCATCCTAGGTGCTTTATCTAATCATGCTAATCATGGGGTCCTGTTGTAGAAGTGAATGCTCAGGCATCAGTTTTGGGAAAGTTCACAGGTGCTATTCTCTAGTACTTTTGGTCCTTCTTGAGGTATGTTCCTTGCACCATCCCAATTTCAGCTGCTCTTTCCAGTAAGTACCTTTTGGCTAGTTTGCTGCTCTCTGTAATAAAGTTAGTCAGGTGCTGTGCCTTTGCTTCTTTTTTACCTTCATGAGAACAGGGATACCATGCAGGGAATGTGTCTCTTGATTTTGTTTAGCCATTCATCAGTGAAGAGATATTTTGATTGTTTGAACGTTTGGACCTTTTGACTATTGTGAATAGTGCTGCTATGAATAGACATGTACAAGTTGTTTTGTTTTTTAATAAGTTTTTGTTTGAAGACCTGTTTTCAGCTCTTTCAGTTTATATCTAGGACTATAAATGCTGGTTCTTATGTTAATTCTGTGTTTAACTTCTTGAGGAATCACAAGTGGCTCTATCAGTTTATATTCCACAGTGGCTCTACCAGTTTATATTCATTCCTCCAAGAAATTTTGTGGGATTTCAATATTCTCTACATCCACACCAAGCTTTATTATTGTCTTTTTAAAATTTTATGGCCATCCCAGTGTGTGTGAAGTCGTATCTTATTTAGGTTTGATTTTCATTTCCGTAATAACTAAGGTCTTTGAGTATTTTTCATGTGCTTATTTGCCATTTGTGTATCTTGTTTGGGAAAATGCCTATTCAACTCCTTTGCCAATTTTTAAATTGGGATTTTTTCATTTTGATATCTTTTTCTTTTAAGATTTTATTTATTTATTTATTCATGAGAGACACAGAGAGAGAGACAGAGACATAGGCTGAGGGAGAAGCAGGCTCCCTGTGGGGAGCCTGATGTGGGACTCCATCCCAAGACCTCAGGATCACCTGATCCAAAGGCAGATGCTCAACCACTGAGCCACCCAGGTGCCCCCATAGTAATATCGTATAATCCTTTATATTTCTGTGACATCAGTTTTTAATATTACTGCTTTCACTTCTCCTGCCCCTCTTCCCCCACCACACACACTTAAATAAATGAACACAGAGGTAAGGGACCGGGAGAGGGAGAGAGAGAGAATGTTTTTGTTTTTTTTTTTAAATATTTTATAGAGGGACTGCACTTGTGAGTGGGGGAGGGGCAGGAAGGATGGGAGAGAGAGAGAAAAAGAATCTCAAGCAGACTGTCTGCTCTGAGCACAGAGCTCTAGGTTGGGCTGGATCTCACATGCCTGAGATCATGACCTTAGGTGAAATCCAGAGTTAGTCACTTAACCAACTGAGCCACCTAGGTGCCCCTACCTCTTTTATTTCTAATTTTATTATTTGAGTCCTCTCTTTTTTTACTTTAGGTTAAGATTTATCAGTTTTATTGATTTTTTTTTTCCCAAAAATTCAGTTCTTGGTTTCATTGATGTTTTTCTCTTTTTATTTCATTTCTACCTGCTGCAGTCTATTCCTCCTTTGTGCTAATTTTGGGTTTAATTTGTTCTTTTTTAGTTCCTTTAGGTGTGAAATTAGTTGTCGAATTGAGGTCTTTTTTTTTTTCCTGTATAAGCATTTACTCCTGTGAAATGTTTCCTCAGTATTGCTTTTATTGCACTCCATAAGTTTTGAAATGTCATGTTTTGTTTTATTTTGTTTTGGTTTTTTTTTGAAATGTCCTGTTTTAATTTTCATTTGTCTCGTAATATTTTCTTTTTAAAATTTAAGACTTTTTTTCTTTTTTATCTTTATATATTTTCTAAATTCCCTTTTTAAAAAAAATATTTTATTTATTTATTCATGAGAGACACAGAGAGAGAGAGAGAGAGAGAGAGAGAGAGGCAGAGACACAGGTAGAGGGAGAAGCAGGCTCCATGGGACTGGATCTTGGGACTCCAGGACCACACCCCCGGCTGAAGGTGGCGCTAAACCGCTGAGACCCAGGCTGCCCTCTAAATTCCCTTTTGATTTCTTCTTTAATCCATTGGTTGAATCAGAGTACATTGTTTAAATACCACATATTTGTGCATTTTCCTGTTTGCCTTCTGCTATTGATCTCTAGTTTCATTCCACTGTGGTCAGAGAAAATACTTCATATCAGTCCAATTTTCTTAAATGTTAAGAAAATGTTAAGACTTGTTTAGTCCCCTAATATATGGTCTGTCTTAGAGAATGTTTCCTGTACACTTGAAGAATATATATTCTGCTGTTACTGGCCAGACAGTTTTGTTTATGTCTGTTACATGCATTGATCTATTGTGTTTTTCAAGTTCTCTGTTTACTTATTGATCTTCTGTCTGGTTGTTTGGTCCATAAGTGAAAGTGAAGTATTGAAATCTTCTATTATAATTGTGTTGTTGTCTTTCCCCTTTCAGTTATGTCAATCTGCTTCATTTTTAAAGGGTAGTTTTATAAGATTTAGTGTTTTTCGTTAAAGGTTGTTTTTCTTTCAGCACTTCAAATACATCATCCCACTGCCTTCTTCTTATCTCTGTCATTTCTCACGAGAAATTGGCTTCTCCTAATCAGACTGAGGATCCCTTATAAGTGTATAGTTTTATTGCTTTCACGATTTTCTCTTTTTCTTTGGTTTTTGATAGTTTCATTATGATATGCCTCAGTATCGATCTCTTTGCTTTTTTACTCCATTTGAATTTGTTGACCTCTGGAAGTAGAGATTCATATCTTTTATCAAATTTGGAAAGCTGCTGGCCATTATTTTTTTATTTTATTTTTTATTTTTATTTATTTATTTATTTAGTTAGTTATTTATGCCATTATTTTTTTAAATGTACTTTAGGCTCCGTACTTTCACTCCTTTCTCTTGTAGCTCCATTCATGTGTTGGTATGTGAGTTGGTGTCCCACAGATCTCTTAAGCTCTGTTTATTGATTTTCATTCTTTCATCTTTTTTCTTCTTAGATTGTTCATTTTAATTGCCTATGTTCAATTTCGCTGATTATTGTCTTCTGCTTGATAAAATATGCCATTGAACTTTTTCGATGAATTTGTCATTTTAGTTATTCTTTTCAGCTTTAGGATTTATATTTGGTTCCTTTTTCTAATTTCTATCCCATTATCACTGTTACTTGTTTGGTGAAACATTCTGATGGTGTTCTTTAGGTCCTTGTCCATTGTGTCTTTAGCAATTTGAGAATTTGATGGGTTGAGTGAGAGTACAGCCCACAGAAATACACTTCATGGAATTTATGGATGAAGGGAGCATCCAGCCTAAAGGAGGACACACCTGTTGGTACATGGATGAAAGGTCCAGTGAGTGTATAGGAGTATCCAGTACAAAATGCTTTAGTAGAGGAAACCTCCAGCCTAGAGTAGTCTCAACAGGAGGTGTATATGAAACATTCAGCCAGCATAGAGGAGGATATGGTTGTGTGTTTAGGGGTTCAGTATGTAGGTAAGCAATGGCTAGGAACTGGCAAATGGTTGATGAGTGGAAGATGGCAGATGGAAGATGAAGCCAATGTAATGGCAAACATAATAGAAGATGCTTTGCTACAGAGTACAGCCAGCCTAAAGTAGAACCCTGTAGGACATGCCTATCTGGAGGGAGAAACTAGCTTAGGATAGGATTTATCAGGATGTGTGTGAAGGAAGCATTCATCATAGTGTGGGAATTGGCAGGAGGTGAATGGGACTGTGGAGGACGTTTATGGATATAGAAATAAACAAATTAGAGGAATACATTTTAGGAAGTTTATGGAAGGAGGATGTCTCCAGCCTATAGAAGCACAATAATGAAGAGGCATCGGTTGAGGGATCATCCTCTCTAAGGAGATGAATCTACAGGAAGTACATAGGTGCAAAGGGCTGCATCTGGGAAAGGACACAGCAGGTGGTGTATGGGTGCAAGGTACAGTCAATGAAGTAGAGGATGTGGCAGGAGGGGTGTCTCAACAAGGGAGTACCTGAGTGTATGGAGCTTCTAGCTTAGTGAATAAGTAAGGGGATGTACATGAATGGAGGGTACAATATCCTATAGAAGATTCTGGCAAGGGGTATTTGGTTGGAGAGGATATCTCACCTAAGAGAGGTCTCCCAGTGATGTGCTGTGTTGGAGGAGGCAGTCAGCCTCAGGCAGGACATGGCAGGTGATGCATGAGTATAAGATGTAGCTAGTTTAAGTTAGAATAACAAGAAATATATGTGGGAATAGAGCATTTGGACCATTGGAAAGATGTGATACAAGTTACATTGGCATAGAATTTAGCAAGCTTAGGAAATGACCATAATGAAATGTATGGTAGAGAGTGGGCTCATCCATCGATGGAGAGAACATTCATTCAGCACAGGGGGAAAATAGTTTGGACATGTATGAAGGAAGTGATCACCCAGCTTAAGGAAAGTCACAGCAGTTTGTACATTGGAGAGTGGAGGATGCAGCCTGTGGTAGGAACCTTCACACAGTGCATGTTTGGAAGGAGAATCCAAACTAGGGTACGTCTACCAGGAGATGCATGGATGGAGGAAACACCCAGGAAGCACCCATCCTAACAGTTGGATCTACTAATAGGTATAGTACTGGAGGGTGTCACAATCATAGGGGAGACCTTGGTAAAAAAATGCATGACTGGGGCTTGTAGCCAGGTTAAGGTAGTATATTGCTGTAGATCTATAGATGGAGGTTACAGGCAACCTAGGAGAGAAGGTAGCAGGAAGTGTGTGTTTAGGGTAAGTGAACAGTCCAGGAGAATATTAAACAGTAAGCTCATAGAAGCTAGCCTAAGTTGCTTCATGGGTGAACCTAGCATCCAGCCGGATGGAGTCATTGGAGTGAATTGTATATGTGGATTGTGGCCTCATTTGGGGGAAGATCCTACAGAAGTGTGGAGGAATCATCCAGCTTAAGGGTGATCTTCACAGGTGTATGTGTGGAGAGTTTAAGCCAGTCTGAAGGGTAGGGATATGGTGTAATCATCCTAGGACTTGCCTGATTGATGGCAGAGATAGAGGAACATTGAATGCAGCCACCCCAGAGGAGGTCCTATAGGAAATGCATGGATGGAGTCCACAGCTAAACTAGTTGTGTTAATGGCAATGGGCGCATTGGTTGAGAGAGCATCCAGTCTAGGGCAGGACTCAGCAGCCATTGAGTGGGGCAATTGTGCAGAAAGGTTAGGGAAGGATCCTGCTAGATGAGAATGGTTGGAGGGAATATCCTGCCTAGGGAAGGACTAGTCAGGTGATCCTTGAGTGGAAAGAGCATCCAGTCTTAGGAAGGACATTGCTGGAGAAGACTTGGCATAAGTTGCATGGTTGCAGAGTGTTGCCAGCCTTTGGGAAGACCTATTAGAAGCTGCATGGTTGGAAGTTGCAGCCAAATTCCTCTATGGAAGAAAGAACATGGGTGGAGAGTGCCGCTAGCCCAAGGAAGAACATAATACAAGTTATATAGGTCGATGGGATATCTATCCTAGTTAAGAACTCTGCATGAAGTTCATGTGTGAAACATGCAACCAACCTAGGGGTCAGAGCTAATTATGTGGTACATGAATGTGGGATGAAGCCATCCTCAGGACTCCAAAGGAAGAAATATTTATTCCATGAAAAATCATGGCATGATGTCCATTAGTGGCATCCACTCTAGGGAAGGGACATGCCTAAAGATGTATAGGTGTATGTTTCAGCCACCTCACATAAGGAAATGGCAGGGAGTGCACAAGTGCACAAATGCAGAATGCAACTAGTCTAGAGAAGGATGCTGCAGGATGTTCATTAGTGTAAGGTGCAACCTGCCTAGGGGAGGATTCAGGAGGAGGTACAAAGGTGGTTGTAGCAGGCTGTTTATGTGTAGGGGCAGTAGCTTGCCTAGAGACCTTTTTGGCAAGAGGTGCATGGGTGATTCGTCCAGCCAGTCTAGCCGATAGCCCAGCAGAAAGTACACAGGTGGACAATACATATTAGAGGAAGAACTTATAGTAAGTACTAGTAAGTACTATAATACTATAATGGGTAAAAGGATTATCTAGACTAGGGGAGGACTTGGCAAGTAGTGGATAAATGGAGCATGCATTGATCATAGAGGAGAACGTGGATGGCATCTATGGGTGCAGGGTACAGCCCTCTTAGGGGAAGACTCGGCATGAGGTACATGAGGTTTGGACTTTGGAGCTCAGGGAAAGACTAATAGGACATCCATGAATGGATAAAGCAATCATCTTAGGACAGGATCAGGTTGGAATGGATGGGTAGTAGAAGCATCCAGCCTTTGGAGGACTCTTGGTATTGTGCAAGACCGAGTGTGCATCCATCATGGGGAGACTACGGAAGTAGTTTCCTGATTTAAAGTTGTGGCCAGCCTAAGGCTTGACTTCGCAGGTGGTAAATGGTGGGCAGTACTCTTAGCTTACTAGAAGACATGGACAGAGGTGCATGGATGCATGGTACAGCCATCCCAATTTATGATCCAGAAGGAAGTGGATGGGCAGAGAGAATATTCAGCTTAGGGAAATTGGCAGGAGATAAATGATTGAAGAAGCATGGAGCCAAAAGGGGGACTTTACAGGAGATGTCTATGTGGTGTGTCTAGCCAGCCTCGTGTAGGTTTTGACCTGAAGCTTTTGAGTGGAGGGAATATCCAGCTTAGGTGACTGCTCTGTAGTAAGTGCGTGAGTGGAGAGAATATCAAGGCTAGGGGAGGAATTAACAGGAAGTACATGGTTAGGGGGTGCAAGCAGATCTAGACAATATTAATGAAAGAGTTAAGAGAGCCTGTTGTATTAGGGAGACTCTCAAAGCCTAAGTCAGGAACATCTCATGGAAGAGGTGGATGAGCAAATCTTTTATATACAGAGACAATGGATGTGGAAAGAGAAAGCAGGGTGATAAATACTTATGGGGAGTTTTAGTAACCCAGTGAACTGCACCAAACATTACAAGAACATGAAAGTAGAGACAGAGAATGTTATTTTCTCCTAGGCACATGAAGCTGGGATCTGGGAATGAGAAGGAAGAAAAAAAGTGTGGAAATTCACTTTGTTTTAAGTCACTTTAAGTGTTTTTTTTTTTTTTTTCTTTTTTCTTTTTTGTTTTTTTTTTTTGTTTTTTTGTTTAAGTGTTTTAAGGTCAATCTGTATTATTCAAGTCAGCCTAAGGTTATGTCAAGTACAATATATGATCAGAGAGACTGTCCTGCGACAACTCAAGGTTAAGGGACATCTTGAAGTAGGGAATGGTTGAATGAAATAGTCCTCAGGTTTATAGTGCACTCAGTGTTGTTCCTTGAAAACCAGGTATAACTTGTGCTGGAAATGTTGCTTAAATTGGTAGTTGCCAGATAGTTCTGTTGATGTGGCATTTGATTATGGGATTACATGTAAAAATAAACAGAAGAGGGAAGATAAAGATTAGTGGATCTTAGATAAGAAAGAGATTAAAACCAGGACTTTACACTATAAGGTAGCCTTTCTAATGGATTCCAGGACATGGGTTTAAAGCATTTCAGGTCGGTGGTATGAGGGTAGCTGTGGTGATGTGTTGAATGTCCATCCCAGTTTGTGATCTGAATATTTGGTGATGACACAGATGTCAGGAGGTTCTAAGGAACATAGTCGCAGCAGTTACTTCCAACTACAGTGTAAGTGCCCCCTGGGGAAGCCATATCATTTCTGTGATTGCGAAGGACCGCTTGTTCTTGGAATCCTCTGATGATGATGTTTGTGGTTTTCGTGAGATGTCCACAGTTGTTGTTAGCTCCTGGAACAAAGCATAGAAAATGAGGGAATTTCAGATAACTTCTCACATGGCATACACAGTGATGGTCCCAGGAATAACGGTGGTCCACACATAATCAAGGATTTTAGGGTAGATTTTCCAATTTTAGTCATATTTGTTTCCTTCAATTTTGGCAGCTTCTCAAAACCTTAAAAAAAAAGACACATTTTGGAACTGGAACCAAGCTTAAGACTAGAACACATTTTGTCCCTTTTAGATCATTCAGATCATCTGGAGTTTTAAAAACCCAATCAGAGGGATCCCTGGGTGGTGCAGCGGTTTGGCGCCTGCCTTTGGCCCAGGGTGTGATCCTGGAGATCCCATGTCGGGCTCCCGGTGCATGGAACCTGCTTCTCCCTCTGCCTGTGTCTCTGCCTCTCTCTCTCTTTCTCTCTCTGTGACTATCATAAATAAATAAAAATTAAAAAAAAAAAAAACCAATCAGAGGTCACATGGAAAGTTAATATGAAAGGAAATGGCTGTCTCATTAAAGAATTAGGTAAAGGTAGGGGCACCTGGGTCACCCAGTTGGCTAGGCACCTGACTCTTGATTTCTGCTCGAGTCATGATCTCAGAGTTGTGAGATCAAGCCGCATGTTTGGCTCCGTGCTTGGCTAGAGCCTGCTTAAGATTCTCTCTCTCCCTGTTCCTCTGCCCCTACCAGCTCATGCTTTCTCTTTCTCTCTTGCTGTCTCTCTCTCTTTCAAAAAAACAAAACAAAACAAAAAGATTAGCTAGAAAGCAGTATCAAATTTATTTAGCAGGGAAAATATCAACAAGTCTAAAATTCATCTCACTGGGGGCTACCCCAGGATCATGGAGTTAATTGTCCCATGAATTTGCATTTTTACTTTTATTGGAACTCTTAAGACAGAGACTTATTTAGATTTTCTGTTGGATAAAAGGGAAGTCCTGAATTTGGTGTTCGCAGTAAGGATATTTCCAAACACAAAGTGAACTTTCAGTTGCATCAGGGTCAGTTAGAGACATATAACAAAGCAGAGAGTATGTATTATGTTTGCCTCCAATGGTAATGGGGGCAATATTGGGATTGGGAACTCTAGGAGTCTTGTCTAGCATACTGGGTAGAAGCTGACTACTGTTTTTTCATCATTCTTGAGAAAGTTGCCTAAGTCATGATATCATCTCTTTCTGGAGATTCGTAGAAGAGTCTATTTTAAGGTTCCCAGTTATAATGGATTCCCATGCAAAATACAGATCTTGCTTGACTTTATTATGGGATTTTGTCCCAATAAACCCATCGTAAATGGAAGTTATTGTAAGTCAAAAATGCATTCAACACAACTTACTGAGCATCATAGCTTATCTTAGCTTGCCATAAACATGCTCAGAACACTTTTAAATTAGACTACTGTTGTGCAACATGTAACATAAAACGTATTTTAGAATGAAGTGTTGACCATCTCATGTAATTTATTCAATACTATACTGAAAGTGAAAACCTATGGTTGTGTGGTTATTCGTGTGGTTACTCATATGGTTATCAAATGATTGTCAATATATTGGTTGTTTAACATTTGTGATCACTTGGCTGAGTGTGAGCTGTGGCTTACTGCCACTGCCCAGCAACATAAGTAAATATCGTACTGCATTTTTCTAGTCCAGGGAAAGATCAGAATTTAAAATCCAAAGCGTATTTTTGGAACACCTGGGTGCCTCAGTGTTTGAGCATCTGCCTTTGGCTCAGGTCGTGATCCTGGGGTCATGGGATGGAGTCCCACCTCAGACTCCCCACAGGGATCCTCTCCCTCTGCCTATGTCTGCCAGTCTCTGTATCTCTCATGAATAAATAAATAATTTCTTTTAAAGTATGTTTTCTTCTGAACGCATATTGCTTTCATGCCATCATAATGTTAAAAAATTGTAAGTTGAACCATTGTAAGTGGGGGACCATCTGTACGTATTATATTTTTAGGTTGAGGATTATAAACCCAGGGTTTGATTTCGTGAAGTTTGGTTGTGTTATTGGTTATAGGAGGGGTTCTATAAGATTCTTTCCATCTAGGTTCAAGATTAATCTTTGGGTGATGCACTTGCAAAAGATTTTATCCTCCAATTGAAGACTGCGAAGAGAATGGAAAGACCTATTATAAGGAAAGGCAGTCTTAACCAATTGGGGATAAGTGAGTATACTTAATAAGTCCTTTATAGTACATAAGGATGTCTGACTATATTAGGTTGAATTACTGAGTTTCCAGGTAGAATATGAAATTTTCATGAGCCTTCCAGTTATAATTTCATAAGGAGCTTCATTAATTTTCTGTGCCTACTGTAACAAATTACCGGCATATTGGTGGCTTGAAATAACAAAAATGTATTCACTTACAGCTCTGAAAGCCAAAAGTCTGATTTAGTGCCACAGGGTTATGATCTCTCCGGAGACTATATGGAGAACCTATATCTTGCTATCTGTAGCTTCTGGTGGATGCCTGCTGTTTCTGATCCTTCACTCCAGTCTCACACTCTGTTTTCACATTACCTTGTCATATGTGTGTGTGTGTGTGTGTGTGTGTGTGTGTGCATGCGCACGCATGCATGTGTATTTGTGGTTCTCTCTGTAAAATCTCCCTCTGCTTCTATCTTATAAGGAAAGATGCGGTGGCATTTAGGACCCACCTGGATCGTGTAGGCCAATTTATTCATCTCAGTATCCTTAACTTATTCTCATCTGCAATGACTCTTTTTTTCAAATAAACAAATGTTACTGGGATCAGGACTTGATATCTTTGGGTAGCAATTATTTAGCCCTCTACAGGAACCAATCAGTTTGAATTAGTAGAGGAGTGATCCAGGAATCATAAAGGCTAAAGGAAGAACATTGGGCCAGGGAAGATTTATTTTATTGATAATATGGCTAATTTGAGGTTAGCATTTTTTTCAAACTTTTAACATTCCTGGAGGATTGGGGGTGATAGGGACAGTGGGGCTTCATTGAAAGCAACTACAGGGTTGCCTGGGTGGTTCAGTTGGTTAATTGTCCATCTCTTTATCTCAGCTCAGGTCTTGATTTCATGGTTGTGAGTTTTAGTCTGGATTTGGACTCTACAGGAGACTATATTAAAAAAAAAAAGTATTAATACATTTTAGCAATTATGAATCATCTTGCCAGTGAAAGGAAATATGGGCTACCCCAGATAGGGAAGACAGTTTCAAAACGTACCTTACTCACTGTGGTTGTCTAAAAAAGAAGGCTTTTAGCCATCCAGAAAATATGCATAAATAGTCAATAGATATTTGTCATCTTGGGAGTTGGGAAGTTGGATAAAATCCATTTGCCCGTGCATGAAAGGAACATTAGCAACAGATTTTTACCCACGTCTCAGAATTTATAATCTTTCATTGTTCATTTGGCAGATGGGACATGTCAAGGTGATATGTTTGATAATTGAAGTAAAATTTTCCACTAGTGTTTAGGGAGAAGACCTAGGAAGGTATTTCTCTTGTGGTGGTCATTTTCTGAAAGTTATTAACTTGATTTTGCATACCTATGGAAAGACCAGGGAACTGTGGCAATCTCCAGAGTATGATCTAGGTATAAAAAATATCTAACTTGTTTCCATTTAGCTTTTTCTTTATCTAGTGTCAACATTTGTTTTACCTTGAATTACCTCAATCAGGATTCTAGTAGGTGTTTAGTTGCCATAATACTTGGTGAAGGTTTATTAGTGGGGGTGGATGTGCCTTGCTTTGTAACTATGTTTGTCAACCAGTGTGTTTCCCTTAGATTCAGATACCTCATTTGAGGTATCAGTCTGACTCTTAAGAATTTTTGACTAATAGTCAAAATAGCTTACCAATGGACCATTTTTTGTGAGTGCCTATAGCTGTTGTAAATTCTCTATTTCCATAACATTCTAAGGTCCTGTGTAACACCAAAAACATGCCTGCTCTCGGTGTAAGTATTAATCTTTTGGTCTTGGGTAAGTGACACATCTGTGTACAAATAGTCAGTTTGGCTCTCTCAACTGATTTGACACTTGTAAAGGGCCAAATTTCAATTTCTAAGTAATGTCTGTGATGGTCTGGGGAACCAGAAACATATTTAGTTTTCTCAGAGAGAGGTTTATCTACAAATAGTGAAAGACAGGAGACACGTAAAAGTGTTTTAGGGAGATCTGGATCAGGGAAGGAGGAGACTAAGAAAGAAAGAGACTAAGTGGCATGTATGTAGTTGTTTGGTTGTTCATTAATAGGAAGAGATGGAAGAGTAGCAAGGTTGGGGGTTTGGCACCTATGAATAGAATCTTAGGAAGGACATAATGGCAATACTTGGCAAGAGGTAAGTCTGGATGTGGAGAAATGTTGAATATTTTCAGTGAGGAACAGAGTTTGGATATCATGAGGTACATAAAATTCTAGAGGGTATTCTAAACCATCTCAGCACGGACTTCAAAGCATAGGCAGCTGTGGTGACTGTCCCTAGATAAGGAGACACTGTCTAAAGTCAGGCTAATGTAATTGATGAGGCTCTGGATTCTGTCGGTGTTTTGGGGCAATCTCACAAAGGGTGTCCCCTTCCTCTTACAGAGAAAGATAGAGTAGTTAGCCATAAGTTGCATGCAGAGACAACAGCAGTTTGAGGGTCTGTTAGTCCATGTGAAGATAGGAGAGTCCTATTAAAGGATATCTGGAGTGCTTTTCCTTTGTCATGTTATGTATTGAACTGCCAATAGAAAAGAAATTTGGGACCCATACCCAACAGTATTCAGTTAATGCCCACAAACCATAATTTGTCGTTTTGTTTCATGTAGGGGATACTCAAAAATGGTGGAGATACACTGTGGAGGTAATGTTTTGCCTTCATAGAAAATGCTATGCTTGTGGTAAAGTATCTGAAGGTTGCAGAGTTTCATCTTATCCCTAGATAACTTAAGACCTTTTTTATGTAATTCCTGGAATAAATATTAATGTGTCCATGATAGAATGATCAAAATTAGAAACTTATAACAGAAGATCATTGACATAGTATATTTTTAGTAGCTTTTTTTAGGAAACCTGAGATTATTAAGATTTGCATTGAGAGTACAAGAAACTTAGGTAGGAACTTCAGTGATGGTTTGATGTTCAGGTGTTCTGTTGATGTTACCAAGTAAAATAAGACAAATGTTGAGAGTTGAAAAATGCAGGGCATAGATCTACATTAAATCATTTCCATGTATTTGTTTGCTAAGATGATATTAAGATTTGAGACTGAAGGGAATTGAGGTCTAATTATCTTGTTGATGTCCTGTACATCTTGAATTTGCCTAGATCATTTTTCCATTTGTGACAGGGTCTTGAGGTTGTTATGAATGGTATACTGAATGAGAGTTCCTGGTGGATGGACTCTGGATTTAAGGAATATTATATCAGTCTTTGAAGAGGTATGGAAGGATTATGTGCCACCTTTAAGGTCCCTGCATGTAAAATTTGGCCAGTATAAGTAGGTTCAGAGTTTCAAAGGGCTTCAAAAATATAAGGAAGGCTTTTAGTTATTTTAGAGTTTAGGAGAGTCTTTGGAATTTTAAGGAATGTAAGAAAAGTAGGATGATCATTGAGAGCTGTGAGGCAGCAAAAGTATATATTAAGGCATAGGGAATTTTTATAATGAATTCTTTGGAGGGAAGAACTTAAGTGAATGTTCCAGATGGAGAGCAGGTCTCTTTCCAAAAAGTTAACTAGAATTGTCCAGTGAAGGAGAAAGCTGTGTTATGAGTATCGACACCCAAGTGAGATGGTTAGTGGTTGGAATACTGGCAGGTTGTGCAACAGGTGACCTGATTCTATCACCTAAACCTTTTGTATATTCTGAGGAAGGTTTATAGGAAAATCTGAGACATTGATGATGGAGTAAGAAGCCTTTGTTTCCACTAAGAAGCTGATTGGATTTCCATTTATAGTCCAGTGGTTACTTAGAAATATACAGGTTTTCATGTATCTTTGTCAGTAGAGGGTTTCCAAAAGGAATTAAGTCTATATATGTTATGTATTATTCTTTATAGTTGATTAAGTTGATGAACCATGAGCTTAAGCTATGTCGATTCAGATTTTTCAAGTATTACATCCTCATAATGTTGGATTAGAACATGAATCCAGAGAGGGGATTTGAATGATAGTTTGTTATGCTTTTGTACAATTTCTTTATTAGGGAGTTTAGTCCACTAGCAAAATTGGTGACTAAGGCTAGAATTGTGTTTGGTCATTTGGAGAGAGACCTGAAAAGTCCTTCCTAATATTGTTAACCTGTATTTAAAATTGGAGATAGATTTGTCTTCTTGTTTCTTATATTTCTGACCAATCAAATTGAGAAGTGAAAGCCTAGGGGTTAGAAACAAAAAAGTTGTCACCAAATTTCTTGGCTTTATGAAAAGAAATCATGCTATATTGATCCATCTGAATGACTTCGTTTGTGCTATCTTACCTAGCCCCTTAAAACCAATGGATGGCATCTCCTGGGTTCACAAGGAGATTGACCATTTGGTAAAGGTCAGGATGCCTTGGTAAGCAGATTGTAAGGAATAGTTAGAACTGACTGGAAAATTCCTCTTGGTTTGTTGAGAGATCCAGAAAATAGTTAATTATGCCATGAATATCAGAGGGAGATAAGGGTTTGAAAACCACAGTCTTAGTTTGTTAATCTTGGGTCTCTTGAGCTCATTGAGAGCCCATAGTGGGAGGAGGGAAGCCTAAAGCTTAAGTGACTCTTTGGATCTGGGAAAGGGAATGGTCTGGCAGGGTAGAGGAGATCAGAGAGTTGAAGGATGACAGAATGGAGGATTCAAGGGAGTTAGGTTAGGTTAAAAGTGGTTCAAAAGGGCAGTCCCGGTGACCAGCGGCACAGCCTTCAGCCTGGGGTGTGATCCTGGTGATTGGGGATCAAGTCCCACTTCGCGCTCCCTGCATGGAGCCTGCTTCTCCCTCTGCCTGTGTCTCTGCCTCTCTGTGTGTGTCTGTCATGAATAAATAAATAAAATTTGAATAAATAAAATCTTTAAGAAAAAGGTGGTTCAAAAAAGGGAAAGTAGAAAGAGGGGGTTAGGTTGTAAAGTGAGTTGTCTTAGAAGACTGGGTAAGGAAGATGGTCTTTGATGGAAATAATGGCTCCTGAAAAGATTCTATTGGATATGATCTTTTCTGCTTCTTCATTCTAGACAAAATAAGTAGAACATTGTTTTGATGAGATCTTATATATGGATCCCCTAACAAGTGACCAGTTTGGAGATAATCCAAGATCCCCAAAGAGGATGCTCAAGCTCTGTGTTGTATTAAACAAATTTTTGCTACTTTTGGAAGATTTCGATGGAAGTAAAACTAGAATGATGGAGCATATATCCTGTGCGAGTATATTCTAGTGAATATCAGTGATTTTGAGGGTTTTCCAGGATAATGAAAGGAACACCTCTCAGTGCTAAGGTCCTTTGTCTTAAACACAAGATGTAATTTACCATTAAAGAGTAAGGGTCATTCACCTCAGTCAGAAACAGAGAAGACAGAGAAACAGGAGAGTAAGAAAGTAAGGGAAAATAAAATTAAGTCCTTCCTGTGCTAAAATGGACAAATGTTAGAGAAAAGGATAAGGAATTGCAACTTACCATAGATCTCAATTTCCCCATCCATGAAAGGACTCTAAGGGTCCAGGAGACTGGCATTATTAACTCGGTGAATATGGTGAGTCTAATAAGACAGTCACCACTCCATTCAAGTCATGTCACGATAGTGTAAAGGTTAAAAAAAGGCAAACCCAGATATTAGTAAAGAAAGACTTTATTAAGTAGTACTGCAATACAGTGATATTCATAATTTAAGGAAAAACATCTCAGAGTGGGGGAAATAAGCAAAGCTATTGCATGTAGAGATTATGGGAAAGAGGAAGGGTATGCTGAAAATTACTGGAGTATTTCTTGAACATTGTGAAATAGGAGATCTAGGCAGGAGGTGTTTGTTTTCATGTACATGTGACAGATATCTAGGCTTTGAGATGGAGAAAACAAATTACAGTTTGAGAATATCACAAAGTTGAGGGACTAGCTGTCTTAGTCAAGCTACGTTAAACTCCTATCAAGTACAGTGTTTGTCCTTCTTGTAAAGAAGGACATTGAGGAAGGTGCTTGCCTGCAAGGTGAAGCCAATTTAGGAGATAAGCTGGTAGGAAGTACATGTTTTGGGAGCTCCCAACTTAGGGGAACACTAGAAGGATATGTATGAATGAAGTTTTCAGGAATTCGAGGACAGAATTCGGCAGGAAGTAAATGGTGCAGGGAGTAGCTAGCTTAGGAGATAACTCTGCTGTAGGTGCAGGCAGCCTAGGGGAAGAAATGGTATGAGTTGCCTAGGTAGAGGTAGGTTCCAGCCTATGGAAGGCCTGGTAGAGGTATGTGGATGCAGACAATAGCCAGCCTATTAGAGGGACCCGAGGACCTATATGGGTATAGGATTCAGACAACCTATATGGAACTAGACAGTATATGATGCTTGGTAGACATATGTGTCCTAGAGGATTGCTGTGCAGGAGTTGCATATGTGGAAATTACAGCTGGCCTTCTGTAACCTCTAATAGGGAGTGCCTGAGAAGGAGGAGCATCCTGCCTAGGACTGCAGACATTAGGAGAAGCATGGGTATGGAAATCACTCTGCCTAAATTAGGATTCAGTGGGAAGTGCATAACTAGAGGATGCAGCCAGTCTAAAAATGGATGTTCATTTCTAGAAGAGTTTGCAGCCTATGGGAAGACTCTAAAATAGGTGTATGGATAGAGACTGCAGCCAGGCTAATGGAGGTTAGAATAGGAAGTACGTGAATACATAGAGAATCCAGTCCAGGAAAGGATATTTCAGGAAGTGTATTGGTGGAATGTACAGCCAGCCTAGGAGAGGATTTGGCAGGATATGCCTAGAAGGAAGGAACATCCAACATGGGAGAGGTTATTGGAAGTGGTACATGAATGGAAGTTACAGCCCTCATAGGGAAGCATATGGTGGAGGTGTATTGGCATGGGGTGCAGCCCGTCTAAGGTTACACTTGGCAGGAGGTATATGGGTATAGAGATCATACTGCCTTGGAAAGGACATGGCAGGAGGTGGAGTATGTGATCAGATTAGGGTAGGACCCAGCAGGAAGTACTTAAGAGGAGAGCTCAAACAACTTATTCACACGATGGGTATTGAAGAAAGTGTATGGTGAATATAGCCAGCCTAGGATATATCTGGAATAGAGGACTTAGGTGGAGAGAGCAGTCAAGTTTGTAGACTGCACAGTGATAGAGAAATTCAAAGAGGGAATATCTTTTCTTGGAGAAGATCCAGCAGGAGGTTCCTGGGGTTGAATGCATTCAGACTAAGGGAAGATGCTATGGTCTGAATGTTTGTGTTCTCTTAAATTTACATGTTGAAAACCTAATGTCCAATGAGGTATTAGTAGGTGGGGCCTTTAGGAGCTCTTTAAGGTGTTTAAGCCATGAGGGTGGAGCCCTCATGATTGGAATTAGTGTCCTCAAATGGGGCTCCAGAGGGATCACTGGAGAGGGATCTGCCTTGTGAGCATCCAGTGAGATATCTGTGACCCAGAAAAGGGCCCTCCTCTGACCATGTCTGTGCCATGATATTGGACTTCCAGCCTTTCTAATTTACATGTCCAGAATGAATTCTGGATGAAGGTGATGTGTGATGACAGCCTTGTGGATGACTAGGTAGAGAGTGCATAGATGGAATGGCAAGAGGTGCATGAGTGATCTTCAGTCTAGAGAAGAATCTACCAGGAACATTAAGAATGAAGGAAGTACCCCATATAAGGAAGAGTTCAGCAGGAAGTGCATGAATAAAGAGGGAAGCCAGCCTTGAGGAGTTGGGTGCATATGAATGATTGTAGCAAAGCTACCTATTAATAAAAGTGACAATATAATATTTAATAAACACAATATTTAAAACAAAAATCCTAAAAAAAATAAGATAAAACAAAAATCCTTAGCATGTATAGAAATGTAGGGTGTTTATTTTATTTTAAAATTTTTTTAAGATTTTAATTTTTTATTCATTAAAGACACCGAGAGAGACAGTGAGAGGCAGAGACACAGGCAGAGGGAGAAGCAGGCTCCATGCAGGGAGCCTAATGTTGCACTCCATCCCGGGTCTCCAGGATCAGGCCCTTGGCTGAAGGCGGCGCTAAACCACTGAGCCACCTGGGCTGCTCAGGGTATTTGTTTATTTTAAGGAGAATAATTGATGACATATAAATTAGAAATAAAATATACAATGTTATTTTGGTGAGATATGAAATCTTTATTTAAACAAATTACCATATGGGATGAAGAGTGAACTTTCATAACCTTTTACTAAGAACAGAGAAATCCTCTAAGGAAACATTATTTTTCCAGAGAGAAAATTGAATTCTAAGTTTGCATTACTGTAATATTTGATTCTAAAAGAACCACAAGTTTATTTTTATAATATTATGAATAAGCCCATCAAAATGGGGACAGTTTTGGCAAAATTTTAACACAGATTTGTTTCGTTTTATATTATCTTGTCTCGAACTTTCTTCAAGCTACACAACCTTAATAACTGACAATAAAAGATGGTTGAGTAATGTTTGAATTTCATTAAATATAAATTTATATTTTTATAATGTTAATAACTAGAATTAATGCTACTATCTTTCTTTTTTAAAAGATGTTATTTATTCATAAGAGACACAGAGAGAGACAGAGACATAGGCAGAGGGAGAAGCAGGGTCCCCAAGGGGATCTCGATGTGAGACTCGATCCCTGAACCCTGGAATCTTGACTTGAGCCAAAGGGCTCAACCATTAAGCCACCCAGGTGCCTGTTGCTACTATCCTTAATCAGTAAACCTATATAAGTTTAGGAAAAATATACCCAAGAAGAAAAATGGTTTCATATTAAACTTGATACTGATAGAGAAGACACAGCTGTTTTTATTAAAAGCTAAATATTAATCCTTTAAACCAAATATTTAAATTATGAGTTTAAATTCTTTTAACAAATATTTTAATTTCACTATAGGTAATATACAGTGTCCTATTAGTTACAGATATACAGTATAGTGATTCAACACTAACATACATCACCTGGTGCTCATCACACCTTTCCTCCTAAATACCCATCACCTGTTTCTCTCGTTCCCCAGCCTCCCCTCTGGTGAACACCATTATGTTCTCAAGAGTCTATTTCTTGTCTCTCTCTCTCTCTCTCTCTCTTTTTTCCCCTTGCTCATTTATTTTGTTTTTAAATTCCACATGAGTATAATCATTTATTTGTCTTTCTCTGACTGACTTATTTCACTGTGAATTTAAATTCTTGAAATCTGATTTGTTTTTTTGTGAGAATCTTTTTTTTTTTTTAAATCAAGCTTATTTAAAGGGTCAGAAATTTAGTTTCATGACTTTCAGGGTATTTTAGAATATTCGATTTATGTAAGCAATTTTTTATCTAGACATGCCAATCAGAACAGAGCCCCTTTAATTTCTGAGAATTTATAATCTAATGTATTAGTACCATGTGGAGGTTAGGAAAACTATATACTCACAAAATCAGAAGAAGGCATTTCTGAATTACAGACACATAGATGTACAGGCACAGACAAAAACAGTTTATAGCCTCAATTCTACAATTTCATCCTTGGGTCAAGCATTAACACAGAAACAGTAAACACTCCTGGCACAGATATCAAGTAGATGTTCTCTTTCTAGAGGGCATGAAATTCTGCATTGATATGTGCTAAAAATAGACAAACAAAGAGACCGACAAACTAGATTCTCTGTTGTCTCTCACCCAGTGGGGACCAGATCTCTATGAACAATCAATCAATTTAGAAAGATCTCCAGATGGTCAGACCATAAATACAAATTCTCACCACATGACTAGCAATTGTACTTTTAGGTATATACACAAGAAAATTGAAGCCATATGTTAACACAAAATCTTGTACCCGAATGCTTGTATCAGCAGGATTTATAATAGCCAAAATGTTGGAAACAGCCCAGATGTCTATCAACTGATAAATGGATAAACAAAATGTGATATATGTTTACAATGGATTATTTTACAGCCATAAAAATACATTAAGTAAGGACACATGCTATAATATGGACAAACCTTGAAAACATGCTAAGAGAAAGAAGTCAGGTACAAAATGTTTCACATGAGTCAATTTATATAAATGTCTAGAGTAGGCAAACCTATATAGGCAGAAAGTAGATTGTCTGCCAGCGGCTTGTGGGGAGGGAGGAATAAAGAGTTAAAGCTTTAATGGGTATGGAGTTTCTTCTGGGGGTGATGTAACTGTTCTGGGATCAGAAGTGAGAGTGTCACAGCATTGCAAATGTATTAAAAAAACATTGAATTGTACACTTAAAAATGGCAAAAATGGTGAATTTTATGTTATGTGGACTTTACCTTACTAAGAAAATAAAACGAAAAGAAAACCAAAACCCAAATTCCCAACCATGGCTTTCAATAGCAGGGAAAAACAAACTGACTCAAAATGAGCCAAAACCAAAACAGAAACAGTAAGGAAGTAGAGAGAAAAATAAATTATAAAGAGTTAACAGTGTACTAATTGATACATTGGAGTCACTTCAAAGAGCTAAGAAAAGACATCTGGGCTTTAGATGTTCATATGGGCCACTTTTCTATTATTGAGGTTTACCTGGCTCTGGTAGATGAAACAATTAGACATATGGATGTTTTCTTCAAAAATAAAGATAATTATTAAAGAAATATAAAATGGCACTCATACAGATATGAACACATGGTAAAAACATTTTGTTTATCATATGAGCAAATTGGCAGATATTGTTAACTAGTTTACAAGAGAATCCAAAGAACGGAACCAGGAATATTAATTGGGAATACTGAGATGAATATGTAAAAGGAAGCAAAATTGTTTTACCCACTGCATGATAGGGGGATCAATTGAGCCTGCATTGAAGGTTGTACATATTAGGTGTCTGCCTTCTGCTCAGGGTGTGATTCTGGGATCCAGGATCGAGTCCCACATCAGGCTCCCTGCATGGAGCCTGCTTCTCCCTCTGCCTATATTGCTACCTTTCTTTGTGTGTCCCTCATGAATAAATAAATAAAATCTTAAAAAATTAAAAATAAAAAAGGATAGAAAAGAGCTCAAAGACAACATAAGGTTAGAATACTTGAAGTGGTGTCCTATAGCCAAGGAAAAATTTTTCTCTGAAACATATGTTTTGCTAGAATACTATAGTCAAGTAGAGCATTAACGTTCCCTTATACAGAGTTTCAACAGGGAGGCCAGATTTCTGTCCTAGACGTTTCCAAGGCAGTCATGATGAGGCCCCAGTGACCCCGATGACATCACAATGTGAGTTGTCATAAAGCTGACTCCCAATGACCTCCAGTCACTGACCAGTGCGGCCCACAGTAAGCAGGAGTGAGCACTGGTATCCTGACGGACCAAGGCCAGTGGGATCATTGGGTTGGCCTGATCAGGACCAAACGCAGCCACCAACATGTCTGGAGAAAGAGGCCACGGGCATTCCCGTAGACCGAGGAGGCACGGCCTGTCCCGCTCTAGAAGAGCCGAACTGCAGTTCCCCGTCAGCCGCGTGGACCGCCTCCTGCGCGAGGGTCACTATGCCCACCGCTTAAGCTCGTCCACGCCTGTGTTCCTGGCCGGCATCCTAGAGTACCTGACATCCAACATCCTGGAGCTCGCGGGCCAGGAGGCCCGCAACAGCCACAAGATGCGCATCACCCCTGAGCACCTGCAGAAGGCCCTGGGCAACAACCAGTACCTGAGCCAACTCTTTGAGGAGAACACCTACTCCCAGGGGGATGGGATGGTCCAGGCCAGGAAGTGGTCAGGCCCGGGCACTGGGGCCGACAGCCGCATCTAGTCGCCAGAGCCAACAGCCTCGTCTAGTCGCCAGAGCGGCACGCAGATGAGGGGGGCCTGCTCCTCTGGGGGCACCAGCCATTAAAGGGTTGAAGCCCAGGGCCGTGCCTCTGACTAGTTTCTGTCCTTCAAGTCGGCGGGGTCTGTGAGACACCCAGGAGGAGAAATCCCGTGGGGAGCGGAGGGCAGAAGGGGTGATCAGTGTGGGAGGCTGCAGTCCAGCGTTTCAGGGAGGCGTTTCTCTGGGGACTGTTTGGGGGGAAAGGCCCTGGGGGGAGTAGCTGGCCCCAGAGGAGAGATTTCCTCACGGTCTCTGAGCAAGTCAAGGCCTGCGGACTGAGAGGTCGGCAGCGGGTGGGGGGCTTCCCAGGCATGTTGAGTTCCCAGAACCATGGTGGTAACTGGGGAGGTCTCGAAGCTCGTGACTGAGGTGCCAGGAGCTTTATTCATGAGAAGAGAACGTGTAGAAGTCAGGAGGTGATGGCAGTGCGGGTGGATGGAGAGGATGGCAGAGCAGTTGACGTGAACTTGATGGCATGAGTTTTACGTGAAGATTGAGGGGCGATGGGGAACCCATGAAGAGGTATACAGAGTGGAACGGTGCTCAGGTTGATTTCATTCACTGATACCCTGCCTCATTCCAGAAAGGGACCTAGGACAGATAATATTAGTGCTGTGATAACATTTTGTGGAGTATGTCCTTGTGTCCTCTCCTCTGGACACTGGTATGTTCATTAGTAACATCAAAGGTATTATCTGGCCTAAGACTTGCAATCCTAGAAGTTCTTAGTGGTTATTAATAATTGATTGATTGATTCGAGAGGAAGAGGAGGGAGGAGGAGAGGGAGAGAGAGAATCTTAGGCTCCACGTGGAATCTGACTCAAGGTATTATCTCACAACCTTGAGATCATGACTGGAGTCAAAATCAAGAGTCCGATACTAAACCAACTGAGCCATTCATGTGCCACTCAGATGTGTGGTAGATTTATTTCTAAATACACTCCATCATAAGCACATTAGCCTCATTCTCAGAAGAAACACCTAACCTGTCTATGGTCATATATTTGATGGAGCAATCTAGACTTATCAGTGTCTGAATGCACATTTGGAGAGATATTACTATGTTTTCTGTAAGTTCTGTCCCAAGTGGGAGACTCACAAGTACATGTAATTTTTATAAACAGTCTTGTGTGTTTTAGGTTAAAAATAGTGTCACGTCAAGTGTCCTTGTAGCCTGTACTCTTCCTGTGACTGTCCGCATTTAACATTTTCTCTTGTTCATCGAATGCTCAGGGCCCCCCCTCTGTTTCCCCTTGGTGTGTCATAGAGGGCTGCTCAGAGGTTGCCCAGGTGCCTTCAACAATGGGGTCAGAGGAGCTGGGTTGGCCATCCCAGTTCACCACTTTCTGGCCTTGTGATCCTGGACAGTCCTCTATTCTGTCTGAGCAACACTTTCCTAATGTGTGAAATGGGGATAATAAGAATTCCTCCATCATTGGATTTTTGCAAAAACATAAAGTTAATGTGTGCCTGTAAACTGCTACATAACACAGTGCCTGGCACAGAGTGTGCCCTTAACGAATAGCTGTGTGTGTCTCTCCCTTTTGGTAGACGAGATGCTTACATGTACTTCCCCAAGTGTTCCTGCACCTGGTTTTCCCATGACTGCTGGGTGCTTGGGCCACTGGCTGTGAAAGCACAGCCTGCTGAGTCCTGTGGAGACACAGAGGAGTGCTCCAATAGAGGAAGAAGCCAGAAGTATGCCTGGGAACATGGTAGGTCTCAGCCTGGTGTCTCTCCTCCCCTCTGCATGGTGACTCCCCCTCT
Organism: Canis lupus dingo; assembly: GCF_003254725.2. Taxonomy (NCBI): domain Eukaryota; kingdom Metazoa; phylum Chordata; class Mammalia; order Carnivora; family Canidae; genus Canis; species Canis lupus. The sequence continues at coordinate 31,718,235 of NC_064281.1, forward strand.
TTCTGCCTCCTGTTATCTTTCAAAGTGTGGAGCTGTCTGTGCCTTTGCCTTCTTCACAGGAGGGTCCTGACAATAATAGGGCCAGGGTTGTGTTTAGAGCTCATTGGAATATGGGCCTGTATAAATCCAAGAAACGTTTCTTTCTCTCTAATGCCATTCAGTCAAATATTTCCAGAAACCTCCCTGTGAAGATTTCCACCGCATAATGTTGGGATTTGTTAGAGATCCAGGAGGCCTTATTGCCTCGGCCAAGTTTAACTATTACTCTTCTGTTCATCTGAGTATCAAGCAGGCCTCTCCTCAGCAGCTGCAGGTGAGATTGTCCTTCCCTGGTCACAGGTAGCACCAACATTGCTACCCCACCCCTGAAGCAGAGCATCTCTGTGTCCAGGGCATGGTGTCTCATATTCCAGTGTCCTTCAGCCAACAGCAAGTGCCTCTGGGGTGGGTAATGCCAGGGAATCAGTCATTATGCTATGATGTTGATATGTTGGTTAAGTGGCTGATTTTTATAAGCTATTGATTTTGGCTATGGCAGTGGCTTGTTTTAGTGCAAAATAATCTCCTGGGTACTTCACCAGAAGGCACAGCTAAGGAGAAATTCATTAAAGGCCAGAGATGTGAGAGTAGGTTGATAAATTATGTTGGCTTAGCAGACCTGTGTGGTCAGGTGGTCCCCTGCAGTCCACGCAGGAGTCGACACTGATGGTTACTATGACATTTGCGAGGAGCCAGGCTGCCTGGGCTCCTCAGACTATCCGAGGTCCTAGGTGGAGTTTGGAGTTTGAGACTTAATGACCTCATGAGCCCTCTGCAGCCACGGGGTCATGGGAGAATCAAACCGGGCATTACTGCCCTCCCATTTGGAAACAGTCCTTCTCCTGTGCTTGTGGGTTTCACACAAAACATGGGGTCTGTGCCAGCATAGCATGGGTGTAAATGCAGCACCTTTCTGAATCCCCCTCTTACCTGGGCACAGGAATCCCACCCTCAGGGGAGGAAGGTGGGCAGAGAGAGAGAGTCACTACCCTTGGGAATGAATGAGCCATAGATGTTTATGCATTTTGTGCATTTCAAAAATTGGGAGGTAGGTGATAGAGAGGAATGATTAGCTGTAGCTTGGGCCTGAGACAGGGGACACTATTGATGACAAGTGCCCTATTGTGAGTTGAAAATTAAAACTGGGGCAGCACCGGTGGCTCAGCGGTTTAGCACTGCCTTCGGCCCAGGGTATGATCCTGGCTTCCCGGGATCAGGTCCCACGTGGGGCTCCCTGAATGAAGCCTGCTGCCTCTGCCTGTGTCCTGCCTCTTTCTCTCTCTCTCTCTCTCTCTCTCTCTCTCTCTCTCTCTCTCTGTCTCTCATGAATAAATAAATAAAATCTTAAAAAAATATATTAAAAAAAACTAAAACTGGAGTGAATAGGGATGGTCTGGGGAGGGTGTGGCTGCCAAACCAGATCTGTGATCCAAAGCAGTATCAGGGCAGGCTAGGGTTAGACACAGATCAGTACAGGGGAAAATACGAATGTGTCAGAAGAGATTAGCCTAAGAGTTGAACTTGATAGGAACCTGCGGGGGTAATGTGGGTTTGGTGTTGGCATGAACACAAGGCCTGGACACTAACTAGGCTGGCCTCTTACTGACAACAACCTTTGCGAACAGAGGTGTTTGAAGGGTGTTAGAAAGATGAATCCTTCCATGAACATCAGTACGTCATTTCTAAACCATAAATTATAGAGAGGCAGCTCACAGGTGTAATCTGGACAGCAGATGGGTTTTCTAGTCCTACATGTGTATTTTGATAGAAAATCAGTTAGCTGCTAACATTTAATCAAGAACTTTTTACCTGAAGAAAGGAGTTGGCACAGGGTGCATTGGTGGAGGTATAGTAAACCTAGTTGAGAATGTAGCTGGAAGTGCATGGGTGCCCAATGCATGAGGTTAGGTGAAGAATCATCAGGAAGTTCATTAGTGTAGGATACGGCAACTATAGGGCATGTATCAGAAGGTCGTGTGTGTGTGGAAGGTGCAGCCATCGTAAGGCCTGATCAATTAAAAGGTGTATGGCAAGAGGGAGAACCCAGCCTCTAGGAGGATTGAGCAGGAGTTGGATGAATGGAGGAAACATCCACTTTGTGCTGGGACCTAAAAGGCTGTGCTGGTTAAAGGGAGCATCTAGCCTAGAGGAAGACTTCTAGGCTATGCGTTGGTAGGGGGAAATCAGCCTAGTGCAGTATGCAACAACAGGTACCGCCGTGGTGGGTGTAGCCAATGTAGGGGACAACCCTGCAAGAAGTCCTTGAGTGGTAGGTGGACATAACCTTGGGTGAGGCTTAACAGGAAGTGCAAAGGATGAAGGAGTATTCTAAGGATGGATTTAGTAGAGCCTAAATGGTAGATGAACCTTAGGGCCAGACATAGAAGATGGTGCGTGGAAAGAGGTAGCATGTAGTCTATGACAGGACTGGACAAGCGGTGCATGGGTAAAATAGCCATTTTAGGTGAGCAACATGTAAGACCTGTGTAAGTGGAGGATTCAGAGAGCCTGGAAAAGTATTCAGTAAGAGGTATAAGGTAGAGGGTACAGACAGGTTAAGGGAGGAGTAGACCAAGGCATGTATGGCTGGTAGGATCTTTCAGCTTAGGGGAGCATTTGGCCCAAGAGGTTTATGAGTAGTAGGCTGTGATCACTTAATAACTATTTTTGATATTCTGTAATTGATGATTTGGCATCATGAAGTCACTGAGCCATTCTAGTGGCCCAAAGTTTTTTCATCTCCATCATCCCAGTGTTATCTTGAGCATGTAATAACCTTATTCTAAACTCTCCATGTACTCACTAACTTTAATTTGTTTTGCTTCTTGCCTAGTAGGTGATGTCCTCTCATGGCTACTTCACACTGCTGTAGTAATAAAGGTCCTAATTCTACTTTATCCCTCTCTCTGCTTCTCCCTACAAGTTACCATGTGGCTTGCTGGGTCCTTCTGCCCTCTGGGGAACTTTGAGAAACTCTCCTTTGAAAGGTGATTGCCTCTTATGTCTGTTATCTTAATGTGCTCAAAGCAAATATTGGGTACATTTTAAAACAGTTGGTGCAATGAACAGGGTAGTCTGGTGACAGATGAGCTTGACATGTCTCTGGGTTTACCAAGTGAATCCAACAGGCAGCAGATACTGTGGGAAGGCACTGCTGGCTATTGGCACTTTACTGGCCACTGCATTGTATTCTGTCTGTATGGTATTGCAGTAGTTCTGCAATCTAAATAATAGCAGTGCTCAAAAAGCTTAGTCTTCTCCCAGTGGCTGTCTGGTTTAGGGTGCTGTAATCTGGGCAGTGTGGTCCCCATCTGGCTCCTTAAGTGTTTATAATGTGCCTAATCTGGGGAAGAGATCCTAGGGTAGTTGGCTATTGTCCTGTGTGAAAGTCCTTCTAAAGAAATAGGAAGTGGTTACCTATGTCCCAATATAGGTGTGTCTAATCCACTGAACCTCCACTAGGATGAAGTCTGTAGAACTACTCAACTAAAAGCAATTTCCTTCCTAGGCACATTAGTCCTCTTGTAGCAGAAAACCAACCACCTAGAGCTACCCTTACAACTGAAAAAACCTGTTGACTAGTGACGTGGTCCACTCTTTTCAAAAGACACTGTGGTTCCTTGCAAACACTTTTGTGTTGGCCACGCTCCTTTGCTATTGTCTGTCTTGTTGCTGTATTGCACTTTGTCTCTGAAGCCTGTGGGGTTATAAGAGTTCATATTCTTAGAAGCCCTTGGCACAATATTATTGAAAAAAAATGGAAGAATAAGGAGCTTCTGGTTCCAGCATCTCCAAAAACCCTTTGATGATAGACTCAGTTTAATACTTATAAAATACTACAAGAGCACTATTTATGGATCCTTAGCTCTGCAGCATATTAAAAATCAAAGCATATGCATAAATCAGGCAGTGTCACAGTTGCCTTCTTGGAGGTGGATACTGACTGTTTGTGTGTTGAGTGGGATACCTTTAGAAAGGCAGGCCAATTCTAAACCACTTCTGCAGGTATTTCTTGTAAACACCCAATGGATAAAAACTCTGAGAAATGAACGGGAAATTGAGATAAAAATTCAAAACTTCATAAGGCCAAATATACAAACCGTCTTTAGGCCTTTTTCCAGAGAGTTCAGGAAAAGAGAGCATAATGGGTTCTTTTTTTTTTTTTTTTAATATTTTTTTCTTTATTTACTTATGATAGTCACACACAGAGAGAGAGAGAGAGAGAGAGAGGCAGAGACATAGGCAGAGGGAGAAGCAGGCTCCATGCACTGGGAGCCCGACGTGGGATTCGATCCCGGGTCTCCAGGATCGCGCCCTGGGCCAAAGGCAGGCGCCAAACCGCTGCGCCACCCAGGGATCCCAGCATAATGGGTTCTAAAGGTCTTTACTACTGGCTCCAAACTCTGGCTCTTGGCCTAAGAAATGAGACAATTCATGGGAATAGCCCAGAATCCTTAAATACAGCTTTACCCAGGAATGTCCACATTCCCTGAGAGAAGTCTTCCATAGGGCTAGATTGTTCCCTATATGCCCTGGCTAGACTCACACCTTTACTCAGTACACCTACCAAACAGATGAAAGTGACACTTATGAGTCGGTTCAGAGCAGTTCCCAGACAATTGCTATGCCGAATGAGCCCCTTCCCTTACTACATTGAGTTTTTATGGCCTGGGAATGGGTTCACTGTAGCATAGCCACAGTCTTTGCTAAGGCTCCTGATAAATGGCAAATAGTAGTGGTGGCCAAAACATTATTACTCAAGATTGACATGGTTCGATGGGTTTATTGTTTTGTAGAAAACCCTGACCCTGCAGATAATGAAGTAGTTTCAAACCCAGTGTCTACCCTCCTTAACTCAGAGTCCAAGAAACTTTTCCTAAATATGGGACTGGCAGGTTATAAACCTGTCCTTCTTCTAACAGGCTCAGCCCACAAATTTAGGGAAGCCCTGGAGAGAACAAATACCCTAGTGGACTTGGAGTGAATCCCCCAACAATAAGCAGGTTTTAGTTTATCAGAACCAGCCACCGGCTGGATCCTCTAGGCATTTCCCCCCCTAGCAACCTCCTCTACCTCTGGAAAATTTCTCTTGGGGGAACTTCGATTACCTGTGGCTTCTACAGACTTCATAGCTGTGCAGCCATCTCACATATTTGGACTACTTATGAAGGCATTTCTTAATTTAGGACCTTTTCCTAATCCATAACCTGCCCCTGCTGAGGCAGTACAGAGCTTTCAACCATTATCCTCAGACAAACTTGTATATTGGCAACATAACAGACGTGAGCATCCCTCATGAAAAAATTTCAGGCCAATCTACCCTTAAACTCCAGCAATTCAAAAACTTATTAGATGTTGTAGTGAGTTTCTCCTTCATTTTTTTTTTTCTTTCTCCTTCATTTGATATGGGAAGCTCTGCTCAGCCAGAGGCTGGCATTATCAGTTCCTAGTTCAAGGAGTCCTCATGCCTCATGTCGTATTCTGACCTTTGACATGGCTGTCACCTAGCCCCTACCCCTAGAGTGATGACAACTCCCTGGATCTTGTCCCACTGCCTGGGGACAGCCGCAGAGAAACTAATCTGATGGTATATTGGAGCCTATAAAATAGCCAATTTTCCCTGGCTCTTTTAGATACTAGAAACAAGTCAGTTATTCTGGGTAACTCTTCTCTTTAAAGAAAAATAAGGTAACCTATTTAAAATGCAGGGCATATTGGATCACCCCATTCAGAGCATATTAGTCACACATGATGTTATGATTAGATTTATAAAATTAATTAAATCTACAGTCGTGGTGGCCCCTCTGTCTCTGATCTGTCTGAAATGAGGCATGGACACCATTTATGAAATTCTCTTAAATTGGAACAAACCAAAACCAGTAGCACTTGCTGTGGGACTTGGCTCAGTGTAAACCCGTGAACCCTCCACCTTCTATTATGATTGTCATTATGTCTCAATGCAGGCCACAAGACTGTATAGCTGGACACAGGCCCATTATTTCAGATCTTTTAAAAACTGATGTTTTGGTTCCTACCATGTGTTCCTTTCAGACGAGAGCTAAAGGCAGGTAAATGAGCATCTAACTAGATGATAACCATCTCCATACAGTTGTTCTGTCCATTAAGGATCTATTTCCTAACATTTTTTAGGTTATTAATGACATCCAGGATGCACCCTGTGATTTCTTTGTACAATAGAGAGGAAGGCCAGTGTATTATTGGAGTGAAGGAACTGGGTGGGTGATATGTAGAGTGTAAAGAAGCCTGCACCATTAGTGCAGTGTTGTAACTGGTTAGGGTGTAAACAGGGCAAGGGGTATGACTGACCATCTGTTGATTCAGTGGTTTATTCTGGCAGCAAATATGAATGATCGCTACCTGTGAGTCCAGTGGAGTAGCAAACAAGGGACTATGTATGAACAGAACAAAGAGGGCAAGTCATGTGCTATCAGTGCCCTGGGGGATCTTGGCAGAAGATATGATTGGGGAAAAGAAATGTAGCTTGCACAGTCATTGTGCTGTTTTAATTGGACAAAGTATGTGAATGGAGCTAAGAAAGTAGCTCATCCAGTGTATTATACAGCAGTTTGAAGAAGAGGGCTTGTGAAGAAGGCAAAGAGGAGCCCTGTTTCAGGATTATAGTGCCACCACTGGACAAAGGATGTGAATGGGGAAAGAAAAGGTCTTTCCCGGCAGCCCCGGTGGTGCAGTGGTTTGGCACCGCCTGCAGCCCATGGCATGATCCTGGAGGCCCTGGATCGAGTCCCATGTCGGGCTCTCTTCATGGAGCCTTCTTCTCCCTCTGCTTGTGTCTCTGCCTCTCTCTCTCTCTCTCTGTGTCTCTGTGAATGAATAAATAAAATCTTTAAAAAAAAATTAAAAAAGAAAAAAGAAAAGGTCTTTCCTTTCTATCCAAGGGAGTAGGTGACAAGGTAATATGACCAGTCTAACGAGGAAGACCCCTGAGGCATCAGTGCTGTAATGGCAGAATGTGAGTTGGGTGAGAGAACTAGAACATGGGATATGAATAAGGCAGGGAAGATGAGGCCTTCCCCATCATTGCAGTGATGTGCTTGGCCAGAGAATGTAGAAGGGACAAATGAAAAGGGCCTTACATCATCAATTCATTAGAGCAGCTGGACAGAGGGTATGAATGCAGCAGATAGGAGCATTTACTCCATAGATGCAGTTAGTTTCTAGACAGAGCATGTGGATGGGGCAAAGAGTAAAAGCCCTACACCAATTGTAGTGGTATAACTGGACAGATGATGTGAAAAAAGAGGAAGAACCCCACTATATCAGGGCAGTCGAGCAACTGGACAATGATGGTGATAAGTGAAAGAGGAGGATTCCCAGTTGATTCCTGCAGTGGGGGTGACATGACAAGTTTTCTGATGGGGGCCGAGATGTCAATCCCCAAATCTTATGGATATGACAAGGAAAACCTACTCCTGGATGGCAGATGTGTACCGGAAGTGAGACACATGCTCATACCATCATTATAGTGAGTCTGGACAGCAAATTTGATCATGGCAAAGAAAAGGAGCCCAGCACCATCACTATCATGGTATAAGTGACAGAAGATGTGAAAGGCACAAGGAGAATGTACTTCCTTCCCCGCACTAGTACAAAACAACAGTATAGGGCATGTTATCAGGGTCTGGAGGAACAATTCTGAATGACTGCATCAGTGCAGGAAGGTAACTGGACAGGGGATGTGACTCGGTCAAATTAGCCTGGTACCGTCAACATAGTGGTGCATGTGTACAGTTCATGTGAACCAGGCAAGAGGAGGACCCAGCACCATTTCTCAGTAAAGTTGAAAGAGGGCCCAGGGCACAAAATTCTGAGCAGTGCAGAGTGGAAGAGCCTGAACAATAAACAACACTGTGGCCTGGCCACAGATGTAAAGGGGGCAGAGGTTCAAGCCCACACCATCAGTGTAGAGGTGTAACTGCAGAGGGCATTCCAGCAGCATCAGTGTAGTGATGTCATTAAGCAAAATATTCAAATGACGCTTAGAGGGACAACTGAGTGGCCCAGGTCATGATCTTAGGGTCCTGGCAAAGAGGAAAAACTCAGGCCTTCATTACAGTGATGCATTCCTGGCATGTGAAGAGCTCAAGGGCAAGCATCCCTGCACCAGCAGTCTGATTCGGCAACTGGTTAGAAACAGTAAACTGCCCAAGCAGAAACAACCCCATATCATCAGCTGAGTTGTTAGGGATGGAAAAGGAGTAAATAGAAAGCCCACATTTCACCCAGTAAAGTATAGGGAAGTTGAACAGGACCAAGTTTTGGAGCCCTTCCCCTCAGTGCATTGGGTAAGTGGAGAGGTGATGTGAATATGGTAAAGGAAGAAACCCCACCTCAGCAGTGCAGTACTAGATGGTTGATATGAACTGGGCAAAGAATAGAACTCCAAAACATGAGTCTATGGGTATAATGACACAGAATTTAACGAGATCAATTAGCAGCATCCTCACACCACAAGTGTGGTGCTGCAACAGGAAGGGATTGTGAACTGCACACAGGAGCTGCCCTTTGTCATCCATGTGTGGTTGGGTGTATGGAGAGAGAATGGGAAAAAAGGCAAAGAGGACAATACTTCATGTCCATATATACCTGGGAGTGTAGTGCGAGTGGGATGGAGAGTAAGATTCTTCTATCCCCACTTCAGTGGTGCAAATGGAAAATTGATGAAGACAGGGCAAAGAACCTTCTGAAAGCATGGACGTGGTCACGTAAGTTGTGGGACAGTGTGTACTGGGTAAGGACTAACATCCTTATATCACTACTACAAAGCTACAAATGGAAACTAGGCAGAAACTGGGTGAAGTGGAGCCTCCCCATACCATTGGCCCAATTATGTAAGTGAAGAGGGTGTGTGAATGGGGGTCCTGGGATTGAGCCCCATATTTGGTTCCCTGCTCAGCAGGGAATCTGCTTCTGCAAAAACCTTTTGCATCTCAATGGCATGATTTGAGGGGGACTTCAGCAGCAAGAGGATTATACCCACATCTTCAGATTAAGGCTCTCATGAGACATGTATTTGAAAGGGATTAAGGGCGGGAGCACTTCTTCATCACTGGAGTGGTGGTGACTGGATAGTGATGTTTACATACCAAATGGCAGGATTTCTGAACATTCAGCGAAGTATTATTAGTAGGCAGAAGTAGAGATCAAACAGTAGAGCAAACACGAAGAGCCCTGCTCCTTCATTGGACTGGCGCCTGGACAGGGAATGTGAACAGGGCAGTCAAGAGTTTTCTAACTCCAGTGTGGTGGTGTTGGTCGGCTGGGTCTGTCAATGGGACAGTGGTGAACTGGCAACTCGACCAAGAGCAAGAACACCAGACCACCAGTGTAGTAGGGTAATGGGACAGGGGATATGAATTGGGCCAAAAGCAATACCCCACCCAGTCAGTGGAGATGAATACCTGGATAGGAAGGAGAGTGTGAATGGAGCAAATACAAAGAGCTCCAAATTTTTCTTGCAGTGGTATAATTGGGAAGAATGTTTTATGGTTATGAAGAAGCCGAGTCTTGCAACTTATTTAGTTGGGCAGGGCTACATATGGGGCAAAGAAGATGAAAAGTATAGCGCCATAACTGTGCAGTGTATATGACATGGTGTGGTTTGAGATGATCCACATTAGTGCTCTGGAGTAACTTACAGTGTATATGTGGAGCCCTGTGGAGCCCTGCCCCGGAAGTACAGTGGAGTTATTGGACAGTGTATGTGAATGGGGACAGTAGGGGAATACCTGCCTTGTCAGTGCAACTGTATTACTGGATTGTAGGTCCCTGAGGCCATTAGGAAAAGCCCTACAACATCAGTACAGTAGAGCAGTACACAGTAGATGCGAGTGGGACCATTGGGAGGAGCCAGCCCTGCAGTGGAGTAACTAGACAGTTTGTGATACAGGGTCAGGAGGAGTCCTACCATCTCATCGCAGGAGGGTAACTGTATAAAGTTAGTGAAAAGGGCAATTGTGAGGACTCCTGCCACTCGGTGCATGAAATGACTAGATAGTGTATATGAATGAGGTAGTTAGATTGAGCCTTGCCCCATCTCTAGAGTGGAGTAACTGTTAGGTGATGTGAGTGGGTCATTTAGGAAGAGCCCTGCCACGTCAGTGCCCTGTAACACATGGACAGTGTATGTGAACAAGGGCAATTAGGAGGATCTCCACCATATCAGTGTAGTGAAGTACAGTGTGAACAGAATGGACAGGAGAAGCCGTACCCCATCAATATAGCAGAGTGACTGTGGGCAGTTATTGAGAGTTCCGCTGCATCGGTGCAGTGGAGTCACTGGGAAAACCCCTACCTGTGCTCTTACAGACTCAGCATTTCTGCCACCATAATTTTGGGGGGAAGCCAGGGATGGCTCTGCCGCCAGCAACTCAGTTCGCTCCCAAGTTAGGAAGAACTGGAGTGCTGCACTTCAGTGCCCCAGGAGAATTAAAAGTGTGCCTTCATGCTAGCATGATTTATAGTTACAGTGTCATAAGACATTTCATCTTCAATAGACTGATCTGCTTTTTTGGAGCTTGAGGTGACCTTCTAGATACTACTGAGATAGTTAATGGAAAGCCAGTTCTCCTGCCGTCCTGCTCAGAGCCTGTCGTGTATCTTGTAACATATATCACTGAAGACTCTAAAAGCTGAGGTTCTAAATTTTCAGACACTATAATTGCCCAAGATATATACCCTGACATAAATATGCACAATGGTAACACTCTAGAATGTTAGGTAACTAACATGGAAACCAAGTAAATGACCCAAAACCAGTCCAGGCTCTAGTTACTAAAAGTCCTCATGGATTATCTGGCAGCCTTGACAAATTAAGTTTCAGCAGAAAAGAGAATGGATCACAAGACAACCCTGCCACAGTTGGCGCCTTATTGACATTTCCGCAGACATGGCCAGGAAGTCAGTGGGCTGTGAACGCTGAATTATTCTCTTAAGTCTGGAAGTGATCCCTGCAGGCCAGGCTGCAGGACGTTAGCAGAATGACTTGCAGGAACACACACCAGTCCTGGATGCTTCTCCTTCTGTTCTGGGAATAAAGGGGCTGCCTTTCTTTCAAGGTTGTGGAGCTGACAATCGAAAGCAACACTGTGTTCACCATGGAGCCACCTAGCAAGATTGATGTTTTTCACTATATTGTTGTGCTGTATTAAATGTGCCAAAGTTAAAATAGATTGAGAAAGATAAGCCAAATCAAGTTTAATGGGTAGGTACTCTAAAGTTTTAGACAATATTTAACAGTTAGGGGTATGGTGTTCATGGAAGAAAGGAGAGGAAATAAGTTTGGGAGGTGAAGTGAGAAAATAACATTGAGGAGTGTAACCAGGGTTTGGTGGGGCCACCTTGCACAGTTGCGTGGTTTGCACACTGCACTGAGTGCCCAGTCACTGGGGTGGGGACACTGATATGCAGCTTGGAGTCTCCTCTCTAACATGCAAACCCCCTGCTACATCTGGCAGAGAGGCACTTCTTTCTGAGTCCTCTTCTCATAAGAGGGAGACATTTCTTATGGGAAGTAGGAGCTATTCCAGATCATTCCCCTAGATATAGTACCTCTTCACTCTGAAAAGCTACCCTTTTCACCATTCCAGAGGGGAACCTTTCATTTCTTAAACACTCCTCATGCTGGGAGCCTCCGGTCTTCACAGTGAAGCCAGCACTCTGCTCACCTTCCCTGATGGTGAATGCTTCCAGGGAATGCTTCCAGCTAATACATACAAAGATTCTATATAAACTGTTGGTGACTCGTAGTTTATGGTGCCAAGGGAATTTTCCTGATGCAGGACAACCAGTTCACATTGTCAGGTACCATGCAGGTTAATGCCCTGAGGCTGTTCTATTTAATGTCTGATTATAGATCCAACCAATTCATACTACAAAAACATTTTCAAAGGACTTTGGATCTTATAGGAAGCTCCATCAAAGATTAGGGACCTACTGGGAAACCTCTAGTTTTCCAGGTAAGTTTCTTTCATTTATACATTCATTCTACAAACATTTGTTATCTATTTGCTATGTACAAGGCACTGTTAGAGGCACTGATGATTCATAGTTTTGGGGTTTTTTTGTGATTCATAGTTTTAATGCTATTTGAAAAGTTTATGTTACAAGTAGGGAGTTAGACATTAATAAAGAACTAAATGATTCCACGATACTCATTATTTTAGAGAAATAAAGTGAAAACATTAATAAAACTAAATCCCTTTATTGTTTTCCAGGACAAACACAATCACCGTTTTCAAATACATGTTATAAGCATACACTTGGGGGGAGGCATTATTAAACCAAATTTCTTTGACTAAAAAGGTTTTTAAAAACCAATATAGGTAAAAATTGGAATTATTGACATTTATACTTCTTTGAAATCCTATTTACGGTAACTATTCAGCCTTACTTCCTCTATTTAATTGATTTCCCCATTCACCTTCGGGACTTTTACTATGCACTTCTATTTCAAAGGTTTTATTTTGATTAATTTTTTTGAATTTTGATGAATATTTTTAGACATGGTAGAATCTTCAGAGTGTATATAATTGGAATTATTTCTGGGGCTTTCAGATATGATTTGATAAAGAATTGTTGAGTCAGACACAGCCTTGTCCCCTTAACCTATTATTTGCTGTTGCTTTTGTATCCTCCTCACTCTCTGACACTCAGGAGGAGCCTGATTTTGTGCTTGTGGGAATTTTTTTCCTGAAAACCTGCTGGATTATTTTTCTTTGAAGTTCAGAATGTCAGACATTCATATTTAAATATTGGACAGAAAAAAATAAATATTGGACAGTTTTTAATTTTGATTGAACATTTTAAGTTATTTTCATCTGAAGATTAACACTTTTCATCTCAAGAAAACTTTATTCTTTTATCTAAATATTACTGCTTTTACATTTGTTTATGAATTTTCTTCCAAGCATCTGAATAATCTGCATATTAGATCTCCATTCTCTTTTATTTTTTTTTTAAAGATTTTGTTTATTCATAGAGACACAGAGAGAGAGAGAGGCAGAGACACAGGCAGAAGGAGGCAAAGGTAGAGGGAGAAGCAGGCTCCATGCAGGGAGCCTGACTTGGGACTCATCCCGGGTCTCCAGGATCCCACCCTGGGCTGAAGGTGGCGCTAAACTGCAGAGCCACCTGGGCTGCCCAAAAGTGTTTATTCTTTGAATAGCCACATGCATAATATAAAGATGGACATGGTACATCACTAAGTGCAATTTCTTCCTGACATTGTGATTCAATAATTCTATACATTATCCATTGTTCGTCATAATAAGTATAGTTAACATCCATCACCATACAATATTATTTTATTATTGCCTTGCATTTCCTATGCTTTGCTTTTCAACTCTGTGAACTATTTGTTTTATAAATTCACATTTGTACCTCTGGCTTTGTAAAAACATCTTTACTAAATTATTACTAATATACAGAGAACTGCATACATATAATGTGTACAGTTTGATGAGTTTGATTATATGCAATTATCCCTGATCCCATCAGCATAATCAAGGTAATAGCCATATCCAACACCTCCAAAAGTTACCTCGTATCACATTTGTTGTTGTTATTATTTGTTTTTGGTGTTCTAAGCACTTAATTTGAGATCTACCCTATTAACAAAATTTGAAGTACACAATAATATATTGACTCTAGCCACTGTGTTCAAGATAATGCTAGATGAAAGAGTTCTCGTGATTGGCTGTATGTGTCTTAACAGTATCTTTTGGAGACTAGAAGTTAAAGCAATTTTATTTTTTGCTTTTTAATTCATTATTTTTGAAGTATAATAGGAAATAAAACATAACTAATATGTTAACATTAGGAAAAATGTGTGGGAACTAGAAAATTATGAGAAAATGCTTTGATTCCAGATTACATTTTAGTATCTCAAACTTTCCTTTTTTTCTGACTTTGCTTTTATATTTCTTTGAAAATTGTCAGATTGACCCATCAAAAGTAACAGGGCTTTTTTCAAGATGGATAAGGGAAGGTTTTTTTTTTTCCTTGTGGTAAATATATATAAGTTTAACATTTTAACTATTTTAAGTGTACATTTCAGTGACATGAAGTCCATTCACATTGTGCTACCATAGATTTTAATTTTAAAGAAGTTAACCGTATCAAATTTTTCTTTTGCAGATCATGTTTTTGGTGTTGTATCTAAAAAGTTATCAACAAACTCGAAGTCAGCTAGATTCTCACCCATGTTATCTTCTAGGTGTTTTATAGCTTCCCATTTTATATTATTCCTATAATTCATTTTGAGTTAATTTTTGTGAAGGTGTAAAGTCTGTGTCTGTGTTCATGTTTTTGTATGTGAATGATGCCCAGTTCTGGCACCATTTATTGAAAAATCTGTGCTTTCTCTATTTAATTGCCTTTGTACCTTTGTCATAAATCAGTTGACTGTATTTGTGTGAGCCTGTTTCTGAGTTCTCTATTCTGTTGCATTGGTCTGTCTGTTCCTTTGCCTATCCCACACTATTCTGATTACTTGATTACTGCTGCTTTACAGTAAGTCTTGAGTTTGGTAATGTCAGGCCTCCAACTTTGTTCTCCTTCATTATTGTGTTGATCATTCTGGGTCTTTTGCTTTTCTATATAAACTTTAGAATCAAGTTTTTCAGATCTAGCAAAGAGGTGGAAGCAACCCAAATTTCAAAAAGATGTGGTATAGGGCAGCCCCAGTGGCTTAAAGCTTTAGCACCGCCTTCAGCCCAGGGTATTATCCTGGAGACCTGGGGTCGAGTCCCATGTCGGGCCCCCTGCATGGAGCCTGCTTCTCCCTCTGCCTCTCTTTCTCTCTCTCTCTCTCACGAATTAATAAATAAAATCTTCAAAAAAAATATGGTGTATACATACAGTATAATACTATGCCCCCTTAAAAAGGAAGGAAATCTTCTCGTAAGCTACCACATGGATGTACACTTAAGATTTTATGGTAAGTGAAATAAAGCAGTTAAAAAAGTACAAATACTGTATCATTACATTTATTTGAGATATCTAAAGTCAACAAATTCATACAGGAAGTCTTTGAATTAGACTAGATACATGGTTGGTACTGGACACTATAGGAAGGGGCAAAGGAATTGTTTAATGGGTATACAGTTTCAGTTCTGCAGGATGAATAGGTTTTGGAGATCCATTCACAACAATGTAAATATACTTAACACTAATGAATTGTGCACTTAAAACAGGTTAAGTCTGTACATTTTATGATGATTTTTTACCCCAATTAAAATAAACTTGCTGGGATTGTATTAAATCTATAGATTAAAATGGGAAGACATGATATCTTGAGAATATTTAATGTTCCTATTCATTAGGATCATGCACAGAATGTCTATGTACTTCGATCTTCAGTTTCTTTCAGCAGAGATTTGTAATTTTCCTCATATAGATCTTGTACACATTTTGTGAAATGTATACCTAAACATATATCTTTATTTGGTGCTGGTATAAATGGCATTGTGTTTTTAATTTCAAATTACAATTGTTTGCTGTTGGTATTGAGGAAACCATTTGACTTGTATATTAACCTTGTATCCTGAAACCTTACTCTAATGATTTAATAGTTCCAGGAGTTTTTGTTGTTGTTATTGATTCTATCAGATATTCTACATTGAAAATCATGTCAACAGCAAATAAAGACAGATTTATTTCTTCCTTCTAAATCTATATATTTTTGTTATTATGCTGTATTTTAGCATTAAGAATGCCTTTCCAAAAAAAAAAAAAAAGTGCCTTTCCAGGGGTACCTGGGTGGCTCATTTGATTAGCCCAGGCATGATCCCGGAGTACTGGGATCCAGCCCTACATTAGGTTCCATGCTCAGTGTGGAGTTGGCTCCCTCTTCCTCTGCCTCTCTTTTCTTTTTCTTTTTTTTAAAGATTTTATTTATTTACTTATTAGAGACTCTTCTCCCCTGCCTATGTCTCTGCCTCTTTCTCTGTCTCTCATGAATAAATAAAAGCTTTAAAAGAAAAAAAACTACTTCTTTATATTGCACAGTCATATGGGACTCTTAAATGTAAACCATTTTGGCCATCAGAGGTAAGTGATCCAGGGCAGCAGTAGCAAAATCAGGGATGTAGTCCTGTGTACCAGCTCCTTCCAGAGAGATATTGATGATTTGGAGTTGGCTGGAGGGAGAAGACAGAATTGTGAGGAAGAGTATAGCTAACGTCTAGGTGTATGCTAAATTAGAAGCCTGACTGTGGAGGCAACCTCTTTATGTTTCCAGATAAGCCTCTTGGGAAAGAATGAAAGATGGGTGTTTTTGCCTGATCTCTCTACACTTTGTTTTGGAGGAATAGCCTTGGTGAGTGCTCTCGTGACCAATAAGAAATATTCTTTGATTGCTATAGTCTCGTGGGTCTCCTGGACACAATCCCCACTGACTTTGAAATTTAGATGTTTTGAGGGCCCACCCTTGGGTGTGAGTCTGAAAAGCTGGAATGCTAGATGTGGTTTTCAAACCCTTTGCTCCTCTTCCCTGACATTATGGTATGTGCCAGAGGTGGAGTTCATGTTAAGAGTTTGTCTCAGCCTTTCCTACCATTTCAATATGGGTATTTTATTACTTGCCCAATGTGTAGAAGTTACTCAGCTAGTTTCTAAATCTCTTTCATAGGGAATTGTTCCACGTGTATATTTGGTGTGTCCATGAGAAGAAGGGGCAGAATTGATGAAAGGCACTGAGGCAGCCCAGGAGAGATTATCAATATGCATTCAATATTTTCACAGTTTAATTTCAGAAAAAAACATGATACTGAATTATGTTCCAGTCAGTGCTTTCTGTTACACACATGTAGGGAAATCTTAGGTTTACTGATGCACGACTGATTGTACTCAGCTCTTAGAACTGTAGACACTCTATCTGGAAATAAACTTTCTGAAGTATGAATCTCATATAATCAGAACTACACAGTAATGGCAAATATCACACACAGATTTAATAAAGGTAGAAAAGATTCAAATCAAACATCACTCGGGATGGAGAAGTGTATGCTTTATTCATTTAGGTTTACAGAGAACTTAGGGAAAGGTGTTCTCCTCTCCTCTTTGGAAAACTTAGGGAATTTCTCTCTAAAAATCCTCTTCATTAAAAAAAAAAAATCCTCTTCATTTATTTTCCAGAGGATCTTAGAATAAAGATCCCTTAATAATAAGGGATCTTATAATAAATAATAAATAATATTATTTAATAATAAGTTCCCTTAGAACTTAGGGAAAGGTGTTCTCCTCTCCTCTTTGGAAAACTTAGGGAATTTCTCTCTAAAAATCCTCTTCATTAAAAAAAAATCCTCTTCATTTATTTTCCAGAGGATCTTAGAATAAAGTAACAAAGAAAACAATAAGAAAATTATTGCCTGAGGAATTGCTTGACTAAATAGCTGTTTCTTAAAGTATTGGTAGTTTCTTCTGGATACAGTTAAGTGCCAAGGCTAAAATTTCTCATTTATTTTCCTTTGTCATTGTAAATGTTGGTTATTTACCCAAATTTGATGCAATTTGCACTTTGTCAGAGGAAGACTTTCTGCAGATTCATATTAACCACGTTTCTTCTCTTAAAACATGTCATAAAAACTGTCCCTGTCCTTCTTCTTTTGACATCGGTCTTTTTCTCACACAAAACTCAGTCATCAAATGATTGAAGGCCTGTGTAATTCAGCTCTAATGGATTGTATGAGGCAAGGGTGTTTTAAACTGCTGTAGTTTAAAATGTCTTTCCTCAAATAGCTCACAGATCTGAAAGTGCATACACTTCAAGTAGAAAAGATCAAATTCCACTGTCATGCTACTGTAATAGCTATCTTGACAGCTTTTTATTTATAGATTTTGTTTGGGGGGTGTTTAATGTGAGGAGAGACATATAAATCATAGGTAAGTTTTTGGTTCTGGAAGCAGTTTTCTTGAACAAACTCATTTTTGATCTACTCCACATCAATTTCCTTTAATGTAATTTTTAAAATTTTAACCTATTACTTAAGTGTTGTACCTTTTCACCAAGAAATATAACTATCTTCAATATTGTCCTGTTTTGGAAGTGGGTTCAGTTTAATATATAGTGTATTGTGGCTTTATCTTTCCAAAGGGAATGATTATCTTATTACAAATACCAATACCCACCTCTTGAATAAACAAATAATACATTCTCTACTACCATTTTCCTTTTGTCCACAATGCTCCTAAATGTCAGCAATACCAAAAAAAAAAAAAAAACCCATAAAATTGGACCAATGACCATAAGAAACACCTTACCAAAAACAAACAAAAAAACGGAAAACGGTGGAAAGTAGTATATAAGATGTTCCTCGTTGTGTGTCATCTGGAAAATGCAAATTAAACCAATGAAATAAAAAAAGAAATACCATTAAACACCTATTAGAATGGCCAAATCCTCAATATTGAACATATCATATGCTGGTGAGGATATGGAGCAATAGTAACCTTCATACATTGCTGGTAGAAATGCTATATGGTAAAAACACTTTAGAAGACTGCAGTTTCTTAAAAAAACTGACCATACTCTTGCCATACAAACTAGCAATTGCACTCCTTAGTGTTTACCAAAAAAAGTTAAATATCTTGTCCACTCAAAATTTTGCATGTAGAGGGTTATAACAGCTTTATCCATAATTACCAATACTTAAAAAAAAACACCAACATATCCTTCAGTGGATGAATGGATAAACTGGTGGATAGACAATGGAATATGATTCAGTGTTAAAGAAACGAGTTATCAAGCCATGAAAAGATGGAGAAACCTCACATATTTATTATTAAGTGAATGAAGCCAATCTGAAAAGGCAACATTCTGCATAATTCCAACTACATGACATCATGGAGAAGGCACAACTATGGGGACAAGTACAAAAAATTAGTGGTTGCCAGGATTCAGAAGGGAGAAAATATTGAATAGGAAGAGCACTGAGAATTTTTAGGGCAGTGAAACCACTCTAAGTTACTATAATGATGGTGGGATGCCTGGGTGGCTCAGTGGTTGAATGTCTGCCTTCGGCTCAGGGCCTGATTCCAGAATCCAGGGATCATGTCCCACATCGGGCTCCCTCCCTGTGAGGAGCCTTGTTCTCCCTCTCCCTGTGTCTGTACCTCTCTGGTACTCTCCTGAATAAATGCTAATGGTGGATTCATGTCATTATACTTCTGTCTAAACCTGTAGAATGTACACCACCATGAGTGAACTCTACTGCGAACTATGAAATCTGATGACCTGTCAGTTTATGTTTATTAATTGTAATAAATGTACTATTCTGCTGGGGGTATGTTAATAATGGGGAGGCTATGCATATATAGAGTTCTAGGTATATGGGAAACCCTCTACCTTCTGCTCAGTTTTGCTATGAATCCAAAACTGATTTTAAAAATAAATAGGTATTGGCATGCCTGGGTGGCTAAGTCAGGTAAGCTTCTGCTTTCAGTTCAGGTCGTGATCCCAGGATTCTGAGATCAAAGTCCCACGTCATGCTTTCTGCTCAGCAGGGAGCCTTATCCCTCCCTTCCACTTTGCCTACTTGTGTGCTCTTGCTCTGTCAAATAAAGAAATAAAAAAATTTTTTTAAATCATTTTTTAAGAAAAAATGAAATTTTTACATATCCACTGTTAAGGTTAGTATGAAATTGGACATTTGTCTTTGAGTTTGGATTGCATATTTTTAAAACTACCAAAAGCTTTTAACTCCTGTATGTCACTAGGTATTAGTATGTCTTTCTAGGGTTTATTAGGGTTTCTAGGGTTTATTAACATTCGTTTTGCCAGGCATCTTAATCCAAGTATGCCCACCCTCAAATAGAAAATTTATCATAGCTGGGAAGGATTCTTACAGAATCTCTTTGCTAGTTACCTATGACACAGAGGATATAGTTAGGAAAAGTCATGATACAAATTAGCTTGAGACATTCGGAGAAAAAGTGTATGTTTGTGTGTTCAAATGTAAGAGAGGGGGATGCTTGGGTGGCTTAGTGGTTTAGCATCTGCCTTTGGCTCAGGGTGTGATCCTGGGGTTCTGAGATCAAGTCTCGCATCGTGGTCCCCATAGGGAGTCTGCTTCTCTGTCTATATCTCTTTCTCTTTTTCTGTGTCTGTCATCAACAAATTAAAAAAAAAATAAATATTTGAGAGGAAGATATGCAACTGCTGGAAAATGCATCCAAAGACACAGAAAAAGCAACAAATTGTATGTGCTTACCAGCTGACTGTTCCTCCTAGTCTAGGTAGGCTGTATACCTCTACACGGAGGCCAGCACCTCTGTTCTGTGTGTTCTGGACACAGGATACTGACAGAAGCGGATAAGAAAGTGGTCTATGGAAAAGGAATCTGTTAGAGAAAAGGATACAAGAGGACCTCTACACGGGATGACTTAAAAACATTTTAAATATGATCAACGGAAAAAAAAATGTGACCAATAAAGATAGAAAAAAGGCATAGGAAAATGTTCTTTGTGCTTTTTTTTTTTTTTTTTTTTTTTGAAGTATTAGAGGGAGAGTGTGCACATGGAGGGAGGGGCAGAAGGAGAGGGAAGAAGCTGACTTCATGACAAGCTGACTTCGTGCTAAGCGAGGCTGGATCCCCGGTGCCTGAGATCATGATCTGAGCTGAAATCCAGTGCTCAGCCCACTAAGCCATTGAGGCACCCTGTTCTCCGCGCTGTTTGATTTAAATGAACTCATCATAGACATCTAAGAACAGTTTATAGTTTTTTTTTTTTTTAAGATTTTATTTATTCATGAGAGACACAGAGAGAGGCATAGACATAGGCAGAGGGAAAAGCAGACTCCATGGGACTTAATCCCTGGTCTCCAGGAGCATGCCCTGGGCTGAAGCCGGCGCTAAACCGCTGAGCTACCCAGGCTGCCCCAGTTTATAGTTGACTACTGATACTTAGAAGTCAACATTACCAAAGAAACATATATAATATTGATTTAAAATGCATTTGTGTGTATGCATGCGTGTAAACATATTGGAAAAATAACAACTAAATCAAACGAGCATTGCTAAAATCTGACTGAAGTTGGATTGGTTAATTTCAAATTACGAATTCAAACTGGGTTATTTTGAACAAATCATTTTATCACACTTTAGTCCAGATTCCTAATCATTAATACAGGAATGATAAGAGCACCTACTTCAGAGGATTTTTGTTAGGATTAAATGAATTCATATGACAATGCTAGACCTATAGTAAACCGTTATTGCTGTAATTCTAAGGAATATAATTATTGGGATGCAAATGCAGTCACATGAAATGATGGTGTGTTTGTCAGAACTGTAAAACTACTTCTTTCTCTTGGCTTCAGTTGTCCAAAACTCATTATCACCATAAGCACTTGGTGGTAATTCTCTAGTAAGTAGAAATGGCACAGCAAAGATAAAATTGAGTGAGAGAAGGAAGAGAGAGAATCTTTTCCCCTAAATTCTGATTTATACATCCCAAGTGAGGAGAGAAGAGAAAAGCTAGAAACCGCTTTCAAGGGACCTATACTATTCATAGTGTCTGCAGCTCTTCTTGCTGTGATAGTCTGACCTCTGCATATTTACATTCCTCCTGTAATGCTCTGATTTGCTTCATGAGGCAGAGCCGTTGTGTCTCATCAATTAAAACAGTTTCCCAAATCCTCAGCTATGAGTTTCACATGACTCCTGGTTTCAATGTGATCCGTTTTTATTTTATGGTAAATGTCTCTTTTCATCAGTTCAGTTGTCCTCATGACATAATATGACTTGAAGATATGTAAATACTTGCTTACCAGATACTTCTAATTATGTAGAGGTCTTGGGTGGGGCGTGCTCCCTAATTACTTGAGATAATCAGGAGACATTGCACTTGTTTATATGCTGAATGTCAGCTTCAGAAATCTCAGAGCCAGCATTCACTATAATAGGGTTTCTGGGAGTTAGGCTCCAGGCTTTTCTTTTTCAGAAGGATACTTCTCTTTCTTCTCAAGCTTCCTCAAGATACAATATCCCTCTCTGTATTCATGATTTGAAGACAGCCTGGGATTCTGGTTTGCATTTAAAATGGGCCAACAATGAGTCTGAGAGCAAATGATGCACAGTTCTAAAACTACCCAATAATCAAATCTCAAAGCAAACACACAGATGTCAAATGATTTTAATTGGAAATCATTCGGAAATGTCACAAGTATAGGCATTACGGTTAAAGGGAACCTGTCAGCTATTGGGGAAGTGACAATGATGGTGTCTGGCTTGTATACAAGACGGGGCCTTAGTGCTTAAGTGAATGGAAGAGAAATCCATGAAGAACTACCACCATGGGACCTTGGGGCCTTAAATCCATTTTTTATATACTTTCCCCTGTCAATCTCTTTGAGATCATTTTAGGTCAATGACCCTTAGTTTGATTTCATAAGTGTTAAACTTGATGTTCTTAAATCTAACAAGGTTTAAGTTAAGCCACTTCCTCTGGACTGATGGTAAATGGTGAAATTGTGAAATCCAGGGAACATTCTAAATGAGAGTGTGTGGTTTGCCTGAATCCCTTCCACTGTCCTGAGTCAGATACATCTGCAGAAGGAAGGCTCCCCTCAGTGACTCAGTGAATTTTTCTACCCCTGGTTTGCAAGTCTCTGTGGGTTTTCTACTTAAATATGAGAACAATAAGCAAATTCCCTACTGTGATTGCAGGGGTCCAGGGAAGGATGCAGGATTTCTCTCTGGTGCTGACATCTGCTAAAGCAGAAGAGAATTTGACCCACACTGCAGTGCTCAATGAGGAGGTTGTGCTGTTAGGTTGTGCTTTAGGAATGGGGACTGCCTATTGGATCACAAGGTCTCTGAATGTGCTTTCATGTCAAGCAGTTTGGGCTTTCTAACTATGCATTCCACCAAGAATTACATAAGGATTGCTTTCTGATTTCAGAACTTGTGAATTTCTGTGCTCAGAGACAATTTAATTGTTTGTCATTGCCTTGAAGCCCTTATTAGGGGCAGAGGGTAGAGCCATTCAACGTCCAAACCAAAATTCTAATCATACAAATGTATTCATATTTGAAATGTAACAGTGGGTCACTTAGGGCCCAGGGGGTGAGAAATGGTTCAAGTGTAATCTATCATTAGGCAAGAAATAGCAGTAGGGAAATGATTTAATCAACATAATGAGAAGAATACTTTCAAGACTAAATCAGAGCACTGTACCATCCCCCAAGAAAACTGATTGGGCAAAATATTCATTTAAATTACCTGTATTTGACAGTTATTCATTATTCATTTCAGTGACTAGCATGGTAAGCTGACCCCCCTCAATTCCAATGCCATTGTCAGATTTTTGATCAACAATATATCATGCCCCAGCTTTGATGAATTGAGGATTTAAAGGAAATGGTCTTTAACTTAATTAGAATACAGAGCACACCCACCCTTGAGGGGGAGAAGAAGTTAACAGACTGTGTTAGTGGTCAGGGGACCTGAATTGTGCTGGTGTTAAAGGACTCTAAACAGGGCCAGGCAGCATATGAGCACCATAAAAGATGGGATGAATTATTGGCATTGGTACCAGTTTGCACTGGATCGCTGGCCTGCAGGGTACATAATAAAATTGGGATCAGTTGCTAATAAGCAAAACCGATCATGAGATTTGTAAAATAATTCAAAAGAAATTATATAAACCAGTCAGGCCTTGAGGGCAGGAAGAAAACAGAGCAGGATAGTCCCCTCTGTATAAACTTCTGGCTTAAATACTCCTACTCTGTATGTTAGGTGTCCGTTTGTTACAATCCTAAATGGAGGAAATAAAGGGTTTTCTATGGGTTTTGATAGCTGCAGCACAGCAGGATATATTGGAATTATAAAACAGTACTAAATTACATGATCACTGCCTCACACACCTCAAGTTGTGTCATTAGCAGCATGGTTTAACTTGCTTAGTTTAGTTAATTTTGTTTCTGGAATTGGCATTTGAAATTTCTGAACAAAGAGAATAATATTTCAAACACAATGTTTCTGCCTAGTAGAATGTCCCTAGTTCTCAGCCAAAGTGCCTGAATAATACTTTTTTTTTTTCCCCCACCAACTTAACAGGTGACGATTAAGGAACTTTGCAATAGGCATCCAAGGTGACAGGATGATAATGTATATCACTTTAATTGTCACAGAACACAGCCAGGAATCCCTAGGGCTATGAATGAAACACATTCTTTAGCTAATGAGTTTTGAGAAAGCCCCATTGATCCTACTGACACACGGTATTAATAAGATAGTGCTAAGAAATAAAAGAACAAAAATTTTGGAAGCTTGTCCTAATTTTAAGCAAAAATTCAAAACTCTTATTGCCTGCATATCACATTTAATATTGTAAGGTTCTACAAAGTACACATATTACTAATCTTTTAGCTTCTGTCATTTTTCTTTGTCTCAGAAAATACGGAATTATGGAATGTGGAAAGTGGAAACTATATTGGGGGAGGGGAAGATTCAATCATGAAACAATTCCTAAACATTGTGCCTAGTTCATTATATATTGGTTGAAAATTCTGGGTATTAACAGGTTACGAAAGGTCCAAAACTGTGTCTATCACATGAGCAGTGAAATAAGCAAATGCTTATCGGAAAAAGTAACTTACAGCTTAAAAACCTCTCTTTTGGGATCCTTGGGTGGCGCAGCGGTTTGGCGCCTGCCTTTGGCCCAGGGCGCGATCCTGGAGATCCGGGATCAAATCCCACGTCAGGCTCCCGGTGCATGGAGCCTGCTTCTCCCTCTGCCTGTGTCTCTGCCTCTCTCTCTCTCACTGTGTGCCTATCATGAATAAATAAAAATTAAAAAAAAAAAAAAACCTCTCTTTTGTAATATCTCCTTTACTAATATCATTCTTCATGGTATTACCAATTACTATTCACTACCCCCTTCCCTACTGAATGGGTCCATACAAATGGGGCTGAGGTAGGGCAGAGCTGCCAAGTACTTCTCACTCAATGTTGCATCATGTAGCATGGTAAGTCTGTACTGGAAATCAGATCCTAAGAGTAACTTGATAAACTGCTCACAACAGTTGTCATGGGGTCAGGGGAGAGGGTGGCAGTGGTCTATTTTTCCCTATCCACTGTGTTTGACATTCACTAGGGTCTTTCATTCTAGAAATTTATATAGTTATTTCTGGGAATTTTCTTATACTGTTTTTAAGTAATCGTATATTACTTACAAGGAATAGTCATTAAGATTAAGAGCCAATTTCTCATAAAAAATTAGGGATGCTAGAGGGCATTGGGATGACATTTAAAATGCTGGAAGAAAAAAACTATCAAGAATTTTATATTCTATTGCTACTTCAATATTTTCCCTTTGTTTTTGGTTTTCAACAACTTGATTATAATGTGTCATACTGTGGATATCTGAGTTTACTTGGAATTTGTGAGTTTTTTTGGATGTAAAGAGTTAGGTCTTTCATCAAATTTGGGAAGTTGTCTGATGTTACTTCAGCGGACAATATTTTGTCAAATATTAGGGACATCTCCTCTCTGCTGGGGCACCAGTTATGCATATGCTGTTATACTTGATAGTGCCCCTCAGGTCTCTTAGACTCTGTTCATTTTTATTCATTTATTTTTCTTTTTGCTTCTCAGACATCATAATTACAGTTGACTTGTATTCAAGTCTACCAATTCTTTCTTCATCAAATCTACAGTTGGATCTCTTCAGTGAATTTTTCACTTGAGTATGTGTACTTTTCAACCCTGAAAAATTCCACTTTCTTCCTGTTTATGTTTTCTATCTCTTTATTGATATTCCCCTTTTGGTGTAGCATTGTTATTTTGTTCCCCTCTACTTCTTTTCCCGTGATATCCTTTAGCCCTTTGAATATATCCAAGACTTTTAATTTAAAGAAGTTTTCTATTAATTCCAACCTCTGGGCTTCCTCACAGATAGAAAGGTTTCTGCTCATTTCTTTTCTTACTGTGAATGGGTCATGCTTACTTCTTTTTGTGGATGACTTATAGTTTTTTGTTGAAAATTTGACACTTTGAATGTTATAATGTAGTATCTTATTTTATTCATTTTTTAAAGATTATATTTATTTATTCATGAGAGATAGAGAGATACCTGGCAGAGACACAGGTAGAGGTAGAAGCAGGCTCCATGCAGGCAGCCCGATGTGGGACTCGATCCCAGGACCCCAGGATAATGCCCTGAGCTAAAGGCAGACGCTCAACCACTGAGCCACCCAGGCGCCCTATTTTATTCATTTTTAAAAGTAAGCTCTGCACCCAATGTTGGGCTTGAACTCAAAACCCTAAGAAGAAGAGTTGCATGCTCTACTGACTAAGCCGGCCATGCAACTGTGGTAACTTAAATTAGATTCTCCTTTCTCTCTAAGATTTGTTACTGCTTATTATGGATTATAGTCATTTATTTTTCTAGTGGCATTTTATTTTTTTATTTTTTTATTTTTTCACTTTTTTTTTTTTTAATTTTTATTTATTTATGATAGTCACAGAGAGAGAGAGGCAGAGACACAGGCAGAGGGAGAAGCAGGCTCCATGCACCGGGAGCCCGATGTGGGATTCGATCCCGGGTCTCCAGGATCGCGCCCTGGGCCAAAGGCAGGCGCCAAACCGCTGCGCCACCCAGGGATCCCTCTAGTGGCATTTTAAACTATATTTTAAAGATTGAAATTTTAGTAATTTGTGTTCACTTAAGTCCCTGCTCCCTTAGCTTAGTGGTAAGTAGTAAATTGACATAGTTTTCTTTAAAAGCTTCGAGCTCCCTCCCTCCCCCTAAAAAAGAAAAGAAATTTATTGACCTACACTTTGTAGAGTAAGGAATATTATAAGGGATAAATATAGGCATTACAGGTTGATAAAGGAGTTCATTTCTTAAGAATACATAAATATCTTTGAGATGCATCAAAAAATGTGAGACAAAGAGGGATAGAACTGAAGAAAGGAGAGATGGATGAATCTGCAACTACTGGAGATTTTTAAACTCTATCAAACAGTAAAGACACTGTTGAACTGAACAACACCATCAATCTACTGGATCTACTTGATATCTGTAGCTAATTGACCTCTCTAGAATACTCATCAACCAACCGGAGATGGCACATTCTTCTCATATCACATGAAACATTCACCAAGATAGAACACATTCTAGTGAATAAACCACACTTGAACAAATTCAAAAGTTTAGAAATCAGAAATCCACAAAGGAATTAGACTAGAAATCAAAAACAAAGCTAGCTGGAAGTACCCTATGATGGACCGAATGTTTATATCCCCCCACCCCCAATGCATATATTGAAATCCTAACCCCCTCCTCCCCCCCAATGAAATGGTATTTGGAGGAGTTGCCTTTGGGAAGTGAGTAGATAATGATGGTGGGCCCTTCCTGATTGGGATTAGTGTGCTTATAAAAGAGATCACAGAGATCTCCATTGGATCCGTTGCTATGTGAGGACTTACTGAGAACATAAACATCTATCAACGAATAAGGTAGCTGGCCCTTACCAGACAGAGGATCTGTCAGCAACTTGATCTTGGACTTTGCAACCCCCAGAAGTGTAAGAAATAAATTTCTCTTGTTCATAACACAGTCAGTCCATAGTATTCTGTTATAACAGCCTGAATGGACACACTCCAAATACTTGGAGAGATTAAATATAAATATAGAAGGAGAAAAATATAAAATTAATAATGTAAGCCTTCATCTTAGTAGACTATAAAATAAACAACAAATAAAATTTAAAGTAAGCAGAAAAAAGTAAATAAGGATGCCTGAGTGCTTCAGTCAGGTAAGCATGGTTGGCTCAAGGCATGATCCCAGGGTCATGAGGCTGAGCCCTGCATCAGGCTCCCTGCTCGGTGGGAAATTGGCTTCTCTCTGCCCCTTCCCCTGCTTGTGCTCTCTCTCTCTCTTTCTCAAATAAAGAAATAAAATCTTTAAAAAAAAAACAAAAGGACTCACAGACTGAAGTGAAAGGATAGGAAAAAATAATCTATGTAAATGGATATTAAAAGAATGCAGGAGTAGCTACATTCATATCAAACAAAATAGACTTTATATCACAGACTATAACAAGAGGCTAATTTATTATATAATGATAAAGGGACCAAAGGAGTCTATAACATTTAGAAATATTTATCAACCAAACATAGGAACGCTTAAATAATATACAGCAAATCTTAACATAGATAAAAGGGAGACATAGATAAAAATAAAATAATAGTAAGGGCCTTCATTATGCCACTTTCAACAATAGATAGATCATTCAGACAAAAATTAAGGAAAAATTGGACTTAGGTGATACATTAGACCTTATAGATGGACCTTACAGACACATACAAATAATTCCATTCAATGGAAACTGAATACACATTCTTAAGTGCACATGGAACATTCTGCAGGATAGATCATATGTTAGGCCATAAAACAAGTACTATCATTAAGAAGATTGAAATCATATAAATCAGGTTTTTAGACCAAAATACTGTGAATCTGGAAGTAAATCACAAGAAAACTGGAAAATTCGTAAATATAGGAAAATTGAACAATAAATACCTTAACAGCTAATGGAACAAGGACTAAATCCAAATAAAAATAGTAATGTATCTTCAGACAAATGAAAATGGAAAAACAAAATAGTGAGATTTAGGGTATAAAGCAAAAGCAGTACTAAGAACAAAGTTTTTAATAAAAATACCACTGTATTAGATGACAGTTCTCACATAAATGACTTTATGCCTCAACAACTAGCATCAGAGGTGAACCAAGCCTAAAATTAGCAGAAGGAAGGAAAGAACAAAGATTACAGTGGATGTAAATGAAATGGAGATCAGGGACTCCTGTCTCAGTGGTTGAGACTCTCTTCAGCTCCAGGCCTGATCCTGGAGTCCCAGGATCAAGTCCCGCATGAGGCTCCTTGCATGGAGCCTGCTTCTCCCTCTGCTTGTGTCTCTATCTCTCTGTCTCTCTCTATCTCTGTGTCTCTCATGAATAAATAAAATCTTTAAAAAAAAATGAAATGGAGATAAAAGAACAATAGAAAAAATTAATGAAATTTATAGGTGATGTTTTGAAAAGATAACCCGAAAACAGGCCTTTAGCTAGACTTATCAAGAAAATAGAAGGCTCAAATAAAAATATAAATGCCTTTCTATAAAATAATAAACTATTAAAGAAATTAAGGAAGCAAAATCAATTTATAATTGCATCACAAAGAATAAAATACCTAGGAATAAATTTAACCAGGGAGGTGAAAAACCTGTATACTGAAAACTGTAAGATACTAATCAAAGGAATTAAAGAAAACAGAAGAACATAGAAATATATTTCATGCTTACAGATGGTATTTGTCACTATATTTAGTATCAATTTCTTGAACATTTTTGTTTTAATGACTCTTGTGTCTTTGAACATAGATGATGTTAGTAACGTTTGACACCTGATTCTTCATCTCTTCCACCAGGATGTTGTGGGTATTTTTATAAACTCTTTTAAAGAGATTTTTAAATCTTTTAAATTTGTATGTTCTCCACTTTATATACTAGCCTAGTAAGAATGAATTCTGTTGGAGGAAAAGATTAGATAATTTTGACTTATTAATCAATCTGTAATGATTCTGGGTAAATATTATTCCACATTTAAATTCTCATGAAAGTCTGTAACAGGCATTGCTTTATCTTAAGAAATGTATTAGCTTCCTCGCTTGTTAGCAGAAACGCATGACTATGAGAGAAAATTGCACAGCCAGGAGGATATCAATTAATAAAGATAGGAACGGTGATACAGTTGTGTGCCTTTAAGTTGAGATTGGAAGGAACATGGTATACTGGAAAGAATGGCAACTTTGTAGGCAGACACTCTTATGCTTTAGACTTGGTGCTAGGCAAATGAGAGTAAGAGAATCAATGTCCAACTTGCAGTGCCTTTGGAAGAATTAAAAGCTATGAATAGAGAATTTTCTATGGGATGTGGCACTTAGTTTTCTCAGATGAGAAAATGTTAATTTCCAAAAAATGTGTATAGAGGAAAAATAAAATAAGACGAAAAGAGAGAGGGAGGCAAACCATAAGAGACTCTTAAGTCTAGGGAACAAACTGAAGGTCTCTGGATGGGAGGTGGTTGGGGGAATGGGGTAACTGGGTGAAGGGCGTAAAGGAGGGCACTTGAAGTAATGAGGACTGGATGTTATATGCAAATGATGAATCATTGAATTCTATCTCTGAAACTAATAGTATAGTATATGTTAATTAAGTTGAATTTAAATTTAAAAAAATTTAAATGTATATGTAACTACTATTTACATATGATCGTCATTATGTCTTCTTGGGAGTAAGTATGCTTCAGGAGCAGAAATGCTACCTCAGGGCAACAGAGGCCCCTTCCTAACCTCTGACTGCATCCTGTGGAACAACCAGCAATCCACTTCTAGCCACACTCTGGGTACTCTTGTCCTAGGATTATCTTCCATAATTTGGCTTTTGTTGATAGTGCTGCTATAAATATCAGGGTGCATGTGCCCCTTTGAATCAGTATTTTTGTATTCTTTGGGTAAATACCCAGTATTGCAACTATTGGGTCATGGGGTAGTTCTTGTTTTTAACTTTTTAAGGAAACTCCATACTGTTTTCCACAGTGGCTGCAGCAGTATTTCTTGTCTTTTAGATTCTAGCCATTCTGACAAGTGTGAGGTGATTATCTCATTGTGGTTTTGATTTGTGTTTTCCCTGATGATCAGTAATGTTGAGCATCTTTTCATGTGTCTGTTGACCATCTGGATGGTTTCTTTAGAAAAATGTCTATTCAGATCCTCTGCCCATTTTTTAAAGATTTTATTCATTTATTCATGAGAGACACAGAGAGGTAGAGACACAGGCAGAGGGAGAAGCAGGTTCCCCGCAAGGATCCCCGAGATCATGCCCTGAGCTGAAGGCAGCTGCTCAACCGCTGAGCCACCCAGGCGTCCCTCTGCCCATTTTTCACATAGAGTTAACTTGGTTTTTTAATGTTTGGTTGTATAATATTTTTAAAATATATTTTGGATATTGATCCCATATCAGATCATTTGCAAATATCTTCTTCTATTCAGTAGGGTGTCTTTTAGTTTCATTGATGGTTTTCTTGGCTGTACAAAAGCTTTTCATTTTGATGTAGTCCCAATAGTTTATTTTTGCTTATGTTTCTGTTGCCTGAGGAGACCTATTTATAAATAAAATACTAAGGCCAATGTTTAAGAGATTACTACCTGTGTTCTTTTTGAAGTTTTATGGTTTCATGTCTCACATTTAGGTTTTTTTTTTTTTTTTTTTTTTTTTAATGATGAGTTTTAGTACAGTGTGTGGACTTCTCACATTCCTGTAAGCATCAGAGATTATTTGTTGGAGATGAGGCAGTGCTGCTTTATTATATTTTTATTAAGATTTTATTTATTTATTCATGAGAGACACAGAGAGAGGCAGAGACACAGGCAGAGACAGAAGCAGAGACAGAAGCAGGCTCCATGCAGGGAGCCTGATGTGGGACTCGATCCTGGGTCTCCAGGATCACACCCTGGGCTGAAGACAGCGCTAAACTGCCGAGCCACCGGGGCTGCCCCTACATTTAGGTCTTTAATCCATTTTGTGTTTAATTTTGTGTATGGTGTAAGAAATTGGTTCAATTTCCTTCTTTTGCATGTAGGTGTCCAATTTTCCCAACATCAGTTATTGAAAACACTCTCTCTTCCCCATTGTATATTGTTTCCTCTTTTGTAATAGATAAATTGACCATATAGTTGTGGGGTCATTTCTGGGCAAAAGGTTTCCTGTTTAAATTACAGCAGGACCTATGATACTAAACAAAGGTATATTTCTATTCATTAAATAGCATTTAAAATTTAAATTGAGGGCCACCTGGATGGTTTAATTGCTTAAGTGTCCATCTCTTAATTTTGGCTCAGGTTATTATCTCAGAGTTGTGAGATTGAGCCCCATGTCACACTAGGTGTGGAGCCTGCTTAAGATTCTTTCTCTACCTTTCCCTTTGCCCCTCCCTCCAGTCTCTAAAAAAAATTAGAAAATTGAAATTATAGTGGTTCGCTAAGAGGCCAGGCATAGATAGTTTAAATTTGTATTTATTTATGGACCTTATAAATCCAGTTTTATGAATTTTCTAACTATATTAAATTTTAGAAAAGACTTAAAAATTTTTCCCCCATAAGATTGTTGAGGAAAGGAGTCCCTGGGTGGTTTAGTCAGTTAAGCTTCTGCCTTTATCTCAGGTCATAATTCCAAGGTTCTGAGATCGAGCCCCATATCAGACTCCCTGCTCAGTGGGGAGTTTGCTTCTCCCTCTCCCCTCCCCCAATTCGTGTTCTTCCTCTTGCTATGTCAAATAAATAAAATCTTTTTTAAAAATTAAAAAAAAAAGATTGTCCAGGAAACATTATATGCTTTTAAATAGTAAATCAGTGGTACTTGAAAGCACTTCTAATGGAAGTTAACAGGAGGAGGGAAAATATAATTAATCTAAAAGGTTATTAATAGCTAACTATGTTTTTGACAACTCTAGCAGCCTAATATTTCCCAAGCCCATTTGGTCACTTCCTCTGGAATTGCATTACACATTGGAAGGATAAACTGAATGTAGATGCAATCTCAGAGATTATAGAATATCGCAGGAGAAGGCAGAGTTTGTTGTTGTGGGTTTTAAGCCCTCGTATCTGGGCCCCCATACCATTATCAGTTTTGGTTCAGTGCTTTGACAGAAACGCAAAATTTTCTGAAAGTAAGAAATGCTTTTGGTAAATTTCCCTCATTTTTATTAATGAAACATATTTCATCTTTCCAGGCCTTATGTTCCATGGTTCTGAAAAACTCTCCAGCTATGATTCTATGTATGCACGTTTTAATTTTTTCTTTCTGCACACTCCTGATCACAGTGATTCTAGGTGATTAAATTTGTAATGCTCATTTAGCTCTGAGTAAAATATGTTGCATTTTTTTCTTTATTTCTTTGTTTTTGCATTTTTATGAATGAGGAATCGGGACAAAATGCAGAGCTGTCTAGGTTCCATTGTTAGGATCCTTTCTATTATGCTCCAGTGTAGTCTCCTTTCCAGGCCCCCCACCCGCCCCATTCTAGGTAATTAGTCACTGCCTTCTCATCACTTCCTAGCACATTGTTGAATTTGCTTTGAGACTTCTGCCCCCCAGAGTAATAAGGCCATCTTATGGGGACATGAGGTTTCTTCTGCACAGGGCCTATGACTGCTCCTCTGCTATCCCTAAGTCAGCCCATTGCATAAAGAAGAATAAATAAGTGAACTGAAGAACAACTGAACAACAACAATAAGAACAACTGACTGGCTTCAGGCTGTCTGCTTTCTTGTGCTGCCTTCAGTTCAATTTCTACATTTATAAGAAGGCAAGGAAAAGCATCGTATTTCCTTAGTGAGATTTCTTCCAGCTCTAAAAGTCTATATGCTTGAAAACTGGGGCTGTTCTGACAATGTTACTGGCTCCCTGCTGACGCCTGCTATAGAGGGAAGCTGGAGCCTGCCTTTCTCTGGGCCTGTGTCTTCTTCCACCCTTCCTTGACACCTCGGTTCTGACAGCGCGTCCCCCACTGGCATTGGCTCGCATGCAATTTGTCCAGTGCTTGACTATAGTCATTTTTTATTTGATAAGAACAGATGCTGTTATTGAGAATATGTTAGTTTTTTCACTGAAAAATTAAAGTATTTTTAGTTTTTAAAGATTTCTTTATTTATCTGAGGCTGGGAGGGGCAGAGGGAGGGCAGTGAAACTTTAGCAGACAATGCTGAGTGCAGAGCCAGATGTGGGGCTCAATCTTACAACCCTGAGATCAGGCTCCGAGCCACTGAATGGAAACCAGGAAGCCAATGCTTAACCGATTGTGCCACCCAGGCACCCCAAAATTGAAGTACTTTTAGATAATAAATAATATTTACATACCTCTGTTAAATCAGCATTTATTTAAGCTTTGCATTGCCCTGAAATTCCATGTTTGTGATCAAGGCTGGCTATAAAACTACTCAAAAACACATGGTCCATTATTAAGAATTATACATAGTTTATGTTACAAGAACAAAATGCCACTCTTTTTTCATCAAACCCCAGAATGTAACATAGGAAAAAAAATTTTTTTTAAAGATTTTATTTATTTGTGAGACCTACAGAGAGAGAGAGAGAGGCAGAGACACAGGCAGAGGGAGAAGCAGGCTCCATGCAGGGTGCCCAATTCAGGACTCGATCCTGGGACCCCAGGATAACACCCCCAGCTGAAGGCAGCTCTAAACCGCTGAGCCACCTGGGGCGCCCGGAAAAAAAATTTTTTTTTTTAAATTTTTTTTTTTTTTAAATTTTTATTTATTTATGATAGTCACAGAGAGAGAGAGAGAGGCAGAGACATAGGCAGAGGGAGAAGCAGGCTCCATGCACCGGGAGCCTGATGTGGGATTCGATCCTGGGTCTCCAGGATCGCGCCCTGGGCCAAAGGCAGGCGCCAAACCGCTGCGCCACCCAGGGATCCCCGGAAAAAAAATTTTTAAAGAATTCCTTATCAATTTATCAGAAAAAATCATCCCCAGAGAATTCTGTTGGCTTTTTAAAAAATTCCAGTATAGTTAACATCCATTATGTTAGTTTCAGGTGTGCAATATAATGATTCAACAATTCTATAATTACTCAGTGCTCATCAAGATAAGTATACTCTTAATCTCCTTCACCTGGGATCCCTGGGTGGCTCAGCAGTTTAGCGCCTGCCTTTGGCCCAGGGCGCGATGGGTCCCCGGCATGGAGCCTGCTTCTCCCTCCTCCTGTGTCTCTGCCTCTCTCTGTCTATCATGAATAAATAAATTAAAAAAATTTTTTTAAAAATCTCCTTCACCTATTTTACCCATACCCCCACCCACCTCCCCTCTTTTAACCATCTGTTTGTTCTCTATAGTAAAAACTCTATGTTTTGGTTTCTCTTTTTTTTAGCTTTGTTGTTTCTTATTCCACTTATGAGTAAAATGATATGATATTTGTCTTTCTCTAACTGGCTCGTTTTTTTCAGCATAATATTCTCGATCCATCCATGTTGTTACAGATTGTAAGATTTCATTCTTTTTATGGCTGAATAATCTATTGTATATATACACCACATCTTTATCCATTCATCTCTTTATGGACACTTGGGCTACTTCCATGGTTTCACTATTGTAAATCATGCTGTAATAAACAGGGTGCATATAACCCTTCGTTTTTTTTTTTTTTTAAGATTTTATTTATTCATGCGAGACACAAACACACACACGCACACACACAGAAAGAGAGAGGCAGATAAGCAGGCAGAGGGAGAAGCAGGCTCCATGCAGGGAGCCTGATGTGGAACTCGATCCCAGGTCTCCAGGATCACTCCCTGGGCCGAATGCAGGCACTCAACTGCTGAGCCACCTAGGGGTCCCACATGTAACCCTTTGAATTAGTGTTTTTTTATACTTTGGATAAATACCCAGTAGTGTGATTACTGGATCATAGGGTAATTTTATTTTTAATTTTTTGAGGACATTACATAATGTCTTCCACAGTGGCTATGCCAATTCACATTCCTACTAACAGTGAACAAGGATTTGTTTTTCTCTGTATTTTTGTTAACACTTGTTTTTTTTGTGTCTTTTTGATACTAGCCGTTTTGACAGGTGTGAGGTGATCTTGTTGTGGTTTTGATTTACATTTCCCTGCTGATCAGTGATGTTGAGCATCTTTTCATGTGTCTGTTGGCCATCTGGGTATCTTCTTTGGAGAAATATTTTTTTTCATTTTTTTATTTTTTAAGATTTTATTTATTTATTCATGAGAGACACAGAGAGAGAGGGAGGCAGAGATACAGGCAGAGGGAGAAGCAGGCTCCATGCAGGGAGCCTGATGTGGGACTCGATCCCGGGACTCCAGGATCACTCCCTGTGCCTAAGGCAGGCAGTTAACCGCCGAGCCACCCAGGGATCCCCGAGAAATATCTTTTCATATCTCCTGCCCTTTTTTCAATTACTTTATTTGCTTTAGGTTTCTGAGTTATATAAGATCTTCATATATTTTGGGTGTTCATCCTTTATTGGTTATGACCTTTGAAAATATCTTCTCCCTTCATTAGGTTGTCTTTTTAGTTTTGTTTATTGTTTCCTCTGCCGTGCAGAAGCCTTTTATTTTGATGTAGTCCCAGTAGTTTATTTTTGTTTTTGTTTCCCTTGCCTCAGGAGACTTATTTAGAAACATGTTGATATGGCTAATGGCAAATATTTCTGCTTGTGCTCTCCTCTAGGATTATGTTATTAGGTCTCAAATTTGAGTTTAGTTTTGTGTATGATGTAAGAAACTGGTTCATTTTCATTCTTTTGCATGTAGCTGTCCAGTTTTCCCAACACTATTGGTTGAAGCGACTTTTTCCCATTACATATTCTTCCCTCCTTTGTTAAAGATTAATTTGACATATAATGGTGGGTTTATTTCTGGGCTGTCTATTCTGTTGCACTGGTTTATGTTTCTGTTTTTGTGCCAGTACCATACTATTTTGATTACTATAGCTTTGTAGTGGATCTTGAAATCTGGGATTGTGATACTGGCAGGTTTTTTTTTTCCCCCAAGATTGCTTTGACTATTAGGGTCTTCTTGTCCTGCACGAATTTTAAAATTATTTGTTCTGGTTCTGTAAAAAATGATGTAGGTGTTTTGATTGGGATTGCATTAAATGTGTAGATTGCTTTGCGTAGAACATGCATTTTAACAGTATTTTTTCTTCTAATCCATGAGCATGGTACTTCTTTCATTTGTGTTATCTTCAATTTCCTTAATCAGTGTTTCATAATGTTCAGAGTACACATCTTTCATCTCCTTGGTTAAGTTTTTTTCCTAGGTATTTTATTATTCTTGGTGCAATTGTGAGACTGTTTCCCTACTTTGTCTTTCTGTTTCTTATTAGTGTATAGAAATGCAATGGATTTTTGCGTATAGGTTTTATATCCTGCAACCTTAACAGTATTAATTTAACAGTTATAGCAGTTTTTTGGTAGAGTCTCTAGGATTTTCTATAATACATTATTATGTCTTCTGCATATAGTGAAAGTTTTACTTTTTCTTTACCAGTTTGGATCCCTTGTATTTCTTTTTGTTGTCTGATTACTGTGGCTAAGACTTCCTGTCCTGTGTTGAATAGAAGTGGTGAGGGTAGATATCCTCGTCTTGTTACTGATCTTGGAGGCAAAGCTATTTTCTCCATTGAGTATGAAGTTTGCCATGGGTTTTTCATAGATGGCCTTAATTATGTTGAGGTATATTCCCTCTAAACCTACTTTGTTGAGGGATTTTATCAGGAACGTATGTTGTACCTTGTCAAATGCTTTTTCTGCATCTATTGAAATGATCATATGGTTTTTATGTTTCTCTCTTATGTAACAAGATGAGAAAATCCTAGAGACTCTACCAAAAAACTGCTATAACTGTTAAATTAATACTGTTAAGGTTGCAGGATACAAAACCTATGTGATGGATCATGTTGATGGATTTGGAAGTATTAAATGATACTTGCATCCCAGGAATTAACCCCACTTGACTGTGGTGAATGATTTGATTTGTTAAGGATTTTTGCATCTATGTCCATCAGATATAGTGGCCTATAGTTCTCTCTTTTTGTTGTATCTTTATCTGGTTTTGGTATCTGGATCCTGCTGGCCTCATAGAATGAATTTAAAAGCTTTTCTTCCTCATCTGTTTTTTGGGATAATTTGAGAAGAACACATATTAACTCATCTTTAAATGTTTGATAGAAATCATCTGTGAAGATGTCTGGTCCCGGGCTTTTGTTTGTTTCAGTTTTTCATGACTGATTCAATTTCATTGCTGGTGATTGGTCTTTTCAAATTTTCTATTTCTTACTGATTCAATTTTGGAAGGTTTTAGGTTTCTAGGATTGTAGCCATTTTTTCTATATTGTCCAATTTATTACCATATAATTTTTCATAATACTCTTTTATAGTCCTTTGTAGTTCTGTGATGTCAGTTGTTATTTCTCCTCTTTCATCTCAGATTTTTTTATTTGTGTTGTTTTACTTTTAATGAGTCTGACTAAAGGTTTATCAATTTTATTTTCATAAAACGAACTCCTGGCTTCATTGATCTGTTCTATTGGGTTTTTTTTGTTTGTTTCTATTTCATTTATTTCTCCTTTAATCTTTATTATTTCCTTCCTTCTGTTGATTTTGGATTTTAATGTTCTTATTTTTCTACCTTTTTAGGTGTAAATTCAAGTTGTCTATTTGAGATTATTCTTGATTCTTGAGTTAGGCCTGTTTTGCTATAAACTTCCCTTTTAGAATAGCTTTTGCTGCATCCTTGACTATTTTGGACCATTTTGTTTTTATCATCATTTGACTGTAATATTTCTTTTCATTTTTGATTTCTTCGTTGACCCTTTCATTGTTTAGTAGCAATTTATTTTAATTCCATATATATTTTCTTTCCAGATTTGTTCTTATAGTTAAATTCTTGTTTCATAGCATTGTGGTCTGAAATGATGCGTGGTATAGTCTAATATTTAATTCTTCTAATGTATTTTTCACCTCATTTGTTGAGTTACTCATCTCTGGTTTCTTTTTTTATGTTTTCTGTCTCTTTGTAAAGGGTCTCATCTACAAGGTTATTCTTTGCCTGTTGTAGGCAGGGTTTGGTCTCTATGTTGTTTTTTAGCCAGTCTGGATCCACCTTGGGCTTGAGTTGTGTCAGACCAGCATTTGCCAGAGATCCAGTATCATGGAAATGTAAGAGAACACAGGGGTGGAGTGCATGGTACCAGCAAGGTTTATACTGGTCCTCTGAGGAGGTGACTTGCAGTCTCAGAGACCAAAGCAGGCCAGGTTCAAGGGATTGGATTTGCAGAAGCACACAGTGGTAAGACGCAATGTGTTAGTAGGATTTGCAGGGGTCTGCTGTGGGAGGTGGCCAGGCAGGGGGTGATGTTTTAGCAGGAGAATGTGGAGGCAGGGCCCGTTGTTAGCAAATTAGATGGAAATGTTGGCACAGAGTTGGTTCTGGTGGGTGTCCATATGTTTATGCTGGTGACATGGTGCCAGCCAGCTCCTTGCTCCTGGAGAAGTCTCCCAATGATCCCTGTCCCTCACATTCTGTGAGATGAGTAAATAATCTCCCTTGTATAACGCAGGTATTTTTCAAACTGCTGCTTCTATACTGTTTCTCAGCTTGACCATCCTTGTGGTCTTTTTAAAAAGTGATGACTCCATTAACTCTTGTCCCCCCTGCTATCTTAGAGCCAAGCCCACTGATTTTTAAAGTTCCAGGTTTTTAGACACACTGATTTTAAAAACTCATGAAATTTGCTCCCTTTGGTTTTCACAGCCAAGTGTTATGGGGATTTCTTCTTCCCTGTGGGAGCTTCCTTGTGTGAGAGCCTGTTTCTGTCCTCTCTCCATACCTGCAGCAACCCTCCCATGGGTCTGTTTAGCTCCTAACTGCATCTCTGCCCTTCCTACCCTCTTCTCTGTGTTCTATTCGCTACATTTAGCTGTGGAGAGTTTGTTCTGCCAGGCTTTGAGTCATTTTCTGGGTTATTTATACTGATGTGACTGTTATATAGTTGTTTCTGTGGGATGAGGTGAGCTTAGGGTCCTCCTACTCTGCTATCTTCCCCACAAGACCCATACATAATTTTTGAAGTCTGTAATAATCCATCATTCAATACACAATTTTTTAGGAGCCATCAGAGGCTAGATACCAAGGCTCTGTGTGCAGTTAGAGGGATGTCCACATGAGAAAGACATAGTTCCTGTTATAATCACAATGAAAATAATGATTAAAGCACTGAGTTTTCAGCCCAAAGTTGTAGTATCCAGATTACTTCTTTTTTTTTTAAGATTTTATTTATTTATTCATGAGAGACCTACAAAGAGGGAGAGAAAGAGAGAGAGAGAGGAGAGAGAGAGGCGGAGACACAGGCAGAGGGAGAAGCTGGCTCCATGCAGGGAGCCCCATGTGGGACTCAATCCTCCGTCTCCAGGATGAGGCCCTGGGCTGCAGGTGGCGCTAAACTGCTGAGCCACCTGGGCTGCCTCCAGATTACTTCTTGGTTCATGAAAACAATTCACTGATGTACACTAGGTAAACTATGGGACTTATCATTTTTCATCCATCCACAAGAATATCATCATCAGCTTTGCAGTCTTTCTCTGTCTCATTTGTGCCTGTATCTCCTGTGCCCAGAGACATACCTGGCCAAGAGTAACCATAATAAGTGTCTATAGAAAGAATGAATTCTCTTCTGAAATATTTCAGTTCTTTCTGTATTAGAAGCCTTTGATGGGTTCTGTGATTACGTGTAAGATGGACACACCATTGTACACTGGAGAATAGGGGCATAGCCTCTAGACTCTCCAGCTGTGTGACCTTGGGTAAGTTTCTTAACATCTCTGACCTTCAGTTTTTACATTTGTCATTTTCAAGTGTTAGCCGTAAATCTTCTCTTCACAGGCTGTGTGTAGGTGAAACTATCTAATGTATGTTCAGTGCTTAGCATGATGCCTGAGCATGATAAAGAACTGTCCTTGTTTTTGATGCTCTTCTCATCATATAATAACATTTCAACTCATCTGAATTAACTCACCTCTCTCAAACAGTATAAAGTTGCCGTGCAAAATGAGAATTTCAGATGATGTGATATCTGGGACATAGCACAGTGCCTAAGGCACAGTAAATTATAACCTAATTCACTGTAGTGACAATGAAGCTCAAAAGATATGCCTTCCAGTACTGTAGCCCTGTAGCCTGCCATTCTTGCTCCTGGCACATATCAGACAGGCAACAAGAAGTTGTTCCCTTTTCTTAGGAAGCATAGATGAAAAAAAAAAGTTCTGGAACCTACAAGGGATTGAAAAGAATGGCGATAAAGATGTTCATGGGCCCCGGCCTAGAGAGTCAGAAGAAACAAGCAAGAGCTCTTCAGGGAGCCCCAACGGTGTTTTCACTTTATCATTTATTTCGGGGGGAACTTCATCTCCCCCAGAACTAAGCTGTCAATGACACCTGCGAAGGGACCATATATCTGTGAACCGGGAAGAGAGTTCCTTCATTGCTGTCCCTGAGAAGAGATTAAATTATATCTTTCTAGTGGAGCTATGTCCTCAGCTTGTCTCTTTAAGAAATAATAATTTCTAAACAAGTTAAAATTGATGTGTATTTTACAATAACCTTGTTAGAGTTTATAAGAACACATTTTTGCAGTATCATTTAGTGCTCATGAAAGGCAAACTCACAGCGGAGCGAAAGTATAGAAATATCAGGATGTCACACGAGGCATGTTACAGAGGCATTTCAGGAGACAGGACCCACCACCTGCTCACAGAAGCTGCCGTTAGACACCTGAGGAGCTGCTGTCCAGACAAGTTCGTCTTCTTCCCAGTCATTGATTCTGTGTAGGGGAAATCCAGTGAGCTTCGATGTGAGCCCAAGTTCAGCCACTTCCTGAAAGGATAACATAACCGCTCTGTTTTGTTCATGCTCACCTCAGTCATAAATGGATTTTGTGCCAGTATTAGAAATCAATTCTGATGATATGTGGGGGTTAAAATTCGCAGTACGTATTTTTATGAGTGGAAGTGTTAAGTCCAATGTCACATTCCAATGCAATTTTAACGTCTCGTGCATAATTTTAA
Organism: Canis lupus dingo; assembly: GCF_003254725.2. Taxonomy (NCBI): domain Eukaryota; kingdom Metazoa; phylum Chordata; class Mammalia; order Carnivora; family Canidae; genus Canis; species Canis lupus. Next base: position 31,759,984 of record NC_064281.1, read on the forward strand.
AACTTCCTGAACTTACATAGTAAGTAAATGGCATGTAAGGTTTTAATGGATGCAGAAAGGCATGTTTCTACAATTCTGGATGAAAGATTTTGCTGGGAAAATGTCTTCCACTTTCTTTTCTCCCAAGCTTGCAACTCATTTCTCCCAAATCCCTCACCTCACTGTGCTTGCCAAAGCCACAGTTGCGTAAACTTCACCCACCTCCACAGAGCTTGATATACAGTAGCCAACTGGGTACAGTTCATACCAAATAATAACAGGGGCTAAGTATGCTTTGCTGCTATTCATTCTTCCCTTTCCAAATCACTCCCTGCACATTTGTTATACACCCACGCCTCACCAGGACAGTGAACCCTGCGTCGTGCTGTTCCTCAAAATTGTGCGTTCCCTCACATCCCACATTTATCCCCATCCATAGTTTGGCTATTGCTAATAGTGCTGCTATAAACATTGGGGTGCATGTGCTGCTTCAAATTAGTATTTTTATATCTTTTGGATAAATACTTAGCAGTGCAATTGCTGATTCATAGGATAGTTCTATTTTTAACTTTTTGAGAAACACCATACTGTTTTCCAGAGTGGCTGCACCAGTTTGCATTTCCACCAACAGTGTAAGAGGATTCTCCTTTCTCTACATCCTCATCAATATCTGTTGTTCCTTGAGTTGTTAATTTTAGCCATTCTGATTGGTGTGAGGTGGTATCTCCTTGTGGTTTTGATTTGTATTTCCCTGATGATGAGTGATGTTGAGCATTTTTTCATATGTCTGTTAGCCATTTGTATGTCTTCTTTAGAGAAATGTCTGTGCATTTCTTATGCCCATTTCTTGACTGGATTATTATTATTATTATTATTATTATTATTTGAATTTGATAAGTTCTAGATAGATTTTGAATTTGAGCCCTTTATCTCATAAGACGTTAGCAACTTTCTTCTCACATTCCATAGGTTGGCTTTTAGTTTGTTGATAGAGTTAAGGGTCCATTTCTGGGTTGTCTATTCTGTTACATTCATCTGTATGTCTGCTTTTATGCTTATACCATACTGTCTTGATGATTACAGCCTTGTAATGTAGCTTAAAGTCATGGATTGTGATGCCTCCTGCTTTGCTTTGCTTTTCAACATTCCTTCAGCTATTCGGAGTCTTTTCTGGTTCCTTACAAATTTTAGGATTATTTGGTCTAGCTTTGTGAAAAATGCTGGCATTATTTTTATAGGGATTGTGTTGAGTGTGTAGATGGCTTCAGGTAGTATAAACATTTTAACAATATTTACTTTTCCAATCCAGGAGCATGGAATGTTTTTCCATTTCTTTGTTTCTCCCCCAAATTCTTTCATAAGTATTCCATAGTTTTTTCAGTACAGATCTTTTCTTCTTTGATTAGGTTTATTCCTACATATCTTACGGTTTTTGGTGCTATTGTAAATGGGATTGATGCCTTGATTTCTCTTTCTGCTTCTTCATTATTGAGGTGTATAGAAATGCAACAGATTTCTGTACATTGATTTTATATCATGTGGCTTTACAGAATATATCCATTTTAGCGATTTTGGGGTGGAGTCTTTTGGGTTTTCTACATAGATTATCATTTCATCTGCAAATAGTGAAAGTTTGACTTCTTCCTTGCCAATTTGAATGCCTTTTATTTCTTTTTGCTGTCTGATTGCTGTAGTTAAGACTTCCAGTACTATGTTGAAAAACAATGGTGAGAGTGGACATTCCTTTGATGTTCCTGACCGTAGGGGAATAGCTTAGTTTTTCCCCTGTTAGAATGATACTACCTATGAGTCTTTTGTATATGGCCTTTATGATTTTGAGGTATGTTCCTTCTATCCCTATTTTCTTTAGCATTTTTATGAAGAATGGATGCTATATTTTGTCAAATGCTTGTTCTGCATCTATTGAGAGGATCATATGGTTCTTATCCTTTGTTTTATCAATGTGGTGTAACAGGTTGATTGATTTGCAGGTATTGAACCACCCCTGCAACCCAGGAATAAACCCCACTTGATCATGGCGAATAATCCTTTTTTAATGTACTGTTAGATTCAATTAGCTAGTATCTTGTTGAGAATTTCTGCATCTGTGTTCATAAGGAAATATCAGTCTGTAATTCTCCTATTTAGTAGGGTCTTGTTCTGGTTTTAGAATCAAGGTAATGCTGGCCTCATAGAAAGAGTTCAGACGTTTTCCTTCTATTTCTATTTTTTTAGAACAGCTTCAGAAGAATAGGTATTAATTCTTCTTTAAATGTTTGGTAGAATTCCCTTTGGAAGCCATCCAACCCTGTACTCTTGTTTTTTTGGGAGATTTTAAATTATTGATTCAATTTCTTTTCTGGTTATAGGTCTGTTCAGATTTTGTATTTCTTCCTGTTTTAGTTTTGGTAGTTTATAAGTTTCCAGGAGTGCATCTATTTCTTCCAGATTGTCCCCATTTGTTGGCATATAATTGCTGATGTATATTATCATTTTTAATTTCTTATAATCGTTTTTATTTCTGCAGTATTGGTTCTGATCTTTCCTCTTTCATTCTTGGTTTTATTTATTTGGGTCCTTTCTCTTTTCTTTTTGATAAATCTGGCTAGGGTTTATCAATTATATTAATCCTTTCAAAGAACCAGCTCCTAGTTCCATTTATTTGTTTTACTCGTTTTTTAACAAAATTTCCATATCATTTATTTCTGCTCTAATCTTAATTATTTCCCCTTCCTGCAACTTTTAGACATTATTTGCTGTTTTTTTTCCAGCTCCTTTACGTGTAAGGTTAGGTTTTATATTGGAGACTTATCTTGTTTCTTGAGTGAGGAAGGCTTGTATTGTTATGTACCTCCCTCTTAGGACCACCTTTGCTGCATCCCAAAGGTTTTGAACTGTCCTGTTTTCATTTTCATTTGCTTCCATGTATTTTTTAAGTTCTTCTTTAACTTCCTCATTAATCCATTCATTCTTTAGTGGTATGTTCTCTATCCTTCATGTATTTGTGTTTTTTCCATTTTTTTTTTTTTGTGGTTGATGTCAATTTTCACAGCATTATGATCTAAAAATATGCATGGTATGATCTCAGTCTTTTTGTACTTGATTTGAAACCAGTCTGTGATCTCTTCTCAAGAACATTCCACATGCCCTCAAAAAGAATGTGTATTCTGCTGTTTTAGGATGAAATGCTCTACATATATCTGTGAACTCCCATGTGGTCCAGTGTCTCATTCAAAGACCTTGTTTCCTTGTTGATCTGCTTAGATGAGCTGTCCATTGCTGTAAAGTCCTCTAGTATTATTGTATTTTTACCAATAAGTTTAAGTTTGTTATTAACTGATTTATATATTTGGCTGCTCCCAAGTTGGGGGCATAAATATTTACAAATGTTAGATCTTCTTCTTGGATAGACCCCTTTATTATGACATAGTACCTTTCTTCATCTCTTATTAGAGTCTTTGGTTTTAAATCTAGTTTGTCTGATAGAAGAATGACTACTCCAGCTTATTTTTTTATATGCCCATTAGCATGATATATGGTTCTCCACTGCCTCACTTTCAATCTGGAGGTGTCTTTGGTCCTAAAATGAGTCTCTGGTAAGCAGCATGTCATTGGGTCTTGTTTTTTGTCCATTCTGATGCCCTCTTTCTTTTAATTGGAACATTAAGTCCATTTACATTCAGAGTGATTTAGTGCCATTTTATTGTAAGGTCACTGTTCCTATAGATTGTCTCTTCCTTTCTAGTCTTTGTTTCCTTTGGGCTCTCTGTCCCACTCAAAATGTCCCCTTAATGTTTCTTGCAGAACTGGTTTAGTGTTCACAAAGTCCTTCAGTTTTTGCTTGTCTTGGAAACTCTTTCTCTCTCCTTCTATTCTTAATGATTGCTTTGCTGGATATAGTATTCTTGGTTGTATATTTTTCCCATTTAGCATGTAGAATATATCATGCCTTTTTCATCTTGCCTGCTATGTTTTTGTGGACAAATCTGCTGGTAACCTTTTATGTCTACTCTTTTAAGTTAAGGACCTTTTGTCCCTAGATGCTTTCAAAATTCTCTATTTTTGTATCTTGCAAGTTTTGCTATGACATGTCTAGTTGTCCTGATTTGTTGATTTTCAGGGGAATTCTCTTATTCCTCTTGGGTTTAAATGCCTGTGTCCTTCCCCAGATTAGAGATGTTGTCAGCTATAATGTGTTCAAATAGACCTTCTGCTCCTTTTTCCCACTCTTCTTCTTCTGGGACTCCTATGATATGGATATTATTGTGCTTTGTGGAATAGCTGTGTTCTCTAAGTCTATATCCATAATCTAATAGTTTTCTTTCCCTCTTCTTTTCAGTTCATTATTTTTCATAATTTTATCTTCTATATTGCCTATTTGGTCCTCTGCTTCTTCCATCCTCATTTTGATCATATCCAGTTAGTTTTGTATCTCAGTTATAGCATTTTTTATTTCAGCCTGACAAGGTTTTAGGTGTTTTCTCTCTACAGCAAGGGTTTCTCTCATGTCTTCTATGCATCCTTCAAGCCCAGTTAATAATCTTATGACTGTTGCTCCATATTCTTGTTCAGATATATTGCTTATATCTGTTTGAGCAAATCCCTGGCTGTAATTTCTTCTTGACCTTTGTTTTGGGAAAAATTCTTCCATCTTATCATCATGTCTGTGTTTCAGCATCATGTGTGTGTTTCAGCTTGTTATATTTCCTGCTTCTGAGAGTAATACTATATTAAGAAGGGGTCATACACTGTCCATGTCTGGTGCTTCAGGAAGTGTTTCCAATGTATGATGTGTGCATTCTGCTGTTGTATTGAGTTCCTTCTTGCTTGCAGTGGGCAGTATTTCAACCTTTAACCAAGTGTGCTTTGATGTTTTTGTTAAGATAAACCTGATTTAAAAAAAAAAATCTGATCCAAGAAATGAGAAAGAAAAGGACACAAAAGCAAACAAACTGACAATCAAAAGATTATAAGCCCGATTCCAAAAACCCAATTGAAATAAGAGGAAAGAAAAAAAATAAATAAAATGGAAAGCCTGGTCCTATTTCTACTGGAACTGAAGCTGATGCTTTGGAGCATTCTGTGATCTGTAGACTTCGTACATGCAGGGTGCCTTGTTGTTCTTCTGAAGGATAAGCCAGCTGCACTGGCTCATGATCATACCTGCTATACTAAAGATGCCCCCGCTGGCACAGGGATTGGAAGATGGCATCACCCTGCCCTCTTGTCCTGGGGAGAATTCTTGGCCTCCGCTATTCAGGAGGCCCTCACAGAAAAGCGATCAATTTTTCCTCCTGTGTCCCAGGCTTTTGTCAGATCCCCGCCCTCAACCTGTTTGTACCTGAGCTGTTGGCACATACAGTTCCCCTGTGTTTTATCTCTGGCATGCAGCTGGGATTCAAAAGTCCAAATCTTAAATGACTTGGCAAGGTGTGGACCTACTCCCCTCCCCTGGAGGAGAGCCTTGCAGTGCTGAGCCCAGCACCCATTCAGTCTCAGGAAAGTGCCACACAGGTGCCTGGAGTCTATGGTGAAAAATAGTGAAAAGCTGTGACCAGGTTTTCTGTGATCTGTATGCACCTCTATTCCCTGCTGTTGACTGGCAGCTCATTGACGCTGCATGGGTCTTTTGTCCTTAGAGAGGCAATATACCCTCTTCCAAATGTACTCCAGACAGGGGAGTATTTTCTACCAATGTGACCCAGGGGATCCCCACACTACAGTGTCTTGTGCAAAAACCCTATGTGCTCCTCTCTCTCCTGCTCTCCCTCTCCCTGATTTCTCTCCACAAAAAGGGCTCTTTCCCCTCCACAGCACTGTGGCTTTTGTCTCCCCCAATTCACATCTCCAAAACCTCCCATCTCCACATTTTCTCCCTCCAATTGTGCAGATTGTTTTCTTAATCCTCAGGTTGATTTTCTAGTTGTTCAAAATGATTTCATGTTGATCTGTCTGTGCTCAAGGGACTATGCAAGCCCAGGATCACCCTACTACTATGCCATCTTAACTCCCCCACCAAGCCGAGACCATTCTAAAGAAGTTCAAGGAAGTAGAAAGTGTATTACCAAATAGCAGATAATTATTGAGATTCTCTAATAATTGAAACCGGTCTTATTGGCAGAGGGATAGAAAACTAAATCAGTGAAACACTGTAAGATAATTAGAAAGAGCCCTCCTGTACATCTGGGAACTTGGTGTGTGTTGGATGTGATATTTCAGATAAAGAAGTTATGAATTACTTTATAAATAATGCTGGAAAAATGGTCTTTCTGCCAGACAACAAAAATTAATAAAATTAGCTGTCTAACTCTTCACCAAAAAATAAATTTTAGAAATCTATTTCAATTGATCTAAGTAAATGTGATCAATTTAAAACAATTAGGAAAATATAGCATAAGCATTTCTTAATTAGAAAACAAAGTAAACACAATTCATTAAAGAAAGCTTGATACACTTAACTGTATCGTGACTATCTAATAAGAAATAGTTTTTATAAACTAACCTGAAGAATAAGAACTAATCACAGGATCACAGAATGCTTTTTGTCTTCTCACATATTACCAGTACATCAGTAGCATCCCTACATAATAACAGGTGACTATAACTGAATGAAGTGCTTGGCTTCGACCTTATCAAAGAAGTCTCTAGGGAGCCCCAAAGACAACAGAGGAGGTTTTATTAGAGAATTATTTTATTCTTAATTTGATATAATGGATAATAGGCATTTAAAATAATAATGGTAACAATGCATTTGGTGATTGTAGCCTATGTGTAAGTGAAATGAGTGGTAATGATGTCATAGTGACAGGAAGAATCAATTGGAAATACTGATTATAAGGTACTTGCAGTAACTTGAAGAGGTATACTGTTATTTGAAACAGGATTTTAATTAATTATACACTCGCAAACTCAAGGGAAACCACTGATAAAGTAAGAGTAGCATAATTGGTACTTGCAGAGAGAAGAAAATGGAATCATATAAAATGATAAATTAAAAGCAGGAAAAGAGTAAAACACAAAAAAGAAATGAAGAATGAGGGCAATGAATAGAATTATGTAATAAGGGGCATCTGGGTGGCTCAGTTGGTTAAGCATCTGCCTTCAACTGAAATCATGATCCCTAGGTCCTGAGATGGAGCCCCAAATCATTCCCCCTGCTCAGGGGGAACCTGTTTCTTCCTCTCCCATGACCCCTCCCCCACTCTTACTCTTTCTGTCAAATAAATAAAATCTTTAAAAAAAAAGAATAACAAATATGGTAGATATCAATACAGCTTAACTATACTCACTTTAATATCTGTGGTCTAACTATAGCAATTAATAGAGGGTCTCAGAATGAAGTAAAAAAAATAAGACCTAGTTCTGTGTTTTCCACAAGACACCTAATTTGAATGTAAAAACACAGATAGATTAAAAGTAAAATTGCAGAGAAAGATATACCATGCCAACACTAATCAAAGAATGTTAGAATAGTTATATTAATTTCAGATGAAAAAAATTCAGAGCAAGGAAAATTATAAAGGAAAAGAGGGGCATACATAATAATAAGGTGATTAATTCTCAAAGAAGATATCACAGTCCTTATCCTGTATGCACCTAACAACAGAGTATCAAAGTACTTGCGGCAAAACTGATAGAATTGCAAGGAGATATAGATTAATCCACTGTTACAGTTGGAGACTTCATTACCCACTGTCAGTAATTTATAGATGCATCAGGTAGAAAAACATCAAGGACATATTTGAATTGACTAACACCTTTAGTCCACCAAATCTAGTTGACATGTAATACTTGAATTATAATCAATCCTGAGTAGTTACTAAGTAAATAACTTAAAAAACTATAGAAAAATAAATTAGATGGGAATCCAAATGGTACAGTAGAAATAATCATTAAAAAAGCCAGTAAGGAAAAAAAAAAAAAAAGCCAGTAAGGAGGAATTGAGAAATAAAACATATATAAGACAAATGGAAAATAATTAGCCAAATGGTAAAAAGAATTACTTTAAATATAAGTAATTACTTACTTTGTTTGTTACCAGTAATTACTTTAAATATAAGGATAAATTCTCCAAAGGAAGAGATTGCAAAAATAGATAAAAGAAAATATCCAACTATATGCTGTCTATAAAATACTCATTTTATATCTAAAGACACAAAAAGTTTGAAAGTGAATGGAAAGAAAAAGATATTATAAGGATATGTTACCCAAAAGACATCTAGGGTCTTAATATTGATACCACACAAAATCCTCATTGAGTCAAAAATTATTACAAGATACATAGAAGAATATTATATATTTATGAAAGGGTCAGTCCCTTAAAAAGATATAACAATACTAACATATACACACTTGAGATAGTCTCAAAATATAAAGCTAAACTGACAAAATTGAAGGAATAAATAGTTCTACAATAAAGATGGAGACTGTGATATTGCACTTTTAATAATGACTAGAACAGCTAGGTGGGATATCAATAAGGAAAAAGAATACTTCAAGAATACTATGAGCCGGGATCCCTGGGTGGCGCAGCGGTTTAGCGCCTGCCTTTGGCCCAGGGCGCGATCCTGGAGATCCGGGATCGAGTCCCACGTCGGGCTCCTGGTGCATGGAGCCTGCTTCTCCCTCTGCCTGTGTCTCTGCCTCTCTCTCTCTCTGTGTGTGACTATCATAAATAAATAAAAATTTAAAAAATTAAAAAAAAAAAAAGAATACTATGAGCCAACTAGACCTAATAGATATATGTAATCTAACAGCATCATGCACATGTTTCTGAAATGCACAGAGGATATACCCAGGATACCCAGGATATAACTTATGTTATGCCACAAAACAAACCTCAATATATTTAAAAATATCCCTGCAATACAGGGTATCTTCTTTATTTATTTATAGAGGAGAGGAGCAGAGGGAGAGGGAGAATCTCAAGCCAACTCCATGCTGTGTATGGAGACTGATACAGGGCTCAATTTCCTGACCCTGAGATAATGACCTGATCCAAAATCAAGAGTCTGATGTTTAATCAATGTAGCCACCCAGGCGCCCCAATGCAAGGGATCTTCTACCACAATGGAATGAATCTAGGAATGTATAACAGAATGAAAATTGAAAAGAAATAACAAATACATGAAAATTCAACAGAGACCTCTTAAGCATTGTAGCAGTACGGAAGAAATCACAGGGAATTTAGAAAATTATCTGAGATGAATTAAGCAAAACAAAACATCTCAAAGTGGATGTGGTGAAAACATTGCTCATATGGAAATTTATAGCAGTAAATGCTCAAATCAAAAGGGGGAAATGCTTAATTTTATATCTTAAGAGATTAAAAAGAGAAGAGCAAGTTGATCCCCAAACTAGCAGAAGGTTGGAAATGACAAAGACTAGATGAGAATAAATGAAATAGATGGTAGAATAATGGAATCAACAAAACTGAAAGGTACTCCTTTAAATATCAACAAACTTAAGAAATATTTAGCTAGAATGACTTAGAACAAAGGAGAGAAGATTAAAATGACTAAAAATCAGAAATAAGATAAAATCAGTAAACAAAACCTCCAATAAAGAAAAGCACAGGACCAGATGGCTTCACTGGTGAATTATACCAAACTTTTAAAGAATTAACACTAATCATTTCTATATGTTTCCAAAAAATGCAAGAGGAGAGAACCATTCCTAATTCATTCCATAAGATCTTCCTTACATTGATATCAAAGCCTGATAAATCATAAGGAAAAAAACTGGGTCTAGGAATCCACATCTAATACACTCAGTGGTTAAAGACTGAATGGTTTCCTCCCAAGATAAGGTAAAAGAAAAGGATACTCACTTTTGTCACTTCTCTTCAACATTGTCCTGGAAGTCCTAGCCAAGGAAAATAGGTAATAAATAAAATAATAAAGTAAAAGATATTGAAATTTGAAAGAAAGATATGAAGCTATTTTGTCCCTTCTTGACATGATCTCATATATAGAAAACTCCCCAAAAATCCACCAAAGAACTATTTGAACTATTAAGTGTATTCAGCAAAGTTGCAAGATACAAAATGAACATAAATCATTTTTATTTCTATACATTTGCAGTGAATAGTCAGTCAGAAATTAAGAAAGCAATTCTCCTAATAAAATATTTGGGAATAAATTTAACTAAGGTAGTGTACATCTTATACACTGAAAACTACAAAACTTAATGTTTAGAAGACACCCATGTTCATGGATCAGAACACTTAATATTTTTAAGATGACAGTACTCCACAAAGTGATACACACATTTAGCGTAGTTACCATTGGAATTTCTGGTTTTTAGAGTGCAAAAATCCTAAAATGTATGAGGGATTGCAAGGGCCTCAAGTAGCCAAAACTATCTCAAAGAAGAATAAACTTTGAACACTCACAATGTTCGATTTCAAAACTAAAAAGATAGTGATCAAAATGATGTATATAGACACATACATTGTCATATAGGTCAATGGAATAGAACTGAAAGTTCAGAAATAATAACCTCATACATCTGTGGACACTTGATTTTTTACAGGAGTGCCAAGATCATCCACAAAGCATGAGGTAGAACACCTACCTCACAACATATACAAAAGTTAACTCAAAGAGATAAAAGGCTTAAATCTAAGAATTAAAATATAAAAATCTTAGAAAGCATAGTGGTAAATCTTCATGTCCTTGGATAAGGCAATGGATTCTTAGATATGACACCAAAAAGCCTAAGCAACAAAAAAAGAAATAGATAAGCAGTACTTCATCAAAAAAAATGTTTAGGCAGCCCAGGTGACTCAGCAGTTTAGCACCTCCTTCAGCCCAGGGCATGATCCTGGAGACCCGGGATTGTGTCCCACATCAGGCTCCCTGCATGAAGCCTGCTTCTCCCTTTGCCTGTGTCTCTGTCTCTCATGATTAAATAAATAAAATCTTTTAAAAAAATGTTTTTAAATTGTACATCAAAGGAAATTATCAAAGGGAAAATATAGTTTAGAGTGGGAGAAAATATTTGCAACTTATATATCCGAAAAGGGTCTAGTATCCAGAATATATTTTAAAAACAAACATTTAAAACTTCGCAAAAGACAAACAACCCAATTTACAAATGAGCAAATGGCTTGAATTGATATTTTTGTAAACAAGATATAAAAATTGCCAGTAAGTGTATGAAAAGACGCTCATCATTATTCATCAGCAAAATACAAATCAAATTCACAATATCACTTTACACCCATTAGAATGGCTAGAATAAAAAGTCAGGTCCTAACAATTGTTGATGAGGGTTTGGAGAAGCCTCAACCCTATACACTGTTGCTGGGAATGTAAAATGTTGGAGCCTCTGTCAACATTTGATGGTTTCTCAAAAATTTAAATATAGAATATTCATGTTAACTAGCACTTCCACATCTAGGTATATAGTCCAAAGAATTTAAAACAAGTTAAAAAAAAAATCTTGCACATGTTTATAGCAGCATTATTTGCATTAACCAAAAAGACATTTGGGAAATAGCCCAAATGTCTATCGGTTAATGTCATTAATGTCTGCATAAACAAAATATGGTATATCAATACAAGATAGTATTATTCTGCCATATAAAGAAGTAACGGGAGCACCTGGATAACTCGGTCAGTAGAGCATCTGACTCTTGATCTCAGGCTCTTGAGTTCAAGCCCTACTTTGTGTGTGGAGCCTATTTTAAAAAAGTAAAAGTAGTAAAATACTGATAGATGCTTCAATATGTATAAACTGCAGAAATATTATGCTAAGTTAAAGAAGTCAGACACAAAAGTTCACATTTATGCATCTATTTATTATTTATTATTATTTTGTTTATTTGTTTATTTATTTACTTATTTTTAAAGATTTTCTTTATTCATGAGAGAGACACAGAGAGAGAGAGAGCCACAGACACAGGCAGATGGAGAAGCAGGCTCCACACAGGGAGCCCGACGCGGGACTCGATCCTGGGTTTCTAGGATCACACCCTGGGCCGAAGGCAGGCGCCAAACCGCTGAGCCACACGGGCTGCCCTATGATTCCATTTATATAAAATATCCAAAAAGGTAAATCTATAAAGTCAGAATGCAGATTAGTGATTGTCAGGGGCTAAAGGAAAGTATGAATGGGGAATGATTGGTTAATGGGTATAGGATTTGCTTTCCGGGTAGTTAAAATTTTTTGGATCTAGATGGAGGTGGTAGTTGTACAAATCTTGAATGGACTGAATTCCACTGAATTTTAGTATTTAAACTAGTTAATTTTATGTTATATGAATTTTGTCAATTTATTTAAAAAAGGTTGTCTGTGTCCACATAGTATGTAAAAATCAATTCAAAATAGGTCATAAACTTAAGTGTAAAACATTTCAATAAGACGGTAGAAGACAGCAGAAATTCTACTGGAACTAAGGCTAGGAAGAGTTCTTAGACTTGACACCAAGGCATCATCAATAAAAGAATAAATTGATATTCATTAAAATAAAAAATTGTGACAATATCAAGTGCTAGTGTGGCTGAGGAGAAACTGGATTACCTCTAATATCTATAATGAGTAGTTAAAATAGTTCTTAAACTTTTGAGAATTCTTTTTCTTTTTAAGATTTTATCTATATATTCCCGAGAGACACAGAGAGAATCAGAGACATAGAGGGAAAAGCAGGCTCCTCACAGGGAGCCTAATGTGGGACTCGATTCCAGGACCAGGATCATACCCTGAGCCAAATCTGAGTCACCCAGGCATCGCAAAAATTTTTTAAACAGTATAGCCTCTCTGGGAGAAGTTCTGGCCATTTGAAAAACAAAAACAAAGACCTAACATGAAAGTATCATAGACCCAGCAATTGGACATCTGGGCCTTTATCCTAGAGAAATGAAAACGTATGTTCTTGCAAAAATCTGTTCATGAATGTTTAGAGCGGTTTTATTAATAAGAGCCCAAACTTGGAAACAAAGCAGATGTCCTTTATGGGTTAGCAGATAGACAAGTTATAAAATGTGTATACCAAGGAGTACTTCTCAGCAAATAAAAAGGACGGAGTTATTGAGGCAACAAACTAGATGAATCCCCAGGGAGTGATGCTGAGTTAAAACAAACCAATCACAAATGGTTAAATACTTTACAGTTTTGTTTATAAAACATTCTTGAAATGACAGGATTATACAAATGAACAAATTAGTGGTTGCTGAGATGAATGAGGGCAGGAGAGTGACATGGATGTGGACATGGTATGGCACACTTTTGTGATGATTGATATGTTCTGTGTCTTACCTATCACAGTCCATATCCTGGTTGTGATATTGTACTTTAGTTTTGCAAGGTGTTATCATTGTGGAAATCCTGGTAAAAGGTATCTAGGACCTCTCTATGTTATGTCTTACAACTAAATGTTAATATATAATTATCTCAAAATTAAAAGCTTAAAAATTAGGTAAGGATGAACTGCAAATATGAAAATATTACTATCAAATTGAGATTTCAGTCATAAATCAAATATGGGGTTACATTTTTTATAAAAATTACAAAATATAATGGAGAAATAATGGCCATCAATGTGTATATACCAAATTGCATCACAAGGCATATGAAGGAAATTCTAAGAAAAATACACATAAGGCAGCCCGGGTGGCTCAGTGGTTTAGCACCACCTTCAGCCCAGGGTGTGGTCCTGGAGTCCCAGATCGGCCTCCCTGCAGGGAGCCTGCTTCTTCCTCTGCCTGTGTCTCTGCCCCTCTCTTTCTGTGTTTCTCATGAATAAATTAAAAAAATCTTAAAAAAAAAAAAAAAAAGAGAAGGAACGATGAGACCTGTAGAGACAGTTAAGAATAAGGAGGAAAGGGCAGGAGCTACCAGTATCAGTCACGTGGTGGGAGTGACCTGGATTCCCAGTCATTTCTGCAGAGGATCCCAGTGGCTTTTACCCCTGAGGACTTCACCAGACATTGCAGATGTCGCAGACCTCCCCAGTTATCATCACTTGTCATGGATCCCAGAAGACTCTTTTGCAGAGGACCCCAGGAGCATTTGCCACAGAGGAAACCGATGGCTAAGACAACTATCATGGACATCCTGCATATTCCACAACGATCTTTTTTTCCTCCACAAGTTTTGGCATTTGCAGATGCTAGCTGTCTGAGTCCCTCTCTGTTCCCTGCCCACCTACCCTCCTGTTGCAGCCTAGGCCCCCCACTGGCAGCCAGCTCTAGCCTCTTCACCTATACACGTATAAGATGCCAGCCGAGGCCTCTACAGTGGACTCTCATTGCTGTGTATGAGCCTGTGGATAATCCCTGCAGCCACATGAATACATGCTGACAGCCAAGGCTCCCACAGCAGGTCATGGGCCTTAATCTGACCCTGACTCCTGTCACTGGCCTTTGCTGCTGCACCTACCTGCAGCTAGCCACTGCAGTTGTACACATGCACACTGCTGACCTAAACTCCCATCACTAACTTCCACTGCTCTGTGCTTACTGTCAGTTAGCCCCATTAGCCACACAAATGCAGGCTGACAGCCAAGGTCCCCCACAGAGGCTCATGGGCATGATCTGGTCACAGTGTATATCACTGGCCTACATGGCTGTATGTGCCTGAGAGTTGAGCTTTAGTGTTCTTGTCATATGAGCAACAGTAAAATGGTAATTACATGAGGTAAAGGATGTATTAGCTGGCCTTATTGTTGTAGATATTTCACAATATATACATGTATCAGATCATCACACTGTATACCTTAATCTTATATATCTTAATTATATCAATAAAGCAGAAAAAATAATTTTGTGGACTGATGATCTAACTCAGTGCTTCTCATACTTAATGTATAGACAGAACTGCCTTGGGAATCTTGTTACAACTCAGATAAGCAGATTCTGATTCAGCAGGCCTGAAGTGACATCTAAGATTTTGCATTCCTAATCAACTCCCAGGAGATGCCAATGCTGTTGGTCCTCTGACCACACTTGGCATAATAATCCTTCAGCCAGCCTCCTTGTCTCAGAGGTTGTATGAGAATTGAGAATTTTGTGAGCTGGAAAATTGAAAATAAAACAACCAGAGTGCAATCATTCATCCCTGTGTTGTCCAGGCAAGGAGATGAGAGCAAGAAAGAATCTGGGTTAAGTCTTGAGCAGAATATGAGAAATAGTAAAGTTGAGAAATAGTGGTGAGGGGATTGGACGAGTTCAAAAGGAGACTGGCTGCAGATTTGAGACACAACAGGCATGAGATGAGAATGGGTCAGAAGAGCAAGAGAGAACTCAAAGGAAGAACTTGGTCAAGGCTGGTATAATATAGCATTTCTGGTCCATGTTTGACTTGGTGAACTCACTGCCAAGTATAAGATTTTCTGTGCTCCTGAGCAATGTGAAGCCCTCAAAATGTCTTTTTGATGGATATAAAAAGAATTTGAAGAAATAAAAGGTAGTCTGATAATTGGGAAGGCACAGGTCCAGCCTGGCCACAACAGACCGATCAGTTTCTTTTCTGCTTGTTTCCTTATCCACTACAACTATGCCATAGTTGGAAAATTTTGTTTTCTTTTTTTTTTTTTAAGATTTTATTTATTTATTTATTTATGAGAGATACAGAGAGAGAGGCAGAGACATAAGCAGAGGGAGAAGCAGGCTCCCTGCAAGCAGCCTGATGTGGGACTTGATCCCAGGACTGTAGGATCACGCCCTGAACCAAAGGTAGATGCTCAACCATTGAGCCACTCAGGCATCCCGGAAAATTTTCTTTTGAAGAGTATCCAAACAAAATGTATTGGAATAAAAAAGAATTATAAAAAAATCCCAGACTACATGAAAATTTATTTATTTATTTATTTATGAAAATATATTTAATTACTTTCAGTTTAATGGAGCTAGAGTGATTTCCAGTGTTTCCCTTGTCAAATACCTTACCATCTGTTTTGTTTATCTAGTTAATAGAAAGTTCAAGGAGCATGTGGAGTTTGATCATTTTCAGCAGTATTTTTGGAATAAACTTGAAGTATCCATGAGCAGGAGTTTTCACTATTGTAATTTGGTGTTCAAGAGGAAATGACTGTGTTCTGTCAACGTCTCTTACAAGCACCATTGAAAGTCAGAGCATCTTACCTGTAAGCTCTGTTGCCTGCTTGTAAAGAAATATGTTGGGTAGCCTCGGCGGCTCAGTGGTTTAGCGCCGCCTTCATCCCAGGCATGATCCTGGAGACCCGGTATCAAGTCCCACGTTGGGCTCCCTGCATGGGGCCTGCTTCTCCCTCTGCCTATGTCTCTTCCCCTCTCTCTCTCTCTCTCGAATAAATAAATAAAATCTTTTTTTTTAAAAAAAAGGAAATCTGTTAAACAAACTTAAATGAGTTACTTTGCAGCCATCACGATCATTAGGTGTTAATGGATCAATGTTTCTAGTCCATTGATGACCAAAATAAGAAAAAAATAATTTACAGAAAAAAAAAAATTTACAGGGCAGCCCGGGTTGCTCAATGGTTTAATGCTGCCTTCAGCCCAGGGACTGATCCTGGCGACCCGGGATTGAGTCCCACATCAGGCTCCCTGCATGGAGCCTACCTCTCCCTCTGCCTGGGTCTCTACCTCTCTCTCTCTCTCTCTCTCTCTCTCTCTCTCTCTCCCTCTTCCTCTCTCTCTCTCTCTCTCTCATAAATATATAAATAAATAACTTACCATCTTGAAAGGAGAAATTTGATTTTAACTAACATGTGGTTGTCATAAGATGAAAAATCTTTACAAAAACATCAACCTGAGACTGCCATTTACTGTCTAAAATTTATGTACTACTTTGCTTTATTTTTTATTTACATTTTTAAAAAAGATTTGTTTACTTGAGAGAGGGAGAGAATGTGAGGGGAGGAGCAGAGGGAGAAGGAGAGAAACAGACTGCCCACTGAGCTCGGAGCCCTTGGCCAGGGTTGGATCCCACGACTCTGAGATCATGACCTGTGCCGTAGTCAATAGCGGGACACTCACCTGACCAATCCACCCCGGCACCCCTGTCCTGCTCTGCTTTAAACAATTTTCTCAGTAGTGATATTTATATTTTGGTGTATCACCCCTGTTATCATTTCTGTTATTCTGGTGGGAAACAGATTTTGAGTGGTTTCATGATAGCAAAAAATAAATGCAAATGAATCATGAAGATTCTTTAAATGATTCTTTAACCTTATTAAAGTAGTTGAGTCATTTGTGTTTCCCTCCCACTGGGGCAATAAAAATTTCAGTCAAATTATTTTCATTTCTTCTACCAGTTTCTGGATTGCTTAAACCCAAAGAAAACTTCAGAGCATTGTTAACCTTTCAGGGTTTTAGAAATTGAATGTTTGACCTCATGTGGAAAAGATGGATTTGGCATTGTCTCATAGGATGGCTTTAATTTTCTTCTATATAATAATGCACCAAAAGTATAGCAGGAGAAAATGAATGTTGGAATAATCATTAGAAAGACCATACCAGGTTGCTTGACTGGCTCACTTGGTAGAGTGTGCAACTCTTGGTCTTGAGGTTCTTGGTTTGAGCCCCACATTGGGTGTAGAGATTACTTAAAATCCTAGAGGAAAAGTGATCATCCCCATTAAAGTAACTAAAACTTTGAGCTATTTTTTTTTTCTTCATTTCTGATGATAGGCTTTTTCTCTCTACCTGTCTGCACTTCCCATGAAATGCATTCTTGTCAGGAAATGCCCACTGAATTTAATTAACTGAACATCATCAACTAACTGGAAATATTAAAGATTTATTACTTCTCAGCATCTTCAAGAATTTTCAATCATACTGATTTGAGGACATCCAGAAGAGATCCTCTTGGGATAACTGTGTATCTTCAAATAATAACCAAGACAACAAACAAGTTTCCAGTCTGTATCCATATTACAATCAGGCTTATGAAAACAATGCCTAGTGAAGTTTCCAGAGGATATTTGGTTCCCTAGAGATATGTAAACCTTGGGCTTTTAATACCTCTTAAGTTGAGAATGTTAGGTCCTTAGCTTCCATGGCAGTATTCCTTTAATTAATGTATTGGATGCAAAGACAATGAGTCTACCTTGAAAGTTGGAAGTTTGATTCTACTGTTAATAGTACTGAGAACATCTATAAAGTTAAATTGGAAAAATCACCAGTATAATCATAGGTTTGTTAGAAATGAATTAGTGTAATACTGCCTTTGGATGTTTTAGATAGCTATTTTTATTTTTATTTTTTATTTTTATTTTTTTTTAAAGATTTTATTTATTTATTCATGATAGTCACAGAGAGAGAGAGAGAGGCAGAGACACAGGCAGAGGGAGAAGCAGGCTCCATGCACCGGGAGCCCGACGTGGGATTCGATCCCGAGTCTCCAGGATCGCGCCCTGGGCCAAAGGCAGGCGCCAAACCGCTGCGCCACCCAGGGATCCCTAGATAGCTATTTTTAAAAAAAATTTTTAAGTAAGCTCCATACCCAGTGTGGGGCGTGAATTCACAACCCCGAGACCAAGTGTTGTTATAAACTATATGAATCTGTGCAAAGCAAAGTGGTCTTTCTTCTCCAAGATTTGTAATTGAATTCAATGGGAATATTGTGATATTTGAAAATAAGCATCCACAAGAAACTATGCTGTGCATCTCTCACGCCAACAAATACACTAGAGATGGATTTCAAGGGACTATGCCTCCATCATCCACAATGTGAAGATTAATTCATTACCTTAAACGTAAATTCTTAATCTGTTTTCTGCCAAACAGCCATGAGTTTAAATGAAAATCTAACTAGCTTGCCTGATTTGGGTCCTAATTTATCCTCAGAGTCACGGATTTGCTTAAGTTCGGTATGAATGTATGTATGTATTTTAAAACTTTGAGGATGCCTGGGTTGCTCAGTGGTTGAGCATCCACCTTTGTCTCAGGTCATGATCCCATAGTCCTGGGATCAAGTCCCACATCAGGCTCCCCAAAGGAGCCTGCTTCTTCCTCTGCCTAAGTCTCTGCTTCTCTCTCTGTCTCTCATGAATGAATAAATAAAATCTTAAAAAATAAAATTTGCCATGAGTTCATCTTATCACTCAAAACAATGGAGTGTATGTCCTTGTTGATAAGGCAGGTATGTATAAAAAGATAAACAATTTCCTACCCAGAAAGCATAACTTAGATGACAAGTGGTCAGTGCTGACTTAGGAATATTTATTTCTTTTTAACGTTTTTCTGACTCAGTATTATCCTGTAAACTGGAAGCTTTCTGTTTTTGCTGGGGTTCTCCTGGGATATTTTTCATGTCTGTGGGCCTTGTAGGTTCTTTATTGGTGTTACATGCTATTTACATACAGAAATGGTGTCATTGTCTTTTCTAAAACATAACTCTACTCTTTGAAGACCAAGTGCTCCTTATGTTTCTCCCTCAGTGTTCTTCACTGGTGGCTCAAATCTATGAGTGACTGAGAATTATCAATTTTCTGCATGGATAGGCAACCCAGACTCCCTGACTTATGATAAATAGCTTCTCATTTTTCAGTCTGACTTCTTGGTGGGGGGTATAGCCTTTTCTTTCTGCATGTTTTCAAAGCAACCTCAGTAATAAAAACTCACAACGTTTTGCATGATTTTACATATGACTAAACACTGTTTTTGTAATACTAAAATAATTTAGTGGTTTTCTGTCCAGTTTTAGGAGAAATTACCAGTTTGAGCATTGTAAAAAATTTGTAAGAATGGAAGTCTTAGCACTCTGGTATAGAATTCTAAATAAAATCCACCATAAGATATTTAGAAGTGTATGTAGGTTTATATTTTTGGTTTTGGAACAGAAGATAGGTGGGTGGAGCACAGAGAACATGCTTCATTATTCATTATGATTCAGAGGGGAAAAAAAATCACTAAAGAAGCTGGGATATGGCCAGCAGAAATAGCAACAGTTCTTTGTGATAAGGATCCAGTGATGCATGGAAACTCATATTCCTAGGACTGTGATGTGAAACACAGAATAAAATTCCAAACATTGAAGATTGCCACTTAGCAGGGATTTGTGGCTCAGCAGCACCTTTCTTAGAACTAACTTACTAATCTTTATTGATGAATATATACAATAGTTATTTAAATATCTAATGTTTTTCTTTTGATTACAGCTATGTAAACTCTTTGGTTATACATATATTTTAAAATAACAGCTTTATTGAGGTATAAGTGGTATACAAAGAATTGAACACAGTTAATGCATATAGTTTGATGAGTTTAGACATATGCAAGGACTCCTGATGCCATTACCACAATCAAGTTAATGCACATATTCAGCATCTCCCAGAGTTTCCTTGTGTCCTCTTGATTTTGTATATGTGTGTTTGGTTTTTGTTTTTGTGGTAAGAACACTTAACTTGAGATCCACTCTCTCAAGTTTTGAAATGCACAATACTGTATTATTAAGCAGATTTCTAGAATTTGTTCATTTTTGCATAACAGAACTTCCTACCCATTTAATAACAACTTACTATTTCTCCCATACTCTGGCCCCTGGAAACCATTACTGTATTCTATGCTTCTATTATTTTGACTGTTTCACATACTTCATATAAGTGGAATTGTGTAGGATTTTCTTTCTGACACTGGCTTCATTACTTATACCACATTTTCCTTATCCACTTATATATCAATGGACGTTTAGGTTTCTTCCCTGTCTTGGCTATTGTGAATAGTGCTGCAGTGAAAATGGGAGTGCAAATATATCTTGAAGATCCTGATTTCAATTCTGTTGGCAATATACCCAGAACTGGAATTTCTGGATCTTGTGGTAATTCTGTTTTTAATTTTTTTAGAAATCATCATACTATTTTCCATAGCTCCTACACCGTTTTACATTCCCAACAGCATGCAAGAGTTCCAATTTTCCCACAACTTCACTAACACTTGTTATCTTTTGTTTTTCTTAATAGCCATCCTAAAAGGTGTGAAGTGATATTTCTTTTTTCTTTGTGAAGTGATATTTCATTGTAGTTTTGATTTGTATTTCCTTATAATTAATAATGTTGACTGTCTTCATAAATATATTAGCCATTTATGTGATGTCTGTGGAAAAATATCTATTTAGTTCCATTGCCCCTTTTTCATCAGATTACTTACTTTTTAGATATTGAATTGTATAAATTTCTTACGTGTTTTGGAAATAAATTATCAGACTTATTTTGCAAAAATTTTCTCCTGTTCCATAGGTTGTTTTTTCATTTTTTTGATTTTTTATTTGGCTGTGCAGAAGGTTTTAGTTTTATTTTGATCCACTTGTCTATTTTTTTTGCTTTTGTTCTTTGCACTTTTGATGTCATATCTTAGAAATCATTGCCTTGGACCAATGTCAAGAGGCTTTTGCCTCAACTTTTCTATAGGGGTATAAGATCAATATCTCTTACATATGTTTTTAATCCATTTTAAGTTTATTTTTGTTCATTGTGTAAGGTAGGAATCCAATTTCATTCATCTGCATGTGAATATCCACTTTTCCCAGCATAATTAGTTGAAGAGACTATTTATTCCTCATTGTGTGTTCTTGGAATCCTTGTCAAAGATCAGTTGATCATATATTCATGGGTTTATTTCTGGGACCTCTATTGTATTCCAGTGGTCTCTATATCTGTCTTTATGCCAGGACCATTCTGTTTCAATTACTGTATGCTTGTAATATATTTTTAGTCAAGAAGTGTGATGCCTCTAGCTTTGTTCTTTCTCAAGACTACTGTGGCTGTTCTGCGTCTTTTGTGGTTCCATATGAATTTTAGGATTTTTTTGTAATTTCTATTAAAAATACCAGTGGGATTTTGGTGGCATTACTGTTGAAACTGTAGATTGTTTTGAGTACTGTGGACATTTTAAAAGTATTAAGTCTTCTAATCCATCAAAACAAGTTATTTTTGCATTTTTTCTTCCTTTAATTTCCTTCATTAATATTTTATAATATTCAGTGTACCTGTCTTTTACCTCCTTGATCCTATTTATTCTTAAGTATTTTACTCTTTTTAATGCCTTTCTAAATAGGGTGGTTTTCTTAATTTCCTTTTTGAATAATTCATTATTAGTGTCTAAACTCTGATTTTTATTTGTTGGCTATGTGTGCTGCAACTTTACTGAATTTATTTATTTTAACAATTTTTTTATGTGCATAGTCTTTAGGGTCTTATACATATAGGATCATGTCATCTGCAAAGTGATAATTTTACCTTTTCCTTTTCAATTTTGATGCCTTTTATTTCTTGTACTTGTTTAACTGCCCTGATTAGGACAACCAGTACTTTTTTGACTAGAAACGGTAAGGATGGGGGGAGTCCCTGGGTGGCTCAGTGGTTTGGCGCCTGCCTTCCGCCCAGGGCATGACCCTGGAGTCCCCGGATCAAGTCCCGCGTCGGGCTCCCTGCATGGAGCCTGCTTCTCTGTCTGCCTGTGTCTCTGCCTCTCTCTTTCCCTGTGTCTCTCATGAATAAATAAATAAAATCTTAAAAAAAAAAAAAAGAAATGGTAAGGATGAGAATCCTGGTCTTGTTCCTGTTCTTAGAGGGAAAGCTTTCAGCTTGTCACTGTTGAGCATGTTGTGTGCTTATTGTATATGACCGTTATTGAGGTACATTCCATCTATACCGAGCTTGTTGAGCATTTATTATCATGAAAAGTTATTGAATTTTGTCAAATTATTTTTCTGCATCTATTGATATCATCATCTAATTTTTGTCTTTTATTTTGTTAACGTGTTGAACTTATCACATTTATTGATTTTTTTTTTTTAAGATTTTATTTATTCATGAGAGACACAGAGAGAGGCAGAGACATAGGCAGAGGGAGAGGCAGGCAGAGAGCCTGATGTTGGGACTCCATCCCGGGACTCCAGGATCACGCCCTGGGCTGAAGGCAGGTGCTCAACTGCTGAGCCACCCAGGCTCCCACATTTATTGATTTGTATGTGTTGAAACATCCTTGCATCCCAGGGATAAATCCCACTTGATCGTGGTGTGTGAACCTTTTAATGTGTTGTTGAATTGAGTTTACTAGTATTTTGCTGAGGATTTTTTTGTCTTGCTCATCAGAGATATTGGCCTGTAATTTTTTCTTGTAGTGTGTTTTACTTCCTTTGGTATCAAGGTAACGCTGGCTTCATAAAATGAATTTTAAAATTTTCCCTGTTCATTTTTTGAGAAAAATTTAATTAGTATTGGTGTTACTTCTTTTTAAATGTTTAGTAGAACTCACTAGTGAAACTATTTGTTTTTGGGATTTTATTTATTGAGAGGTTTTTGACTACTTATCTAATCTTATTTGTTTTACAGGTTTGTTCAGATTTTTTGTTTCTTCATGATTCAGTCTTGGAGGGGTGTATGTTTCTAGAATTTACTCATTTCTTCCAGGTTTTCCAATTTGTTGGCATATGATTTTTCTTAGCAGTACTTTGTGATATTTTGTATTTATGCAATAACAAAAATTGTCATCTCTCTTTTTCATTTCTGATTTTTTTTATTTTAGTCTTCTCTTTTCCTAGTTAATTGAGCTGAAGGTGTATCAATTTTATCTTTTCAAATAACTACCTCTTAGCTTCATTGATGTTTTTAAAATTGTTTTTCTAGTCTCCATTTATTTCTATTCTAATATTCATTATTTTTTCTCTCTGCTAACTTGGCTCTTAGTTTGTTTTTCTTTCTTTTTCTTTTCTTTTTTTTTTTTTTTGTAGTTCCTTGACATGAAAGGTTAGGTTGTTTGATATTTTTCTTGTTCTTGAGATTGGTCTGTATCACTATAAACTTCCCTCTTAGGACTGCTTTTGCTTTGCATTCCAAAGATTTTGTAATGTTGTAATGTTTCCATTTTCATTTGTCTCCAGGTATTTTTACATTTTTCATTTGATTTCTTCTTTGGCCCATTTAGGATATTTAGGAGTGTGTTGTTTAATTCTCCAAATCTGTGAATTTTCCAGTTTTCCTCCTGTTATTTACTGTCTAGCTTTGTATCATTGTGGTTGGAAAAGATACTTGTTATGATTTCAGTCTTTTTAAATTTGTAAAGATTTATTTTGTGAGCTAACATGTGATCTATCCTGGAGAATATTCATTGTACCCTGGAGAAGAATGTGTATTCTTCTGTTGTTAGGTGGTGTGTTCCGTTTAAATTTTGAGTTTATTGGTCTATAGCTTTCTTCACGTTCACTCTTTACTTATTGATTTTATGTTTGGAAGATCTATTGCTTTTTGAAAGTGAGGTATTCACATCTTCTACTATTATAGTATTGTTTTTTCTCCCTTTATTTCTGTTGATAATTGCATTATATATTTATGTGCCCTAATGTTGGGTGCATAAATATATGAATTGTTATATCTTCCTGATAAATTGCCCCTTTTTTAATTATATACTGTCTTTGTCCCTTGTGACAGGTTTCTTTCACCAAAGTAGCAGGATGAAATTCTCCTTTGCAGTTGGTAAAATTTGATGATCACATGAAAGAATATGAACACATTTTGTGAGAAAATTGATTGTTGCTTTAACAAACGAGAGAGTATCACTGAAGTATTTCAAGAAGGCACATCTGGATGTGTAAGAAATGAGTTGAAGAAAAAATGGCAGAGTAGGGGGCTCAAAAGATTCAGTCCCTTTACTGAAGCAACAATTAAACTGTAAAAAAAAAGTTGAGTATCAATTTATTTGGAGCTCTTAAATGTAATTAAAAGAACTTGCAGCTACCAAGGGAGTGTTTAATGAAGAAACAGGCTGCTAAATTTTGCCTAGAAAGTGTTGTAATGTTTTGCTTACCAGATAACAATCTCCCATCCCCCCTTGGTATTAGCAGTCCATAAAGATGGCAGCCCATGATTCTGGTGTGACTTTCGGGTCCCAGAACAGTTTGTTTTTAAAACATTGTGATTGTATGTTTTTCCTGTATAGTGGTTCTCTGAGAGACCAACACAGAGGCACACTTTTGCTTTGCTCACCTTTAACTAGAGTAGCTTTCTGGTTGGCAACATCTGTTGAAATCATTTGAAGATTTACACTACCAGTAACAATCTAAAGCAAAAGATAATGGACAAGACACATTGCCGACAAACCCAAAAGTATGGAAAGGAGGAATCAGAAGGAAGGTATTTAGGGGAATAATGGCTCTGTAGGGCTTTCATATATACTAAGGAAGCTGGAGTGTTTAGCTTATGCCCCAGAACAGGACATATGCTTAGTAAAGACCTAAGAAGATCCCAGATTTTGCACTTGTGTCTGATTTATGGGCTCTGCACAAGCAGAAGATGCAAGCTGAGACAGAGTTGTAGCCTGCTTAATGCTGGAGGAATATCCCAACTCAGAGCCAATATGCAAAGACCAGGAGAATATATATATTTTTTTAAATCTCCAGGCACATAAGGATTTCCCTATTAGGTCACTGGCTGACCACTAGGATAATAGGACAGAATCTTCAATTTACCACACATAACAGAGAATACAGTCTTTAAAGAAATCATTTGAAAAAATCACTAAACAAATGGACAACTTCAGCCACAGTAGTCAATAGCAGAAATCCTGGAGAAAAATGATTTCCAGAGATACTATATCAAAATATTTGAAATACCATTTTTCAAAAAAAAATTACACAGTATACAAAGAAATAGGAATGTATGGTTATGCACAGGAAAAAAAAGGTTGACAAAAACATTCCTGATAAATGCCAGATATGGACAAACTAGACAAAGACTTTAAATCAACTATCTGAACTATGCTTAAAGAGCCATAGGAAACTATGGCTCAGTTTAGAAGTAAAGAGATAGAATGTATAAAGAGGAAACAAATTCTGGAGTTGACACTACAATCCCCAAGATGAAAACTTCACTAGAAGCTTTCAATAGCAGATCTGAGCAAGTAGAAGAGAAAATGAACAAACTTGAATATAGGGCAGTTATTATCTAGTTTGAAGAACAGGAAGAAAATAGAATTAAGAAGAATGGACAGAGCCTAAAGGGACCTGTGGGATACTATCTTTAATAGCACAATACATATTATGGATGTCCATGAAGAAGAGAGAATAAAAATGGCAGAAAGAACACTTGAATGAATAATAGCTTATTACTTTCCAACTTTAAAGACAGTAATGACTCTACCCATCTAAGAGCTCAACAAAAACCAAGTAGTCTAATCTCAGAAATATATACACTGAGACACATTGAAATCATCCATCAACAGCTGAACACATAAATACATTGTGAAATACATATTATTAATTATGTATATAATAAATGTTTATTTCAGCCATATATAGACTGTAGTACTGATACATAGATACATGAGTGAACCTCTGAAATACTATGCTAAGTGAAAGAATCCAGAAAGAAAAGATCACATACTGTGTGATTCCATATATATGAAATATCCAAAATAGATATTCATTAAAACAGAAATCATACTAGTGATTGCCAGAGTCTAGGCAGAGGGGGAATGATAAGATTTGTTTAATGGTTCCTTGTTTACTTTAAGGGTGATAAAATTGTTTTGGAACTAAATAGAATTTGTGGTTGTACAGCATTTAAATGCACTAAATCATATTTAGTTTTTCACTTTAAAATGGCTAATTTTGTATTATGTGAATTTCACATAAAAATGATTTGGAATTAGATCTTGAAGGCTAATAAGAAAAATATTAGAATAGCTTCTGCATGAAATAATAGAGTAAGACTTGGATATTGACATTTTCCATACAAAGTACCACTGTGAGAGATAAAATAAATTAAATAATAATAATAATAAAATAATTAGTATTTAAAGTACTTGTCTGGAGGGAAGAATCAGAATTTAGACTATAGTGACTTAGTGATCTAAATAATTATAAAAGAAAAAATGAAATTTCAATAAAGAACTTAGTTGCTTTTGTATTATTATATAGATATTTATAACATATATTGACCTTCAGCCAAGACAATTTTGGCAGTAAGAATTACAAAATGTCATTTCCAGGACACTGGATATTAAAGATATTAAAATATCTTAAACATACAGAGCATAAATATTTATTAATTCCTGGTGGTAAAAACACAGTGTTCTATTTTTTCTTAATTTTTTGATCCTTAAAAATTTTCCAAAATAAAAACAATAAATGAAGGAAAGGAGAGTAAGTGAGTCTTAATAAAAATGAGAATACAGGCGCCTGGGTGTTTCAGTCAGTTAAGCATTTGCCTTTGACTTAGGTCATGATCTTGGGATCCTGGGATTGAGCCTCGCTCAGTGGAGAGTCTGCTTCTCCCTCTTTCTGCTCATGTTCTCTCTCTGTCTCTCTCTCTCTCAAAAAATAAAAATAAAAAATAAATAAAAATAAAATCTTTAAAAAAATGGGCACACAAGGAAGAATAAGTTAGCTAATTTCTAGTTGGGAGAAAGATGAGAATATATGTGTATAGAGGGACACAGTTACTTAGTATGTTTTAGTTCAGGCTGCATAACAAAATACCACAGACTGGGTAGTTTATACAGCAGAAATTTATTTTCTCAAAGTTTGGAGGCTGGAAGTTTGAGATCATGGTACCATCATTGTTGTGTTCTGGTTAGAATCTCTTCCTAGCTTACAGAAGACTGCTTTATTGCTGTGTCCTTGGTTGGTTGAGAGAACTCTGGTTTCTCCTCTCACTCTTATAAGAATAAAAATCCCATTGGATTAGGGCTGCACCTTTATGGCTTCATTTAAGTTTAATTACTTTTGCAAAGGCCCTATTTCTGAATAGTTACATCGGAGGTTAGGCTTCAACATATGAATTTGGGGGAAGAAGGCACAAAACCATTTAGTCCATAATAAATACATGAAAATAAAAGAACACAATTAAGATGGTGGTCAGAGAAGAAATCCCTGATTGGACATTGTCACACAAGTGATTAGATGGCATGGAATCAGAAGCTTCAGTTGATCTGACAGGAATATGGCAATCCTTCTCTTCTTGAAAGAGAGGAAGAAAAACTAGAATTCACAGGGAAATTTAGTGGCCATGAGGAGAGGACATAATTAGAGGATCTTTAATGTTCTCAATCTTTCAACTAGTTTGTAGGTGTATTCATTTATCAAGAGTAAGAGGTGCTGTGATTAAATTATACCCTGTGGAGTACATGAAGAGTTTGAAACGGCTTCCATGGTCATTATAACAGAAATTCAGCAAGAAGTGTATTTTTTTTTATTGTAGAGGAGCAGTGAAGGAGCACTTGAGGTTAGAAAACATTAATTTAAGGATGTCTGGGTGGCTCAGTGGGTTAGCATCTGCCTGGCTCAAGGCATGATCCCAGGATCCCGGATCGAGTCCCATATCAGGCTCCTTGCGGGAAGCCTGTTTCTCCCTCTGCTTTTGTCTCTGCCTCTCTCTCTCTCTCTGTGTCTCTTATGAATAAATAAATAAAATCTGAAAAAAAGAAATATTAATTTTTAGTGGATTTTCAAAGTAAATGATCATGATTTTCTTCTGATCAAGTCTTTTTTTTTAATTTTATTTATTTATGATAGGCACACAGTGAGAGAGAGAGAGAGAGAGAGAGAGAGGTAGAGACATAGGCAGAGGGAGAAGCAGGCTCCATGCACCGGGAGCCTGATGTGGGACTCGATCCCGGGTCCCCAGGATCGCGCCCTGGGCCAAAGGCAGGCGCTAAACCGCTGCGCCACCCAGGGATCCCCTGATCAAGTCTTGACTGAAAAGCTTGGTAATTGGCATGACAGACCTGGTAGTGCAGAGCATGATCGTCTCCATGTGAAAAAGAAAATAAGAACCATGAGAGAAGATAGCTAGTAGTTGATGTAGTTGTTTCTAGCTAGACCATGATACTCCTCAACTGAAGGTAAAACCACAGAATATCATCAGACTGTGATTGAACAAGACAAGAACAAACACAAGAATTCTGTCATCATGCAACCACAAACATCCCCTTCTTTCAGCTAACATAGGTAATTATTGCTTCTTTCCCATTGATGACTTCAGTCCCACTCCTTTCCTCCTGCCACTTAGGAAATTGTAATGACGCAATCTTCAAGTTATTCTTGCTTTCTTAATGCATCCCAGAACAGACATTCACTTTTTGAGGGCATCCCTAAATCGATCAGCATAAATTCAAATCCTAGAAAAATCCCCCAAATCCTTATTAATGGAGTATCTCACTGGTCCTCCTGATTTAGTCTCCCATGTTGCAACAACAAATTTCACTTTATTGACTGTCGATGTTTTTGATGGTTCTTCTCTGGAGAATGTCAACATAGGGCACAAAATTTGATTTTCGTCATTAACACAACTGCATGTGTGGTCCAAGCCAGGAAGACACTAGTGAAACCAAAAAAGATCTAATAGACTGATAGACATGAAAGCCTGACAATATCACTTAAAATAATGGTGGAGATCTGGTTTAATATATAACAGACTGGACAGGGAACATGAGAGGACAGATTTCACACTGATGATATCTTGTACTGAACACTTACTATTGGAAGAGGAGGGGCAAGATGGCAGAAGAGTAGGGTCCCCAAATCACCTGTCCCCACCAAATTACCTAGATAACCTTCAAATCATCCTGAAAATCTACAAATTCGGCCTGAGATTTAAAGAGAGAACGGCTGGAATGCTACAGTGAGAAGAGTTCGCGCTTCTATCAAGGTCTTCTAAGCACAACATCTCCAAAGAAACGAGAGCTTTAAATGATACACTGGACCAGATGGATTTCACAGATATCTACAGAACTTTACATCCAAACTCAACTGAATACACATTCTTCTCAAGTGCACATGGAACTTTCTCCAGAATAGACCACATACTGGGTCACAAATCAGGTCTGAACCGATACCAAAAGATTGGGATCGTCCCCTGCATATTCTCAGACCATAATGCCTTGAAATTAGAACTAAATCACAACAAGAAGTTTCGAAGGACCTCAAACACGTGGAGGTTAAGGACTATCCTGCTGAAAGATGAAAGGGTCAACCAGGAAATTAAGGAAGAATTAAAAAGATTCATGGAAACTAATGAGAATGAAGATACAACCGTTCAAAATCTTTGGGATGCAGCAAAAGCAGTCCTAAGGGGGAAATACATCGCAATACAAGCATCCATTCAAAAACTGGAAAGAACTCAAATACAAAAGCTAACCTTACACGTAAAGGAGCTAGAGAAAAAACAGCAGATGGACCCTACGCCCAGCAGAAGAAGAGAGTTAATTAAAATTCAAGCAGAACTCAATGAAATCGAGACCAGAAGAACTGTGGAACAGATCAACAGAACCAGGAGTTGGTTCTTTGAAAGAATTAATAAGATAGATAAACCATTAGCCAACCTTATTAAAAAGAAGAGAGAGAAGACTCAAATTAATAAAATCATGAATGAGAAAGGAGAGATCACTACCAACACCAAGGAAATAAAAACGATTTTAAAAACATATTATGAGCAGCTATACGCCAATAAATTAGGCAATCTAGAAGAAATGGACGCATTCCTGGAAAGCCACAAACTACCAAAACTGGAACAGGAAGAAATAGGCCTGAACAGGCCAATAACCAGGGTGAACACTTACTATTTTATTTACAGCTGTAAACACTCAGTAGACTATACTTTGATTAAAAACTAATCTGTGGGGTACCTGAGTAGCTCAGTCAGGTTAGCATCTGCATTCAGCTCAGGTCATGGTAAGCATCTGCCTTCAGCTCCCTACTCAGTGGGGAGTCTGCTTCTCCCTTTACCTCTGCCCCTCCCCCCCACTCATTCTCTCTCTCTCTCTCTCTCTCTCAAATAAACAAAATATTTTTAAAAACTGATTTGTATTTTGAAGATGCAGCTTAGAGCTCCTTCTCTTAATCTTTTATCTTAAGATAAGTAGACATTTGCACATCAATTCCACTGCATAAACTATGTCAGAAACACAAGGATCCTGTAATGTTCTCTCTCTTTCTCACTGACCTACTTAATAAGTATTTTTTAAAAAGATTTTATTCATTTATTCATGGAGAGACACACACACACAGAGGCAGAGACACAGGCAGAGAGAGAAGCAGGCTCCATGCAGGGAACCTGAAACGGTACTCGAACTCGGTACTCGAACTCGGGACTCTAGGATCACGCCCTGGGCTGAAGGGAAGTGCTAAACTGCTGAGCCACCCAGGGATCCCTTACCTACTTAACAGAGAAGAAATTAGGAGGAACCATTGCCAAAGAGATAAACTTAAGGAAGCACTTTCTATACTCTTTTGGCATGGTCAGTCAAAATAAAATGTAATTTGTTTTGTCATTCAAAGACCACCCTTCCCACCACTTGTCAATGGAGAAAAAAATCACTAAATATTCAATTTTGTTTGAAGATAGTGTGATCCAAAAATATTGAGGAGCATCATTCAGATATGCAGACAATGCACATCATCAAATTTTGAAGAAAATATTTAATCTTTCAGAGAGCCTTCCCTTCCCCTTCCTTCCTTCCTGAAGATGGTACCAGGGTAAAAGAGGGAAGGATTTTAACTTATCTCCCTGACATGACAAAAAGCCAAAGTCCTCAGATTTGATACTCTCTATTCTTCTAGTCTCTGGGATAAGATTCTTTGTAAACATTGGGTGTGATTAACCCTGCTCACAGTCATGGCTGAAGTCTCTGATTCAGTTAGTAATCTTATCTCTTAATTTGGTCAGAACAATTGGACCTCAACTTGGTCTCCAGTGGTGACAAGTTACTGATTGCAATTGATCCACCACAGCATCTGCTGGCTTGAGAGCTGCGGTGAGCCCCTTTTATCAAGCTCTTCAGGGCTTCCCTCTGTCAGAGCCCATTATAAGGCCAAGTTCCTAGAGTCTTGTTTAAGTTTGAAGGGAGAGGCAGCCCAAGATGTGACCTTTTCTTTTTTTTTTTTTAAATATTTTTTTTTCTTTATTTATTTATGATAGTCACACAGAGAGAGAGAGAGAGAGGGGGACAGAGACATAGGCAGAGGGAGAAGCAGGCTCCATGCACCGGGAGCCCGACGTGGGATTCGATCCCGGGTCTCCAGGATCGCGCCCTGGGCCAAAGGCAGACGCCAAACCGCTGCGCCACCCAGGGATCCCCAGATGTGACCTTTTCAATGGAGAGTGAAAGCATTAGTCCTCCTCTCAGCCTTACCTTATCCTCTGTGGACCCTGAAATACTTTCATTCTCAGGACTCAGGGAGGCCTGCTCCCAATAGTACCTGCTGCCTCATAGAGCACTCTAGTCCCAAGTACATGCAGCCCACTGGTTGAATCCAAGCCATGGCCCCCCAAAGGGTCCTGGACCCCCAGGGATGGAGAAGACCCTGATCAGAGTGAGGCATCTTCAGAAGAAGAGTCAAGAGTGGATCAGGAACTCTCAAGAGAGAATGAGGCTGGGTACCAGGAAGATGGGAACCCTTCTTTTTTTTTTTAATTTTTTTTTTAATTTTTATTTATTTATGATAGTCACAGAGAGAGAGAGAGAGAGAGAGAGAGAGGCAGAGACACAGGCAGAGGGAGAAGCAGGCTCCATGCACCGGGAGCCCGATGTGGGATTCGATCCTGGGTCTCCAGGATCGCGCCCTGGGCCAAAGACAGGCGCTAAACCGCTGCGCCACCCAGGGATCCCGGAACCCTTCTTTTCTTCTCATTCCATCTGCTTGCAACTGCCAGGGAACTCCTGGAATCCCTGAAGGACCTTACTCTGAGGGAGGAGATAGCTCTTCTAGCAACTTTTGCCACCATTGTACCTCTCCAGTTTAGGGGGGAAGATGAAGAGTTGGAAGAGGAATATGATGAGGAGGAACCTCTTAAGTTCCCCAGTGATTTTTCACGTGTGCCCAGTGGGAAGAAACCTCCAACCCAGAAACAGCGGCACCACATTCTGACCAAGGAGGATACTCGGGAGGTGGATGCAGAGATCCCAGATCCTCTGGCCCACATCGGCTGGGCCAGAAACAAAGTCAGACAGATAAGCGCAGAGACCTGGGATTATGGGGAGCAGAAGAACTGTGTCAGCTTGGACAGGCAGGCTTCTGGTGGCTGATTGAACTGCTGGTATTGGTGGTAGAGTACTTGGAAACTTGTGACCATCTCATCTATGCATGCAAGCAGCTGAAAGGCAGTGATGTGGACCTTTTTCGAGTCTGGTTGGGAGTCTGAGCAGGGCGGCTGAGGGCCTGGGCCCAGGTGATGTTCCAATTTTTGAGCCAACGATGTTGCTATGGGGCAGGGCTGTTCACCTGTTGTCTTAGGCTACTGGTGCTTTGCTACTCCTGGTTCTGGCCCTCTTGTTGGGCTGTCTACAGTTTGGTGGGACTGGATGACCGGTTAGGCTGGAGGGGTAAAGCCAGTTGGCTCTTTTTTTGGCTGGGTTTTCCCACCTTGCAGCATTGCCTGATTCTGTTAAGAGATAGCAGGCCATTGCAGCAGTTGGTAAAAATGTTTCAGTAGGGTTGGCTGGAGTTGCCTTGGGTCAAGCCAAGGACTAACAGGCAGGAGAATGCACCTGTAGCTGGTGGTCACAACTGCCAGCCTTAAGAAGAAGTAGCTCGACTCTTGACCATGGCTGGGGTTTCTGAGGATAAGCTAAACCCTTTTCATGTGTTGGGGGTTGAAGCCACAGCATCAGATGTTGAACTGAAGAAGGCCTATAGGCAGCTGGCAATGATGTTCATACTGACAAAAATCATCATCCCCGGGCTGAGGAGGCCTTCAAGGTTTTGTGGGCAGCTTGGGACTTTGTCAGCAACCCTGAAAGGTGGAAAGAATATGAAATGAAACGAATGGTAGAGAATGAGCTAAGCTGGTCAGTGAATGAATTTCTGTCCAAGCTGCAGGATGACCTCAAAGAAGCAATGGAGAAAAAAAAAAAAAGAAGAAGAAGAAGAAAGAAGAAGAAAAGAAGAAGAAAGAAGAAGAAGAAGAAAGAAGAAGAAGAAGAAAGAAGAAGAAGAGAAGAAGAAGAAGAAGAAGAAGAAGAAGAAGAAGAAGAAGAAGAAGAAATAATGAATACTGTGATGTGCAGCCGATACCAAGGAATGCATAGGAGGTTTGAAATTGACCAGGAACCTAAGGAGGAGGAGGAGGAGGAGGAGGAGGAGGAGGAGGAGGAGGAGGAGGAGGAGGAAAAAGAAGAAAGAAAAGAAGAAAGAAGAAGAAAGAAGAAATGAATACTGTGATGTGCAGCCGATACCAAGGAATGCATAGAAGGATTGAAATTGACCGGGAACCTAAGAGTGCCAGATACTGTGCTGAGTGTAATGGACTGCATCTTGCTGAGGAAGGAGACTTTTGGGCAGAGTCAAGCATGTTGGGCCTCAAGATCACCTATTTTGCACTGATGGATGGAAAGGTGTATATCACAGAATGGGCTGGATGCCAGCATGTGGGAATTTCCCCAGATACCCAGAGTCCCCTATCACATCTCCTTTGGTTCTCAGATTCCAGGCACCAGTGGTCGGCAGAGAGAAACCCCAGATGCCCCTCCTGCTGACTTTCAGGATTTCTTGAGCAGGATCTTTCAAGTAATCCCAGGCTAGATGTCCAATGGGAAATTATTTGCAGCTCCTCAGCCTGGCCCTGGGGCCACTGCAGCCTCTAAGCCCAACAGCACACTACCCAAAGGAGAAGCCAAACTGAAGTGGCGGAAGAAAGTGAGGAGGCCCTTTCAATGTTGACACCCCTTCTCTTCTTTCCTCAGATCAATGTCAGGCAGTCAGAAGAGCTGTGTATAGCACAGGATGGAGTTTTGATTGTTTATTTTTATTTAAAAAAGAAAATTTTAATCTCAAAAGAAAGAAAATTAATCTTACCTAGGTCTTCCCATAACCAGTTACAATCACCCCTCAGACAAATGAATGCATAGTAAAAATTAAATTAATTGTAGTTCACAGTGGAAGCCATAAAGAGACTAACCTGTTAGTTCAGAGAGAACTGATTGATAAAGAAATTGTGTTAATAGTGTCAATTTGTGAGAGCAAAACAGCAACCAGAAAGAACACTGTGATTTCTGAAATTGTGTACCTTAACATGTTCTATTGACTCTGAGTGTTTGGGGTGGTGGTAGAGGTCCTCTGATTGTTTTCATTAGTAGTAGAATATATGACTGTAAACTCTGACAGAGCACTATACAAAAGCTTTCCATCCCTAGAGACTTGATTTATCTTTTAGGGTCAAAGAACAGATGGTGATAATACATGGTTTATATGTATATTTTTTGATTTATTAAAAATTTCTAGTCTATGGTCATTCTTAATAAATCTATTTTTCTAGTCAACAGTCAGATTCACTTACCATATAATTCTCTATTGCAACTATTCTTTTTTAATTTTGTTATTTATTTATGAGAGACAGAGAGAGAGGCAGAGACATAGGCAGAGGGAGAAGCAGGCTCCCTATAGGGAGCCTGATGTGAAACTCAATCCCAGGACTGGAATCATGCCCTGAGCCAAAGGCAGACGCCCAACCACTGAGCAACCCTGGTGCCTCTCTACTGTAACTATTATAGAACTATGAAGGAAATACTAGGTATGAAATTTGAGCATTGCCCTAATCAGAAGAGAGAATTGAAAATTTTCATAAGCCTATTTAAAATGCTCTAGGGTCTTTAATAAAAGTGCTAACATAACACAAAGTATGCTATTTAACATATTTACACACTAAATATCCCCTAATGTCATACAAATGCTAGATGTTACCAGAAACTGGTTTATAGTCCATGTTATTAAAATCTCATATTTCCCACTTCATAAATAATTTCAGAGGCACTTTTCGCCAGCAAGTGACTATAAAGTGCTGGTATTTTTTTTATCCTTTTTAAATACATTTCAAAATTTAACACAGTGGGAAATTGCTCCTCTGTTGGAAATTACATATAGATGTGCTAAGCAAATGAAATTGAGTTGTCTTTGAAATCGAATATATTAATTTCTTCCAGTTTTATTGAGTTACAATTAACAAATAAAAATTTTATATATATATTTTTAATTTTATGTATTTAAAGTACACAACTTGATGTTTTTGTAGGCTTATATATTGTGAAATAATCACAGTTAGGCTAATAAACATATCCATCACCTCACATAGTTATCATTTTCTTGTTTTGTTTTTGTGTGTATGGTAAAAGAACACTAAAGATCTACCCACTTAGTAAATTTCAGGTATATAATACAGTATTGTTAATTTTGGTCACATTTTGCATAACTAAAAATTTATACCCTTTGACCATCACCTCCTTGTTTTTAACTCCCCCTAGCAACCACCGTTCTACTCTCTGTTTTTATGAGTTTGATTATTTATATTCCATATGTAAATGAGATCAGGCAGTATTTGTCTTTTTGTGTCTTGCATATTACACTATTTTCACAAATGGCAGGATTTCCTTCTTAATACATACACACACAGAAATATTATATTTACCACATTTCTTTATCCATTCATCTGCCAGTAGAAATTTAGGTTTCTTCCATATCTTGGCTATTGTGAATAGCGCTGCAGTGAAAATTGGAGTGCTGATAACCCCTTTGAGATGCTGGTTTCCTTTTCTTTTTCTTTTTCTTTTTTTACTTATTTGACAGCGAGAAAGAGCACAAGCAGGGAAAGCAGCAGGCAGAGGGACAGGGAGAAGCAGGCTGAGCAGGGAACCTGATGTGAGGCTCGATCCCTGGACCCTGGGATCATGACCTAAGCTGAAGGCAGATGCTTATGCAACTGAGCCACCCGGGTGCCCCAAGATACTGATTTCATTTCTTTTGTATATATACCCAGAAGTGGCATTGTGGTTCACTTTTTATTTTTTTTTAATTTAAATTCAATTTGCCAGCATATAGTATAACACCCAGTGCTCAGTCTATCAATATTTTTTCATTTTTTGAGGAACCTTCATATACTGTATAATGGTTTTAACAATTTACATTCCCATAAATAGTGTACAAGGGTTCCCTTTGTTCCACATTGTAGCCAACACTTGTTATTTTTTGTTTTGCTAATGGCCATTCTAACAGGTGTTAGGTGATGTCTCATTGTAGTTTTAATTTCCCTTTTCCTGATCATTAGTGAAATTGAGCACCTTTTCATATACCTATTGGTCATTTGTATGTTTTTTTTTTTTTTGAGAAGTATTTATTCAGATCCTTTACTTGGTAATTTTTTAATCGGGTTATTTGTTTTTCTGCTATTGAGCTGTTTGAGTTACTTATATGTTTTGGATATTAACCACTTATATGATATATGGTCTGCTATTTTCCCCCATTCTGTAGGTTACCTTTTCATTCTGTCATTTGTTTCCTTGGCCATGCAGAAGCCTTTTAGTCTGATGCAAACCCGCTTGCCTATGTTTTCTTTTGTTGCCTGTGCTTTCAGTGTCATATCCAAATCATTGCCCAGACCAATATCAAGAAGCTTTTCCCCTATGTTTTCTTCTAGTAGTATTACAGTTGCAGGTCTTAGGTTTAAGTCTTTAATCCATTTTACGTTGTGTTTTGTATATGGTATGAGTTAAGGGTTCAATTTCATCTCTCTTTATGTGTATATCCAGTTTTCCCAACACAGTTTATTGAAGAGACTACCGTTTTGCCATTTTGTTTTTATGGCACCCTTATTGAATATTAATTGAGTATGGAGACATTGATTTATTTCTGGGCCCTATTCTGTCCAATGAGCTATGTGTCCATGTTTATGCTAGTACCATATAGCTTTATGATGTATTTCAAAATCAGTGTGATGCCTCTATATTTATTCTTCTTGCTCAAGATTCTTTTGGCTTTTTGGAGTCTTTTGTGATTCTATATGAATTTTAGTAATTGTTTTTTTCTAGTTCTGTTAAGAATGCCATTGAGATTTGGATAGAGATTGCATTGAATTAAATTTGTAGATCACTTTTGGTAGTATGGACATTTTAACAATATTAATTCTTCCAATCCATGAATATGAGATGTCTTTCCATTTACCTCTACTTTAATTTTATTTATGATGTTAACTAAAGCAAATTAAATTCCATACTGTAGGATGTCAACCTGATTTAAAACTTGTAGTTTAATGTTAAAAATAAATATTGTTTTAAATAACACATTTAAAAAAAATAACACATTAAATTAAGTTAACAAGGGCAGCCCGGGTGGCAAAGTGGTTTAGCGCCACCTGCAGCCAGGGTTGTGATCCTGGATACCTGGGATCAAGTCCCACGTCGGGCTCCCTGCATGGAGCCTGCTTCTCCCTCTGCCTGTGTCTCTGCCTCTCTCTCTGTGTCTCTCATGAATAAATAAATAAAATCTTTAAAAAATATTAGATTAACAATAGGTTAATCAGCTTGTATCAATTGAATGATCAAGTTACATTCGTTTGAAGATGACTCATTTATACATACAAACCACGGAGTATTGTTGATTTCACAAGTGTACTTAATTTCATTTAGCTTACATACACATATAAACAGATCACAAAATATTTACTATATCTGTCCTAAATATCCATTTAATAAAAATACTGCAAGTATTACCACTTCAGTAATTCTCCTTACTTCTCTAACTATAGAAATAATTGGGGTCTTTTTTCAATGGCAAGTTTATATTATAGAATGTTTTCAAGGTTTCAGATTTCAAACAGCAGTGAATACTATTCCAGGCAGTAATTCCTCAGAAGCATGGTCATAAAGGGGTAGTAATTATAAAAGTCAATCCATTGACTCTCTAATCATCTCACATGCCTACAGTGACACTCAAAAATTTTTGAGCCTGGTCATAAAGGGGTAGTAATTATAAAAGTCAATCCATTGACTCTCTAATGATCTCACATGCCTACAGTGACACTCAAAATTTTTTGAGCCTTGGAACAATACCATGAATAAATTGGTCTTTTAATCAGAACCTATTCAACCAGACAGATCGACAATTGAATTGAATTTGAAATCAGTTTAGTTCTGTCAGCATAACAGTACACAGTCTTCAGCGAGTCTTCTTTACTTTGTGTATCAGTCAAGAGTGGCAATGCAAGGACCTAAAACAGTGGAATTAGGACTGTCTTTATACAACTAAATTGATTTTAGAAACCAACATATCCAAAGAATCCTTTAGCATCAGCAACATAGAGTAAAATGTCTCATTAATCTGGGCACAACCTGTTGTCTCCTGAAGCAATGTCAACACAGACTCTAGTGGGATCCCTGTGTGGCACAGCGGTTTAGCGCGCCTGCCTTTGGCCCAGGGCGCGATCCTGGAGACCCAGAATTGAATCCCATGTCAGGCTCCCCGTGCATGGAGCCTGCTTCTCCCTCTGCCTATGTCTCTGCCTCTCTCTCTCTCTCTGTGACTATCATAAAAAAAAAAAAAATAAAAGACTCTAGCAATGGTGTCTTAGAATAAAGCATAATGGCAGTACATATGGAGTTGCAGGTCATTATGTTGTATGCTGCAGTGATGTAGTCATGAAGGAAACTCTGAAGAAGGCATCTCACTGCATATAGAAAGCCTACCAAGGGAAATGTCAATATCTTAAACTGGACTGATAAGTCTTAGTATCACAGAGACCAGGTGAGTGCATGGTTTTAAAATACATCTGGGGATCCCTGGGTGGCTCAGCGGTTTTAGCACCTGCCTTCGGACCAGGGTGTGATCCTGGAGTCCTGGGATCAAGTCCCACGTCAGGCTTCTGCATGGAGCCTGCTTCTCTCTCTGCCTGTGTCTGCCTCTCTCTCTCTCTCTCTCTCTCATAAATAAAATCTTAAAAAAAATAAAATACATCTGAAGGGATACCTCAGTAGTTGAGCGTTTGCCTTTGGCTCAGAGCGTGATCCTGGAATTCCGGGATCGAGTCCCCCAATCGGGCTTCCTGCATGGAGCCTGCTTCTCCCTCTACCTATGTCTCTGCCTCTCTCTCTTTCTGTGTCTTTCTCATGAATAAATAAATAAAATCTTAAAAAAAAATACATCTGAAAATTCTTGGACACTCTGCCCCTCAAGAGATTACTTCTAATTTCTCACCTCACTCCCTTTTGAATATAGAAGGGCCTTAGTTAACAACATCTAATAAAGAGAATGTAGCTGAAGTGATGCTATATAACTTCTGAGGCTAGATTAGACAAGGTTGTAAAACTAACAAACTGGCTTGCTGAGCATACTTCCCTTTTGGAACAAAGTACTACAGTATATAGAAGCCTAATCCACATAGAGAGACCATGTGTAGGTTTTTCTCTTGTTAGCCCCTGCTGAAGTCCCAATCAACAACCAATATCAACCACTAGATATATAAGAAAGGCTTTGAGATGGTTCCAGCTTCAGCCATCATTCAAGTACAACATCATGAGAGATTCTAAGTCAATCTCTGCCAAGCTGAGCTCAAGGCAATCCCTAAAACTGTAATGGAATAATAATTAACTTTTAATTTTTTTTTTGTTTTTTTTTTAACTTTTAATTATTATTCCTGTTTAACACCACTATCAACAGACCACATTGTTAATCAGGAAGAGATAATTGAAACAATGGGACATATACAAGGGTAGTAGCTTTTATTTTATTTTTTATTTTTTATTTTTTTATTTTTTTTTTTGGGTAGTAGCTTTTAGAGATGACTTGTGAGAACATTCCTTCTGAAGCTAGCAGGTTTCCCTGTTATCATCCAAGGATTAAAGCGAATTTCGTCTCCATCAGAGACAATGAGATATAAATCATGTAAAAGAATGAGAGATTGAGAATAATGGCCACCTGCCTTGTGTATTGTTTCCATAATATGGAGGAAGTTGATTTGTTGAAATTTAAGAAATGGATAAAGAGTAATAATTTTTCCATTCATGAGAGTGTAACTTCACCCTTTGTCATTAGTATTCTAAGCACCTTGACAGGTATAGTATTCCAGTACATAGGGTATATCCATATATAATACTACTATAGAACTAACCACTTAATCATATTTTGTATATTAATCTATATGCTTATACTCCATGCTTTTTTAAAAAAAGGATTTGGGTAAACTTAAAAGAATATGGAAGATCAGAAAATGAATGAGTTTAGAAAAAATTGTGGCAAGAGAAAACAAAATTTAGGGTTTGTACAAAGCATGCCCATGAATTAGGCTAGAATCCACTCAGTTATGACTTAACATGCGTGGGCCAGAAATTTGTTCTATATACAGTATTAATGTTCTATATATAGTATTAAGTTTAGACAATTATATAATTCAAAAGGCCCAACAAATCAAATCAAATAATTACTCAAGAGCACTTGCTCCTTGAACTACAAAAATGTGACATTTTTCCTGAGGGGACTGTCCAAACATAAGACATTATCACTATAATGAATCTCTTTTCAATTATTATGTTAACAAAGTCCAGAATATATATTTCATTTTGTTTTGTCTTTCTTTTGTTTTTCTTTCTTATGG
The DNA here is from genome assembly GCF_003254725.2 of Canis lupus dingo. NCBI lineage: Eukaryota > Metazoa > Chordata > Mammalia > Carnivora > Canidae > Canis > Canis lupus. The sequence continues at coordinate 31,801,235 of NC_064281.1, forward strand.
TTTAAATGATGTGATACCTTTTTATTTAAGAAAATAGGAAATCATAAAGTAAGTTTTTTCCACACGAAAAATCAGGGAAGGCTTTCTGTGATGGAAAAGTGTGACACTGTTGCCATATGTTGAGCAATTAAAAGTTATGTTTTATCTAGAGAAATATGTTTGAAACATGAATAATGGTGGGGATGGAGTTGAGAGGTTCATTCCAAAAAAAAAAAGGAATGATAGAAGGGTATATAAGCTAAGGCTCCTCTATCATTTCGGTCATATTAAAGATAAGATATATGTAACCAGGTTTTTGTCTAGAAATTTCCTACATTAATGCTATTGGGTATACTTTGGAAGTAGATGAAATTAATGAGGTGAATTATCGTTGCAAACTCTGAATTTTTCATCCCTATCTCTACCTAAATTCTACACAGAATTCTCTCTACTAAAAAGTTTGGCTGCCAGAAGTGAAATGTTAAAAAAGGAAGAAAATTCTGTCACTAACAGTTTTCTCAGAAATATGACAATAACAACTTCCTGCATTTTGTATAATTACATTCATAATTAGAGGGAAAATGATCAAAACTTTTTACTTATAAGCCAAACCCATTTCCTAAAGGTCATATACATTGACTAATATTAGGATTTAAAAATGAAAACATTGTGGCTTCTTTATACTTTGTACAAGCAGAAAATTAACAGTGAGGTAAAACTAAAACAAGAATAATTGAAAATTAATGAAAGACTGGTGGCTGCAGTGGGGAGTGTATTGACAATGGGTCTTTCCAAGAAATCTGTGATTTTGCAGTGCAAGTCTCATACCTGCCCTCCTCACCACAGTTCCCTGTGTTCGTGCGAAATGATGTCACAGTCCTCTGGAGAGACCAGATCCTCTCCCCTGACTTACTGCTGTTTCGGTATGGCTGTTTGGAAATATGTTCCTGTTGCTGCCACGATCTCCAGATGCATTGGGAATATTGATTTTTCATTGTGTTCTTTCAAACTGGCCATTTCTCTGGCAGTCTATTTCAGTGGATGTAGTAGAACAAATTGTATTATCCAAACACAGGGAAATAAAATCACAGCTGGGCGGACTCTCAGCAGCAGGTATCTCATCGTGAGTACTCCGTACTGTCTGGCTGATTGTGCCCTAAGCTATCAGAATGCCGAGAAACTTCTGTCACAGATCCCACTGTGAACTGGAATGACAGGACTTCTGTGATCTCAAATGAGAAGACTCGGAGATTAGTCTCTGCACGGCCCTTGAAGCCTCCTTTCCTCAACCTAACCTTGCTCAGAGTTTGAGTTGGTGACATGTTTACCTTTATTCTCTTCCCTTAGGAAATAGTGACATTCTCCTCCCTCACTACTGTGAAAACACCGGTGCCCAGGGTGTTTATTGGTCCCTTCATATGCAGCACTGTGGCATACAGGTGGGTTATTTTGAGAGAGGCACAGGAAAATTCTCTTTTGCCCAAATAAATGTTTCTATTTTATTTTTTTTCTATTTTATTTTAATTTAATGAATGGAATGTGGTAAAATAATTGCATAGGGTAAAGTGGCAATGTTAAAGTCGTGATATATTTTTCCCTCCATAAATCCAATATGATGAATAATGTGAGCCTGACTAAATGGCAGACACTCTCTTGTTGGAGACCAAGAGCATCACACATTTTGAACAGGAGTGCAAGTTATAGAGCAAAATATGCCATAGTGAGGGTGGGTGACATTACGAAAATAGCAAATAACAGTTATCTGAGTGGGTTTGTCACCCTAGCAAGATGTGATTGCCCTTGTTTCTGTCATGCCTACTTCCAGACTTTGACTCATGTCTTTACTGTACTCACCAAGCTGAACTCCTAAGTGAGGCCCAAGATGTTCTATAACTAAACTGCTTTCAGAACAAATGGCATAACCCATAACAAATTAGTACTGGCTTATAACCCAAAATATAAAACAAATATCCATGAGTCCATACTAAAATAAATAAATGATTGAATAAATACATTGGGGAAAAGAGACAAATCTTCTATATCAGAAAAGTAGTGTATTTCCCTACACACTACTACTTATACCTTACTGTCCAGAACTGTCTGAGAAGGGGACCTCTCATGGCAAGGGATCTTGGAGAAGCAAATATTTAAGCTAAACATGTTGCCTGGACAACATAATGGTTTTCTTACCTATGTTTTCTTTTAGGAATTTTTTGGTTGGGGTCTCACATTCCCATTTTTTTTTTAAAGATTTTACTTTTTGGGATGCCTGGGTGGATCAGTGGTTGGGCATATGCCTTCGGCTCAGAGCATGATCCTGGAGTCCAGATTCGAGTCCCACATCGGGTTCGCACGCTCTCTCTCTCTCTCTCTGTCTCTCATGAATAAATAAATAAAAAAAGATTTTATTTATTTATTCATGAGAGACACACAGAGAGAGGCAGAGACACAGGCAGAGGGAGAAGCAGGCTCCCTGCAGAGAGCCTGATGCAGGACTCCATTCTAGGACCCTGAGATCATGACCTGAGCTGAAGTCAGACAGTCTAACACTGAGCCACCCTTTAATTCATTTTGAGTTAATTTTTGTATATACAGTAAGATAGTGGTCTATGTTTTATTCTTTTACATGTGGCTGTCCAATTTTTCCAACACCATTTATTGAAGAGACTGTCTTATTTCCATTATATATTCTTGCATCCTTTGTCATAAATTAATAGACTAAATAACTGGTTTTATTAATGGACTCTCTGTCCTGTTCCAATGATCTATATGTTTCTTCTTGTGCCAGGACCATACTGTTTTGATTACCATAGCATTGTAGTAGCTCTTGAAATCTGGGATTGTGATACTTCCAGCTTTGATCGTCTTTCTCAAGATTGCTTTGGCTATTCAGGGCTTTTTGTGGTTCCATACAAATTTTGGAATTATTTGTTATATTTCTTTAAAAATGCTATTAGTATTTCAATAGGGATTGCATTGACTCTAGATTGCTTTTGGTAGTATGAACATTTTAAAAATATTCTTCCAATCCATGACATGCCTTTCCATTTGTGTGTATCATCTTCAATCTCTCTCATCAATGTCTTATAGTCACTGCTGTGGTTAAATTTATTCCTACATATTTTATTCTTTTTGGTGTAATTGTAAATGGGATAGTTTTCTTAATTTCTCTTTTATTCTTTTTGGTGTAATTGTAAATGGGATAGTTTTCTTAATTTCTCTTTCTGCTAATTTGTTATTAGTATATAGAAATGCAACAGATTTCTGAATATTAACTTTGTATATTTCAGCTTTACTGAATTCATTTATTCTAATAGTTTTTTGGTAAGGTCTTTAAGGTTTTCTAAATGTAGTATTATGTCATTGCAAACAATAACAGTTTTATTACTTTCTTACCAATTTGAATGCCTTCAGTTTCTTGTCTGATTCCTACAGCTAGGATTTCTCGTACTATTTTGAATAAAAGTGGTAAGAGTGGATATCTTTGTCTTTTTCCTGATCGTGGAGGAAAAGCTTTCAGTTTCTCACCATTGAGGATGATGCCATGTATGGGTTTGTGAGTTCGTCATATATGGCCTTTATTATGTTGAGGTATGTTCCATCTAAACCCATTTTGTTGAGGGTTTTTATCATGAACGGATACAAGTGAATATATCATTTGTATTTTGTCAAATGTTTTCTGTGACATTTATTGAGATGATCATATGGTTTCATCTTTCCTTTTGCTACTAAGATGAATCATATTGATTGATTTTCAAATACTGAACCACCCTTATATACCTATAATAAACCTCACTTGATTGTGATGAATGATCCTCTTAATTTATTGTATGTGGTTTGCTAATATTTTGTTGAGGATTTTTGCATCTGTGTTCATCATGGGTATTGGCCTGTAGTTCTCTCTCGCTCGCTCTCGCTCTTTTTTTTTTCTTTCTTTTCTTTTCTTTTCTTTTTCTTTTTTTTTTTTTTTTTTTTTTTTTTTGTAGTGTCTTTGGTTTTGGTATCAGGGCAATGCTGATTTCCTAGAATGAATATACAAGTTTTGTTTATTCTCCTTTATTTTGTAATAATTTGAGAAGAGTAGATATTAACCCTTCTTTAAATGTGTGGTAGAATTCACCTGTGAAGCCATCTGGTCCTGGACTTCTATTTCTTGGGAGTTTTTTGATTATCAATTCAATTCTTGTTGTTGGTTTTTTAAATTTAAAAACCACTTCACATTTGTATTTTTCAAAAACCACATTGGTGAATGTCCAGTTAACTAACCCCCCCTTTTTTTTTTAATTTTTATTTGTTTATGACAGTCACAGAGAGAGAGAGAGAGGCAGAGACACAGGCAGAGGGAGAAGCAGGCTCCATGCACCGGGAGCCCGACGTGGGATTCCATCCCGGGTCTCCAGGATCGCGCCCTGGGCCAAAGACATGCGCTAAACCACTGCGCCGCCCAGGGATCCCTAACTAACCCCTTTAATATATTTTTTCCTAGCAGCTGTTCTGCTATAGAATTCTCTGATTCTCCTGAGGTTACATATACCTTATTTGGTTTGTCAGCATAATGTGTCCTTTGGACAGCTCATCCTCTGTACAGGTCATCTGTAAGATTATTCTACTTCCCTCCTTCTTTCCCCCTTTCTATTTCAAATTTTGTTAATTTTAATATACATAAATTCAGAAAATATAATAGTTAAATCTTATTTTGGCATGCTTTTTCAAAATATTCTTTTAATCTTAGATATACAGTTACACAAATTTATCAAGGCTTTTCCCAAAGTTCTCCTAATTATCACTGGTTGGCTGAAGCTTATCCTCTAGGTTATTCCTCAGTAAAGGCTCGTAGAAATTATGTCACCTAGGTTATTGAATGTATAAAAGTTTTTGTCTGTAGTCATTATATTTGAGGGTCACAAAAAAATTTTTTTGAGGGACAGCTTCCCCGGATAGAAAAGTATTGACTCAAACTTTCCTTTAGAAATATCTCATCGTTGGGACGCCTGGGTGGCTCAGCGGTTGGGTATCTATCTGTTTGGCTCAGGGCATGATTCCGGAGTCCCAGGACCAAGTCCCATATCGGGCTCCTTGCATGGAGCCTGCCTCTCTCTGCCTCTCTCTGTGTCTCTCATGAATAAATAAATCTTTTCTAAAAATCTCTCATAGTCTTAGTTCATTGTCTTCTGTCATTTAATGGTCTGCTGAAAAACATGATCCCAACCTGGGTTTCTTTACCTTTGCATTCTACCTAGATGAACAAAGAATTATTTCCTCATTTTAATACTTCATGATTTTACCAGGAAATGTCTTGAGATTTACTGTCCTGAATCATTTTTCATCAGGTGCATGGTGTTGCCATTCAAATGTATATTAAAATCTTTTTTATTTCAGGATTATTTTCTTAAATAATAGTTTTGAATATGTGTTGAATTGTTTCAGTCTTCCTTGATGACTCAACTTATGTACATATTGGAAATTTATGTACATATTGGACTTATTTCTGCTTAATTTTTTTAGTTCTGTGGGGGTTCTTTGTATTGGACTTGAAGAGTTTGAGAAATCAAAGATGATTCAATTTTGGAAAATATATAAAAGACATATAAATATATAAGTCCACATAAGTGGCTTAGAAAAGCAAAATAGTAACATCTTTACAGAAGCAGAAAAATCTTTTTTTTAAATATTTTATTTATTTATTTATTCATGAGAGACACAGAGAAAGAGAGAGAGAGGAACAGAGACACAGGCAGAGGGAGAGGCAGGCTCCAGGCCGGGAGCCCAATGTGGGACTCAATACTGGGTCTCCAGGATCACGCCCTGGGCCGAAGGCGGCGCTGAACTGCAGAGCCACCTGGGCTGCCCGAAAAATCTTTTTACAAAGATTTTTACAATTTTGTGATAAAAACAGGGTCAACTAAGAATATAAGGAAATCTCCTTAAACTAAATAAAAATTTCCATAAAATTCCTAAAAGAAATGTCATTCAGGTATGTTCCTTTTATTAGTTATTTTAGAAATATTTTCATATTTTATTATGGAAAATTTTAATAATAAGAGAGAAAACAGTATAATGGACCTCAATATTGTTTCCCCTGTACACCTACCCACTTTCTTCTTCTTTTTTTTTTTTTAAGATTTTATTCATTCATGAGAGACAGAGAGAGAGAGAGAGAGAAAGAGAGAGAGAGAGAGAGGCAGAGACACAGGTAGAAGGAGAACAGGCTCCATGCAGGGAGCTGGACTTGGGACTCATCCCAGGTCTCTAGGATCCCACCCCAGGCTGAACACGGCGCTAAACCGCTGAGCCACTGGGGGTGCCCCCTACCCACTTTATTAACAAATGTCCAATACATCCCCTATCTCACCCTATTGGGATTATTTTGAAGCAGATCCCAGTCATCATGTTATTCCATCTGTAGATATTTCTGAATGTACCTCTAAGTTAAAAACAAGTTAACAAGTTAACAACCTCTAAGTTAACAAGTTAACAACCTCTAAGTTAAAAACAAGACTCTAAAAATAAGAATATCCTATCACCCCTACATAGTAAGTAGAATGCCTTAATATCATACATATTGTAGCCTATACATTGCAATAGGTTATGTCCCTATACATTGCAATAGGTTATATCCCTAATTCTTTTTATTGATAGAATGCCTCTCTTTCCTTTATTTTCTTGCTGTTTATTTTCTGGGGAAAAAAACTGAAGGGTTTCTTCTATACTGTTGCACACAATCTGGATTTTGCTAATTGAATCCCTGTAGTTTAGTTTAATATGGTCCCTTGTCTCTTGTATTTTATGCAAATTCTTGATTAAATCTAGAACTTTCATTAGATTCTGATTTGCATTTTTAGCAAAACAGCTTCATAAATGGGATGATGTGCTGTTGTTAGAAAGCACAGAATATGTAGCACTCTGTTTCATAATAAGAGCCATTGATGGGCTTTCCCTTGTTCCATTATTTCATTAAGGATTGCAAAATGATGGTGTTCTAATTAAATTATTATTTTTTTCGTGTGTTAGCTAGAATGCCTTTATAAAGATGTACCTAAAGTTACAGTGAGTTCTAGAAAGGCCAGACTAATGCTTAATACTTTTATTTTCGAAGTGATGAATTTACTCCTTTACATTCTCCAAAGTTGACCAATGAATGTGATGAGGGGGGTGTGCGTGTGTGTGTATATGTGTGTGTTAGAAAGTACTCATGGATATAAACATTTTAAAACTTGTTTTTTTTTCCCATTCACTGTAGTAATTATTATTTATGTTTACAATGTCCCATTTTTTACAAAGTATGATTCTTTAATTGGTTTGTCATAATTTATATATTATTTAATAATCTTGTTTTCTATTATAAACAGATGTTTTGGGCTCACTGTCTATATTTTTATCGCCCAAATTTGTAATCTCCCATTTCTATAAGAAGACTTTATCTTATTGTTTTAAATCTCTTTTTTTACTTCAGTTCTTATAAACCTTGCTTTTCATTTAGTTCTCTGTTCTTTGCTGTGCTTTCTGTAGCAGTTATTCTATGTTCCTTGTAATTTCATCTTTATTTAACATATTTTTCTGTTCATTTTCTGAATTCTGTTGATTTACATCCCATGGCATCTTATTTTCAGGCTATCTCTACCTGTTTTCTGATTACCTTTTTTTTTTTTTTTTTTTTTTTGGAATTCTTATATTTGTACTCCGTGATGTTCCTACATAACTATAAGTTCTTTTTCAAGCTTTTGTAATTTTTGTCTCTTTCCTTTTTTTAGTTCTTATTTTTGAAATTATTTTTAGGTGAGTTTTCCTATTATTTAAAGGAATCAATATTCCTCTCATTCAGGATTTATTCTGTGGTATCTTCGTGTGCAGGTAGAGCTTCCTCATTTACTGTTACTTGCATTTACATGGGGTAAATTTTCTAGACTTCCTAGTAGGAGACAAAGCAGAGGATACAGGGATGCAACAGGACATCATTATGAGTTTCAAAGCTCACATCTCTCTCTTCTGTCACTACAGGGAGTGTTTTATAATGTGTTAATTTCTATAGCCAGCACTGCTCTGACTCTCAGAGCCCAGCTTGGTTTTGGTGACCTTTACCTACCAGCTCTGGATTTCCTAGTCTCCTTCTCAGCCCTTCCTTTCACTATGATACACTTTCAGACACTATTTCTTGCTGGCATGTCTGCCATCTGCCAACTCTGGCCTCTTGGACACTTTCCAAACCTTGTCTCTCTTCCCCCAGCACTCTTGAGGCACTCAATCTCAATTATGGTCACTGTAGCCCCCACTCAGATGGGAAGCAACTATCTGCTGGAGAGTTCTGAGATCAACCAGCCCTTAGAACCCCTTTCCCCACTCTGCCCCCCACTCAGTCCTTACAATCACCAGCTTCTATTGGCCTCACCTTTGTTGTAATGCATATGCAACTGAAAGTCTGTGAGTTTTCTCTGTCTCCTAGTTTCACTGAAAATATAGTTTTTACTGTTTCTTTTTTTTTCCATATGATTTCCAGGAGAATGGAGATATTCCAAAATGAGTTGCTTGGTTATAAAACTCTTGGTTATAAAGTTTGATTTCCAAACTTTTCTACATAGTTGTAGGAGTAGGTGTCACTTACTAAGGGATGCCAAGGGCCAGACTCAGTGCCATGTACTAGAAATCTAATGACTCAGTAGAACAAACTGGAGGGCTAATTGCTGCCATTATCTCAGTGTCAGATGGAGTAAGTGAGGTCCAGGAAGGTTAACTAATTTGCTTAACTTGCCACAGAGAGGATAAGTTAGAAGAATTGGGATTTAAAACCAATTTGTTTTAAATCCAAAAGCCATACTCTAATCCCATGAAATGACTTGGGCATTTCCTGTAGATTTTAATATTCCAAAGTTAAAGTACTTGTGTACATCTCCTATTGTGCATATAGTAGTGCATCCTGTCATGGTTTAATGTGGACCAAGCATAAAGACCTTGATTTATAAACTGCACTGAATATGATTTTATGAGTTTCACATATTTTCCATTCCACTTGAAAGTGGAAATTTGACCTGTAATGTTAACATGAAAAGATAAATATGCCCTACATTGCAGTAATATAGTAAAATAAAAGGACATCTCTAATCTTTCTCCAAAACTTGGCAAAAATGCTGAGTTAAAGATAAACGTAGAAACAAAGAAGGTATTTTGAACATATTGTACATGTTGAAGTCCTAAGATATTATGTCAGGGTACATATGTTATCCATCCCTTTGTACTTATTGATCTGTCAAAATCTTCATAAATTTGAAATTAGTGTACTATATTCCAAACATAAACCATATCATAACTATAGTTTCAAGGTTAGATATTCATGTGGTTTAAAACCAATGTGTGGAAGCTAACATTTAACAAATACCTATTAAATGGTAGATATTGTTAAATGCATAGATTTCTAGGTATGGAACTGACACTTAATAATTTATTTTTATTTATATATACATATACATATATATATATATATATAATATAAAATTAGTTTTCTATTGCTTCTGTAATAAATTACCATAAACTTAGTAGCTTAAACAAAACAAATTCCCTCTCTTACGGTTTCAGAGGTCAGAAGTCTGAAATCACTTTCCCTGGACCAAAGTCATGGTGTCCACTGAGGTGATTTCTTCTGGAGGTCTTGAGTGGTTAATCTGTTTCCTTGCCTTTTACAGCTGTAGTGGCCATCTGCATTTCTTGGCTTGTGGCCCCTGCTGCTATCTTCAGTGTGCATCATTGCATCTCTCCCTCCATCAGCACAACCTCTTCCCCTCTTCTATAGTCAAATCTCCCTCTGTCTCTCTTTTATTTAACACTTGTGATTACATTTAGGACCCTGGATAAATTCCCCATATCAAAATCATTAACTTAATTATACCTTCAAAGTTCTTTTTGCCATATAAGGCAACACTCACAGGTTACACTAGGGATTAAGACCTAGATCCCTTTAGGGTCCATTATTCAACCTTCTATAAGTATACTATATATGCTATTCAGCCTAATACATATGAGTTATTTTTATATTATAATTTAATGATACATATTTCGCTTGTTATAAGGCATGAATGTAAATATGTATTTTTTATGTCTCTATATTATATATATATATTTTTAAAGGATTTATTTATTTTATAGGGAGAGAGAGCAAGCATGAACAGGGGGAGGGACAGAGGGAGAGGGAGAGAATCCTTAATCAGACTCCCTCCTGAGTGAAAACCAGGAGTTAGAAACTTAACTGAGCCACCCAGGTGCCCCTCTATTATATAACTTATACAAATTACATACAATTACATTATATATATATGATACCTGGCATTTAGTCCATCATAAAACAATCTGGGGGTCAGGGTATTGGAATAATCTTCCAGAAATATTTTAGCTCCTCAGTGTCAGGGTTAGAGATAGAATACAGTATACATTGATTTCTGAAGTCCTTTCTTTTTTTTTTTTAATATTTTATTTATTTATTATTTATTTATTTATTATAGTCACAGACCGAGAGAGAGGCAGAGACACACACAGAGAGAGAAGCAGGCTCCATGCACCAGGAGCCCGATGTGGGATTTGATCCTGGGTCTCCAGGATTGTGCCCTGGGCCAAAGGCAGGCGCCAAACCGCTGCGCCACCCAGGGATCCCTGATTTCTGAAGTCCTTTCTGATTTTCTTGAAGAACTAATGTTTTCAATAATTAGAAATTGCATCTTACAAAGGTGTGAACTGGAATGAAAGAAGGAAAAATTAATTTGAAGCTAATTTATACTGAGAAGTTTAATTTTATGGTGAATTCTGATTTTGTGGACACTATCATTTCTGGACCAAAGTTATTTAGACATATTCAGGAAGTATCCATGCTACTCAAAAGCCCTGGATAACATCTGGTCTTTCTTACCTTGGTATCTTTCACTTGAGGTCAAAGCCTGAAGGCAGAGCTAGAATTGCACAGGGTTTCAAAGTCATATACAGGGCAGCCCTGGTGGCTCCGTGGTTTAGCGCTGCCTTCAGCCCAGGGCCTGATCCTGGAGACCCAGGATCGAGTTCCATGTCTGGCTCCCTGCATGGGGCCTGCTTCTCCCTCTGCCTGTGCCTCTGCCTCTCTCTCTCCCTCTCTGTGTCTCTCATGAATAAATAAATAAAAATCTTAAAAAAAAAAAAACCAAAGTCATATACACTTGTATTAGCACAGGGTGCGATAACAAAATACATAGACTGGATGGCTTAAACAATAGGAATTTATTTTTCAGTTCTGGAGACCAGAAGTCCAAGATCAAGTTGCCAAAGGTCTGGATTCTGGTGAAAGTTTTCTCCTTGGATTGCAGACGGCAACCTTGCTGTGTTATCAAATGACTTTTCCTTGGTGTGTGAATGGGGAAAGAGTACTGAGGGGGATAGAATTTCGTTCTTCCTCTTTTTATAAGTTCACCAAACCTATCAGATTAGAACCTCACCTTTGTGATCTCATTGAACTTTACCTACTAAAACCCCTATTTTCACATGTAGTCACCAGTGGTCGTTAGGACTTCAGCATATGAATTTTGGAGGAACACAAGTCTGTCCATAGCAACATTGGATTCTAAGATATTCTTTTATAATATTAAGTGATCAACATGACATAATTATATAACTTTGTGTTTTCAACTAATATATCCTTTAATTATATTAAGGATAATAAATGCATGACACACAAATTTGCATGTTTTCTTTCTGCCATTCATGGTACATTAGTGGAATACGTATATGTGAGATAAAGAAAGTAATCACAAGTTCTTCTTGCAGCACCCCGTGACAAAGCTTATGAGCTTTCAGTATACAGGAGCAAGAACCATTTCACTTTTCTTCATTAATTAGTGAATATTGAGATCCAAATTTTAACAAATGGAAAAAAGTTGAATTTCTGTTCAGACGTTTATAACACCCAGCAGCCTGACTTTGCATATCAATTTAGAGTATATATTACATTTTTTAAAGTGAGGAAATGTACAACATTTAAATGACATCTCCTACGAAAAATGGCACAAATATTCAACAATGTAGGAATTCAGTAAATCTGTGAAAGTGAAGAGGTGATCAGGTATTCAAAGTAAAAATTCATACTTTGAAGGAGACTTCCAGTCTCAGCTCCAACATGTAAAGAACTTGACCTTGTCATTCCTGTTCTTAAATCTATGAAAAAGCTGAATAAATTGAAAATCTATGACATTTCTTGAACTCATCAGAAAATTAAGGTCACAGAGCACAGTGCCACACTGAAATCTGGAGGATGTGCTAATCCAGAGAGTAACAACTAAGGCTTGTTTGATTGGAGCAAAAGACACTGAAGCCATAAACTTGTAGGAAGACTTAAATTATAATTTTGAAGAATTGCTAGAGGCTGAGTGTGGATTAGTTTGAGAATGAGAAATATCTGAGGACTACTGTCTTAAACCCTTCCTTTCTTGGGTCTGTCTACAAGAATCCCTCCTAGTTCTCACAGCAAAGAATAAAGAAAGAGGGCAGCCCTGGTGGCTCAATGGTTTAGCACCGCCTTTAGCCCAGGGTATGATCCTGGAGACCCAGGATCAAGTCCCATGTTGGGGCTCCCTGCATGAAGCCTGCTTCTTCCTCTGTCTGTGTTCCTGTCTCTTTCTCTCTCTGTGTCTGTCATAAATAAATAAAATCTTAAAAAAAAAATTAAAGAAAGATACCTTCAGGGATGCCTGGGTGGCTCAGCGGTTGAGTTGCCTTCAGCTCAGGACATGATCCCAGAATGCCTGGATCAAGTCCCACATGGGACTCCCTGCATGGAGCCTGCTTCTCCCTCTGCCTATGTCTCTGCCCCTCTCTGTGTCTCTCATGAATAAATAAATAAAATCCTAAAAAAAAAGAAAAGAAAAGAAAAGGAAAGGAAAGAAAAGAAAAGAGAAAAGAAAAGAAAAGATCCCTTCATGACTCTGGCAAGAGGAGGAGAAAATATCCCCAGAGTAGTCCTCAGAACAAAGGACCACTCTTCAGGGTAAAAGACTTAACCAGAGGCTTATCCCACCTGGGAGAAGAGAATTTCTCTGACTTCAGCCTTCTCCAGCTTTCCTGTCTTACATAGAAGGTATGGGAATTAAGAAGCACTTGTGATGATCACAGACCAAAGCCACAAACCTATTAAAAGACTGAGTTTTAATCATAGGATTATAGACCAGTTATTACCACCACCATCATCCCCTTTACCACCATGTCAATAGGCCTTCAGTATAATTATAGTGAGTTACAGCAGAAGGAGCTCCAAGATCCAGATTCTAAGGAGGAGTTTTGGGAGAGCCCAAAGACAAAAGAGACACAAACAATGACACTGAAAGAATTTGAAATCTCTGGGACCTACAACTATAGCAACCATTTAAAACAACTCAATTTTGAGCGAGGTTAACATAAAATCACACCCTACAGGCCTGTTTACTTCAGTTCCTATGACTTGATAGTATATTTTCGGATTTCACCTAAAAATTACAAAACATGCTAAAAGGCAAAATAAAAGCAAACAACAACAACAGGAAATCACAATATAAAGAGACAAAGCAAGCATCAGAACCAGACTCAGGACACAAATTTTGGAAGTGTCAGATTTGGAATTTAAAATAAAAGATTAAAAAAAAATAAAATAAAAAATAAAAGATTTAAAAAAGAATAAGAGATCTAATAGAAAAAGAAGATAATGTGCAAGGCACAGAATGGGTAATAGAAGCAGAGAGATGGGGGGCACATAATGAAGGAATCAGAGAACTTGAAGATAGGTCTGTATAAACTTCCCAAATTAATGGCAATGAGAAAAAAAGAATTTAAAAAACAGAATAGGGGAACAGCTGGGTGGCTCAGCGGTTGAGTGTCTGCCTTTGGCTCAGGGCATGATCCGGGTCCGGGGATCAAGTCCCACAGCAGGCTCCCTGCAAGCATCTTGCTTCGCCCTTTTCCTATGTCTCTGCCTCTGTGTGTGTGTGTGTCTCTCATGAGTGAATGAATGAATGAATGAATGAATAAAATCTTTTAAAAATAACAAAACAGGAATATAAGAACTATGGGGGCAATTTTTTTTTCTTTTCTTTTTTTTAAGATTTTATTTATTTATTCATAGACACAGAGAGAGAGCGGCAGAGACACAGGCAGAGGGAGAAGCAGGCTCCATGCAGGGAGCCCGATGTGTGACTTGGTCCCGGGTCTCCAAGATCACACCCCAGGCTGCAGGCGGCACCAAACCACTGTGCCACCAGGGCTGCCCTGTGGGGGCAATTTCAAAAGATATGACATAGGTATAATTGGAATATCAGAAGAAAAAGGATAGAACAGAGATGGAGAAATGTTTGAAATCACAGCAATTGAGAACTTTCCAAAATAAGTGACAGACATGGAGGAAACTCAAAGAAAACTAAGCAGGAAAAATATTTTTAAAAACCCACAAGACAACAACAACAAAACCCTAGTAGGCATAAAATATTCAAACCACAGAAATCCAATGACAGAGAAATCTTTGTGTGTTAATGTTGAATTATTTTTTCCTTCAGTTCCTTCAGTTTTGTGCTTCATGTATATGCAGGCTCTTTTGCTAGGTGCATATATATGTTTACAGAGTTGTCATCTTTCTGATAGATTGACTCTTTTAATATTATGAAATATTCTTTATCTCTAGTAATTTATTTTTTATGATCTAGTTTGTCTGGTATTATTAGAGCTACTCCAGCTCTTTTGTAGTTGTTTATGTTGGATCACTGTTTTCCATCCCTTTTACTTTCAATCTGTTCGTATCTTTGAATCTAAAATACGTCTACTATAGATATCATAGAGATGGCTATTGTTCTTTTATGCAACCTCACTATCTGGTTTTGATTGAATTGTTTAATCTGTTTGTAGTTAATGTTATTGATATGGTTAAATTTCCATCTGACATTCTAAAAGGTAATTTTGCTGAATATAAAAATCAAGGTTGTTTTTTTACTTTCAGCACTTTGAATATGTCATATCACTGCCTTTTTGACATCTATTATTTCTTTTTGTTCTTTTGCTTCTAGGTTTATTAGGGTTATAATTGACAAATAAAAATTGTATGTATTTAAGGTGTACAATGTGATGTTTCCATATATATTTATGAAATTATTACCACAATGAAGCTGATTAACATATATATCACCTCAGATAGTTACATTTTTGTGTGTGTGCTTAAGATCAACTCTCAGCAAATTTCAAGTATATACTAATCCTGCAAAAATGAAACTTTATATCTTTTGGCCAGAATCTTTCCATTTCCCCTGATTCCCAGCTTCTGACTATGATAGTTCTACCCTCTACTTTTATAAGTCAGTCTTTTTTACATATAAATGAGACCATTGAGCATTTGTCTTTCTGTGTCTGGTTTATTTTGCTTAGCATAGAATCGTTGAGGTTCATTTGTATTTGTTGCAAATGGTAGTATTCCTTCTTTTTTTAAGGCTGAATAAAATTTCATTACATATATATGTATATATATATGATATATATATGGTATATGGACCATACCACCACTACCATATACATGCTGATATATATATATATATTTTTTCTTTATATATTTTCTTTATCCGTTAATCTGCCAGTGTACACTTAGGTTGTTACCTTACCTTGGCTATTGCGAATACTATTGCAATTAACATGGAAATGCATATATCTCTTTGAGATACTGATTTCGTTTTTTTGGATATGTACCAAAAGTGAGATTACAGGATCATATAGTAGTTTTATTTTTAATTTTTTGGGGAATCTCCATACTGTTTTTCCATACTGGCAGTACCAGTTTACATTCTCAACAGTATACAAGAGTTACCTGTTCTCCATATCCTCACCAACATTGATATCTTTTGTCTTTTTTTTTAAGATTTTTATGTATTAATGAGAGACACAGAGAGTTAGAGACACAGGCAGAGGGAGAAGCGGGCTCCCCAAGGGGAGCCCGATGTGAGACTCAATCTCAGGACCCTGGGATCACAACCTGAGCCAAAGCAGACACCCAATCACTGAACCACCCAGGTGCCCATGATATCTTTTGTCTTATTTGATAATGATCAATTCTAACAGGTGTTAGATAATATCTCATTGTGGGGCAGCCCTGGTGGCACAGCAGTTTAGCGCTGCCTGCAGCCTAGGGCGTGATCCTGCAGACCCTGGATCGAGTTCCATGTCAGGCTCTCCACATGGAGCCTGCTTCTCCCTCTGCCTGTGTCTCTGCCTCTCTCTCTCTCTGTGTCTCTATGAATAAATAAGTAAATAATCTTTAAAAAAAATATCTCATTGTGGTTCTGATTTGCATTTCCCTGTTGAGTAGTGATATCTAGTGAGTTTCATATACTTGTTGGCTCTTTGTGTTCTTTTGAGAAATATCTATTCAAATGATTTGCCCATTTTTCACTAGGGTTACTTAAGTAATGGGCTTTTTTTGTGTATGGGGTGTGTTTTTTGTTGTTGTTTTTGAGTTGTATCAATTCTTTATATATTTTGGGTGTTAGCCTCTTAAGTGGTAAATGATCTGTTAATATTTTTTCTTATGGGGATCCCTGGGTGGCGCAGCGGTTTGGCGCCTGCCTTTGGCCCAGGGCGCGATCCTGGAGACCCGGGATCAAATCCCACATCGGGCTCCCGGTGCATGGAGCCTGCTTCTCCCTCTGCCTGTGTCTCTGCGCCTCTCTCTCTCTCTGTGACTATCATAAATAAATAAAAATTAAAAAAAAATATTTTTTCTTATGATGTTTGTTGCCTTTTCAGTCTATTGATTGTTTTCTTTGCTGTGTAGAAACTTTTTGGTTTTTAGTTTGATGGTATTCTCATTTGTTTATTTTTGTTTTTCTTGCCTGTGCATTTGGTGTCATATCCAAAAAATCACTGCTCATATAAATGTCAAGCTTTTCCCCCTATGTCTTATTCTAGGAGTGTTGTGATCTCAGGTCTTACATCATTCAGTGTACAAGTCTTTCAAATTTTTAGTTGCTTATTCCCATATACTTTATTCTTTTTGTTGCTATTGTGAATGGGGTTGTTTTCCTAATTTCCTTTGTAGATAGTTTGTCATTAGTGTATAAAAACAATTAATTTCTGTTTCCTGCAACTTTTTTTTTCCTGTTTCCTTGCAACTTTTTGGGGGGGGTGTTGGTGGTCTTTTTGTCCTTCACTTTAATATTAAAAAGAGAAAACAATGCCCATTTACTGCTTGCTAAATTAACATTTGACATGTAAATTTCAATGTCAGTTTCATCAGCTAGGTTGTGTACATTTCCTTTATTGCTCTCTGAGCTCAGAGTATTACCTGACCCACAGATGAGGCTCAAATATTTTCAGGACTGCTAACAACTGAGTGGGCCAATTGAAGTGTGTGGCCTAAAGCAACATATTGTTTCTCTAGACCTGTTTTAAATCACAAAGGGAGGCATACCACTGTTTCTCTCAACCTGGTGTTACCAACAACCCAGACAATAGGATGTGTTCCTTGGTCAAAAGAAAGAATAGGGCAGTCCTGGTGGCGCAGTGGTTTGGCGCCGCCTGCGGCCTGGGGTATGATCCTGGAGACATAGGATGGAGTCCCACATCGGGCTCCCTGCATGGATCCTGCTTCTCCCTCTGCCTGTGTCTCTGCCTCTATCTCTCTCTCTGTGTCTCTGAATCAATAAATAAAATCTTTAAAAAAAAAAAAAAGAGAATAAACTGAATTCGATTATTCTACCACATTTTTTTTTGTTATTGATTCTTTAGGGTTTTTTACATTTATAATCATGTTGTTAGTAAACAGGGATCATTCTACATCTTCCTTTCCAATTTGGATGCTTTTTTTTTTCTTATTCTTGCCTAATTATTCTGGACTTCCACTACTGTGTTGAATAAAAATGGTAAGATTGGGCATCCTTGCCTTGTACTAAATCTTAGAGGAAAAGCTTTGAGTTTCCCCCGGTTAATTATGATATTAGCTATGTGCTTTTCATAGGGCCTTTATTGTGCTGAGGTAAGTTCCTTCTATATTTTATATTTTGTTGAGAGTTTTCATCATGAATGGATTTGAACTTTGTTAAACAGTTTTTCTAAGCATCTGTTGATATGATCTTGTAGGTTTTTTCTTTCATTGTATCACATGGGTTGATTTGTATATACTGAACTATCCTTAAATCTCAGAGTTAAATCCCACTTTGTCATGGTATATGATCCTTTTAATATGTCAGGGAATTTGATTTTGTAACTATCTTATCAAAACTCTACATCTTTGTCATCAGACACATTGGCCTGTAGTTTTCTTTCTTTAAGGTATAAACTTTGGCTTTGGTATTAGAATGATGATGGCCTCATAAAACTAGTTTGAAAGTGTTCCCTCTTTTGCTTTTTGTTAAGGGTTTAAGAATTTTGGTATTAATCCTACTTTGAATGTTTGGTAGGATTCATCCATAAAGCCATCTAGTTCTAAGCTTTTATTTTTTGGGTAGGTTTTTTTTTTTTTTTTTTTTTAAGATTTTATTTATTTATTCATGTGAGACACACAGAAAGAGAGGCAAAGACATAGGCAGAGGAAGAAGCAGGCTCCATGCAGGGAGCCCAATGTGGGACTCGATCCCTGGTCTCCAGGATCAGGCCCCGGGCTGAAGGCAGCACTAAACCCCTGAGCCACCTGGGCTGCCCTTTTGGGTAGTTTTCGATTACTGATTCAATCTCCTTATTTGTTATTGATCTGTTGAGGCTTTCTATTACTTTTTTTTTTTTACGATTTATTTATTTATTTATTCATGATAGAGAGAGAGAAAGAGAGAGAGAGGTAGAGAGGCAGAGACACAGGAGGAGGGAGAAGCAAGCTTCATGCCAGGAGCCCGACGTGGGACTCGATCCTGGGACTCCAGGATCGCGCCCTGGGCCAAAGGCAGGTGCTAAACCGCTGAACCACCCAGGGATCCCCTTTCTATTACTTCTTGATTTAGTTTTGATAGGTTGTGTATTTCTAAGAATTTACTGTTTCTTTTAGATTTTCTGATATATTGGCATATAATTGTTTGTAATAGTCCCTTATGATTGTTTCTATTATTGAAGCATCTGTTTGCAATGTCTACTGTTTTGTTTCTGATTTTAGTAATTTGAGCCTTTCTTTTTTTTTTTCTTAGTTAATGTACCTAATGGTTTGTTGGTTCAGTTTAATTAAACTGTTGAGTTTTATATTATTTTTCTATTCTCATTTGACTTATTTCTGCTCTTTTGTTTTGTTTTGTTTTTTATTCCTTCCTTCTGCAATCTGTGGCATATGCTCTTTTCCTGATGAGGGCATAGCAGTAGTTCATTCTCAGGGAGGGTAACAGCAGCAGCTCATGGGCCTGGGGCAGGAGAGGAAAGGTGGGACAGTATGCAAGCTTTGGCTCCAACTCTGGGGGCTGGGTGAGGAGGAGTGCAGTGGCAGCCCCAATCTTTGGCAGTTGACAGAGCAGTATCTCCTTCTCCAAGGGGCATGGTGATGGTGATTGCCATCACTGTGTAGAGCACAATATTGGTTTTTGGTGGGGATGTGGCAGTGTGAACTACAAGCTACTTACTCCATCAGCTGGGCTCAGCATTGGTGAAGACTGCAGTGCTCCTCAGTGGCAAACACTGCTTTTGTCTGTGGTGATGACAAGGGTCACTGGAGTCTTCTCCCTCTCCTTTTCCCACATGGATCATGATTGCAGCTGAGCAGATTCCTCTTGATGCTGAGTTGCCATCTGCCATCTTGCTGATATCACTGACCTCTATTACTTCTGATAAGATGTCATCTGTTAATCTTACGGGGTTCCAACAAAAGTGATGAGTCACTTTTTTTTCCTGCTGTGTTGAAAATTCTCTTTGGCTTTCAACATTTTTTTTTAAGATTTTATTTATTTATTGAGACACAGAGAGAGAAAGAGAGGCAAAGACACAGGCAGAGGGAGAAGCAGGCTCCAGGCAGGGAACCCGACGTGGGACTCAATCCTGGGTCTCCAGGATCATACCCTCGGCTGCAGGCAGTGCTAAACAGCTGCGCCACCGGGGCTGCCCAGCTTTCAACATTTTTAAAAATTTATTTATTTATTTATTCATGAGAGACTCAGAGAGAGGGGCAGAGATACAGGAAGAGGGAGAAGCAGGCTCCTCATGGGGAGCCCGATGCAGGAGCCAAAGACAGGTGCTCAACTGCTTATCGAGCAACCCAGGTGTCCCTGGCTTTCAACATTTTGACTACAATGTGTTTGGGTGTGGATCTCTTTGCATAATAGTTCTTGGAGTTTGAGCTTTTTGGATTTGTAGATTAATGGTTTTTCCTAGCTATTATTTTTCAAATATTTTTCTGTTACTTTATCTTCTTTCCTCTAGGATTCTTATTACACATATATTAGTCTGGTTAATGGTTTTCTATATTTTTCTGTGCCTCTTTATTTTTTCTTTATTTTTTCCTCTGTTGTATAATCAGATTGTATAATCTCTATCAGTTTATATTTTAGTTCACTGATTTTTCTTTCTGTTCAAGCTACTATTAGCCACTCTATTGAACTTTCAATGTTATTTATACTTTTTATTTTTTTTTAAAGATTTTATTTATTTATTCATGAGAGACACAGGGAGAGAGAGAGGCAGACATAGGCAGAGGGAGAAGCAGGCTCAATGCAGGGAGCCCGATGTGGGACTCAATCCTGGAACTCCAAGATCATGCCCTGAGCCGAAGGCAGACGCTTAACCATTAAGCCACCCAGGCGTCCCTATTTATACTTTATAACTCCAGATTCCTCATTTGTTCTTTTTAATAACTTGTCTTTAATGCAATACCATCATCATACCTTTCTTTAATTCTTTAACTATGAGTTCCTTTGGTTTTTGAACATATATACATAGCTGCTTTGAGGTTTTTAATCTAATAAAGCCACTGTAATCCAAATTTATAGACAGGTGGTATTGCCAGCTTTTCTCTCCTATGTTTAGGTCACACTTCCCTGTTTCTTTATCCTTTAAAAAAAAAAAAAGCTGGATAACTTAGATAATTTATTGTAGCAACTCTGGATACTGACCTTTCTCTGGAGGTGATTGAGATGGTTGTTTTTTGCTTGTTTGTTTTTGTGATTTAGCTCAACTATTTCTACAAAGTGTATTTCTCCTCCGTTATTTTTTCTCTTGTTTTTGTCTTTCAGTCTGGCTACGTTGAGTTCCCTTGTGTTGTTAAAAGGCACTTATTGGTGCCTTATTGGTCAAGTTTGTGCTTAAGCCCTCCTAGCCAGTTGTATTTTCATTCTTTGCCAGTCTGTAAGTAGCTTATAGACTGCTATCTGAGTTTAGGGAATTTATATTTTTGGCCATATATTCTGCTGGGCACTAGTAGCTTAAAGTTTCCCTCTCTGATAACTCTAGATAGAGTACTGCTTTGGGTATGTATACAGTGTTAAAGACTGCCAGTGATGACTGTGATATTAGTTTTAAGCCTTTCTTCTTAGAAAATGCCTGGGTTAGAGTACTTCACTGGATCATCAGTGTTTTGTCAGAGGCTTTAGTTAATCCCCAAGTGTCAGTAAAACTTCTGCCCTGTATTAATGATCTGTGTGTGGCCTGCCTCATGTCCTTCTCTAATTGCTTCTGAATGGGTGCAGTATAATGCATATGCACAGACTTCATCAACTCTGGGGTTGGCTGTGATCCCAAGAGGGCTTTTCATGGCTTATTCCTTGGTTTTCACTATTAAAGTTCTGGCTGTTCGGTTAATTTTTTTTTTATATCAGAACTACCACCTTCAGTCCATCAAGGTGTCCATTGTTTTCAACAGCACCCTTGGGGATGAGTTCTCTACTCACTATTACAAATAGTGTCCATCCATCTCCTCAGTCAGAGCTGAGGAGTTCTTGGCCTATAAAGTTTATCTTTGTTCTTGGAAAGAACCCCTGTGTCACTGCACTGGAGGTGATGGTGAGGACCCACTTTTCCAGAGTAACAATCCCATCCTAACAATGGGCACTGAGGGATTGAGGTATTATCTCTGATTTTCTCAGCTTGCCCCTCCAGACATGAAACTTCTATCAGTGAGCTAGGGCTCTGACAGGTGGGGCCAGTATTCTTGGCCTGCAGCAACTGAGGTAGAGCTTTCACTCAATAATTGAAAACTGGATGTGAGAAGGGAGACCAAACCTCTCTTCTCCCTGCTCACAATAGAGATTCTGTGCTTTGGGAGTGAGAAGAACGAGAAAAACCAGCAGTGTGCCCCTCCTGAGATGAAAATATAGCCTCAGACTGGAAGCTGAGATGACAGAGATCTAGATTATTCTTTGCTGCATATGCCTGGAGTAGAACTTTGGTAATACAGTAGTGTGAATCGGTGGGTAATGGACTATGTTGCAGCTCAAATGCCACAGATTCTCACTGTCCTTACATGATTCAGTAATTTTTTTAAGTGTTTCTCCTATGCAGTATGGATGGTTTTAAGAAAATTTCCAGAAACTTTAAAAGATTTTTTTTGTTTTGTAATTTTTACTGGTTAAATTGTTTTGGTAGGTAGGGGTTTTGCCATGCTTCTTATGCCATCCTTGTAGAAGTTCCACCTCCAGTAACTATTTCATATTCTTCATATTCATAATTTCCATCCCAGTTTCCTGTGTTTCATGTTAAGTGTCTTCCTCCTTATTGATGCTAAAAGAATGACTGAATGAAGTTTCAGATTGGCTGGCAAGCTCTTTCAGTATGGTGCTATTGCATCCTGCACAGCTACTTTTCCTCTTCCTGCTCTGTATTGGGAAGAGGGAATGATGCCTTTATTCTTTCCTGCATTAATGAGAGCACTATTTCTTTCCAGTATATAGAAGACAAGCTTTATGCATTCTTCCTCTTTTATGCAATATTGTATTTCTAATGTCTGGGGAATTCAAAATTATTCAAGAATCCATAGGAAAATCAGCCCTTGATTATCTACCATGCTACTCCAGAGTATGTAATGTAGGTATGAAGTCTTATTGTGCCACTGGACCATTTATCTAATAAACTAAAATGTTTATTACTTTTTGATAAAACTAAGGGATGCCTGGGTGGCTCAGTCGGGTAAGTGTCTGTCTCTTGGTTTCAACTCAGGTTGTGAGCAGCCCCCGGTGGCTCAGCGGTTTGGTGTTACCTTCAGCCCAGGGTGGGATCCTGGAGACCGGGGATCAAGTCCTCCAGCTCCCTGCATGGAGCCTGCTTCTCCCTCTGCCTGTGTCTCTGCCTCTCTCTATATATGTCTCTCATGCATAAATAAATAAAATCTTAAAAAACAAATCAACTCAGGTTGTGATCTGGGTATCGTGGGATCAAGCTCTGAGTTGGGCTCTGGGCTCAGCAGAGAGTCTGCTTGATTCTCTCTCCTTGTGGCCCTCCCCTGCACATTCTTTCTCTCTCTCTCAAATAAATAATTAAATATTCTTTTAAATATCTAAATCAAATTATTTTCTCATAAGAACTCTAAGAGTCTTTAGAAGAATTAAATGGTGTTCCCAGGAATCTTCTTCTGTCTTGACCAAAAAAATATCAAAGAATACTGTTACTACTCCTTATGTCGTTACTTTGGGTTATTTCCCTCAGGCTACACTTAAGATGGTTTCAGAAAAATTGTTTCTGATCAACATGATGGGACTCTTCCCTCATGTAAACTGGACTCTACTTTTAATGTGGCCTAAGATGGAGGCAGATAGCCTCTGGCATTAAGTATTGCAGATGTTTTGTGGCTTATATTCTGAGAGTCTTCACTGCAGTGAACAAATTTCTAAACAGAAATATATTTATAAATAGCTGAGCTGCAGTTCTAATAATTCATAGTTCTCATGTGCCCTTAGAGCTCTCTATTTTCACCACAAATAACTGCCAATCATGGCAAATGATTGCCTGATCTACTTTCTGGGTTTTAGAAAGTATCTTGGCTTTCTCTCCTATTAAATAGCAATTATTTCTTTAAAACTTCTAAAACTTTCTATTTCCCCTTATACACAGGATCTCAGTTGAATTCTACTTTTATATGAGCCAATCTGTTTCTTTTTATATCTGTTTTTAGTCTTCTAAAGGATGTCTGAGAGGGCTAGTAGGACAGTTGCTTTTGGAAAATAGAAACTGAGTCATTCTTTAAAAAAAAACAATTCCCTTAGCTCTATCCAAAAGTGAAAACACATTTAGAAAACTTACTGATTTTACAAGATTATAAATAACACCAATCTAGATACCAGGAAACTGAGTTAGAGATGGGACATTTTTTTCCTGGAAATGTACTCAATCTGCAGTTAAACTAGTCGTATCATGGGCCATGCAGTATTATTGCCATCGAGTCTATATTTAAACTCGCTAGAGGAAATGATGGGCGCTGGGTGGGGAATGGGTGGAGTGAGATGGTAGCAGCAAATTTTATTTCCATGCAATGTTTATTTATTTGTCTCTCAGAACATATATTACTACCATCATTTAGTTATTTCTCACATTATTAACCTGGAAAATACTATTTTTGATACCAATGTCAAAGAGCAATATCAAAGAGAACAGGTATTTTTGTGCTCATAGCATTTTGCTCCAAAAGCATATATGGCCTTTACTATTTCATGTCTGGTATGAAAATAATATTTATTTATTTATTTATTTATTTATTTTCATTTTTAATTTAAAAAGTTTTTAAACGATTTTTTATTTATTCAT
Organism: Canis lupus dingo; assembly: GCF_003254725.2. Classification (NCBI taxonomy): domain Eukaryota; kingdom Metazoa; phylum Chordata; class Mammalia; order Carnivora; family Canidae; genus Canis; species Canis lupus. The sequence continues at coordinate 31,825,853 of NC_064281.1, forward strand.
TAACGAGAGACACAGAGAGAGAGGGGCAGAGACACAGGCAGAGGGAGAAGCAGGCTCCACGCAGGGAGCCCGATGTGGGACCCGATCCCTGGACTCCAGGATCGCACCCTGGGCCAAAGGCAGGCACTCAACCGCTGAGCCACCCAGGCGTCCCAAAAATAATATTTATATGAACAATAGAACTACTAAATTATTAAGCATATGAAAAGGATTCTGCTACCACCATGCTCTGTAAGAATTCCAATGTCTGAATACCTTAATACCTTCAAATGCAGGATGGGAACATTAAGGTCTGCTTTTCCTGATTCCCAAGTTTTCTGGTAATGAAATGAAAGCTAAATACACATCTGAATGTGTAAAAATTATACTGCTTCAAGAGGATTAAGAATATAATGCAAAAAATAAAAAATAAAAAAATATAATGCAGTTAAGATATGAAAAAATAATTTTATTTTCAAGCAGATAAAACATACATATAAATGTTTTTCATTTAAGTAAATTGTAGATAAAATGTCCCTTTTTATTATTAATAAAATGGGCCTACAGTATTATTACCATCTCCAATTTGCATCATCTATAGACATTGTTATTTAAGGAATTTTATTTTGTATAATTTATAACTATAATATTTTTTAAGGAGATAGACATTATATGTCATAAGTATTCAAATACAATAGACACAAAAATTGTTTTGTTTTTTTTTGTTTTTTTTTACAAAAATTTTTTTTTAATTAGTAAAGCTCAAAATCTAAAATTCAGTACTTCATTAATATATGAGAGTTCAAAAAAATTTTTTTAAAGATTTTATTTATTCATGAGAGACACAGAAGAGAGAGGCAGAGAGAGAAGCAGGCTCCATGCAGGAAGCCCAATGTGGGACTCGATCCTGGGACTTGAGGATCACGCCCTGGGCCAAAGGCAGGCACTCAACCGCTGAGCCACCCAGGCATCCTAAGAGTTCAAAATTTTTTTGTCAGAATAATCATATTGACAATGTGTGCATGTATGTAATTAAATAATATTTTACTTTTCACAAATAATGGTATACTTTGCAGTTTGTTCAGTCTGGGATTATTTGAAAATTAATAAATACTTAGAGACATAACACTTCCTACAATACTAATATTTTTATAGACTTAAGTATAATCTTTGCAACAAAAAATTACAATATATTGTGCAATTCCAATAAGCCAATTTAAATTTTACCTCTCTCAACCAAAAATCTGACAATTTGAAATGATGTGTGAAAATAAAATACTTAAACACTGATGGAAAGTATGCTTTATTTCATCTCCTAACTACTTTCCATTCCTTTTGCTGTAAAGCAGGATGGTGGTTGTCTTAGCACTGCCAAAATCATTAGGAGGGTAGACATTATGTGATTCTAACAATACCATAAAATAGCTTAGATGACTTGTTTGGATAATAATATAGCTTAATCTTTATGTAATTGTAATCACTACTAGTTATGAAACTTATTTTCCTTCAAAGTCAATTAAATACATAAGTTCCTCCTTCATGTCTTCCTCCCATGCCTGTCATTTCAAATTATCTAGGTCATATAGATCTTTAAAAAATCATATAAAATACTTTATGCAAACTATATCCTAAATACCTTAAAAATGGTAAAAGTTCCACTTTACAATTTCTTTTGCTCAGTGATGAAATGGTGTATCTTCATCTTTCTGAAGGCCAAAAAGTGTTTTCTTGAAATGCCTGATTTTGCAGGTTTGGCAGAAGGTAAAAGTGAAGGGAAGAGCAGGTAATGAAAAAGAAATGGGGGTACAATCAGCACCAGTGGCAGGATGATGTCTATGAAGAATTAAACAAATTTACCCTCTTTAGGATATTTCTTCCTGCCCTTTGAGTCTCATTTATTCAGTTGAATAGCCATTGGCATGAATCAGCTGTGGCTTTTTAATTTCAAACATCTAGGATCAAAAGAATAGGAATAATTTGTATTCAGTGATAATATATTTATAAGAAGTTATGATAAGTAGAAAAAAGATTTTTTGATTTGGTGATTCAAGTTATTAACAGAAGTGTGAAAAGTAATAAAAATCTGTGTGAGGGTTTAGAATTTAGGATGAAAGGGAGTGAAGTCAGCAAGATGGTCAAATAAGAAATCCCTTGTTTACATTCCTCTACAACAACAATCTAACATGTAACAATTAGAACAAAAGTGCCTTTGTGGGAGCTGTGACATCCAGGTATAAGGTTGTGAAACCCCAGTACATTCTAAGAATGAGTATAGCTGTTTTGAGAAAAGAGGTCTCCATTCAGGCAACTAACTTGCTCATCATTGCCCTGGTTATAGATATAGGATACAGCTCCAAGAAATAAGAGGAAGGCTGGAAATTTCACAAATACATGGGAATTAACAATACACTCCTAGAGGGGATCCCTGGGTGATTCAGCGGTTTGGCGCCTGCCTTTGGCCCAGGGTGCGATCCTGGAGTCCTGGGATCGAGTACCACGTCGGGCTCCCAACATGGAACCTGCTTCTCCCTCCTCCTGTGTCTCTGCTTCTCTCTCTCTATATATATCTAACATAAATAAATAAATAAATCTAAAAAAAATAAAGTTCAAAAAAATACACTCCTAGACAATGAATGTGTCAAAAAAGAAATTTAAAAAAAAAATTTAAAAGAATCTTGAAGGGATCCCTGGGTGGCGCAGCGGTTTGGCGCCTGCCTTTGGCCCAGGGCGCGATCCTGGAGACCCGGGATCGAATCCCACGTTGGGCTCCCGGTGCATGGAGCCTGCTTCTCCCTCTGCCTCTGTGTCTCTGCCTCTCTCTCTCTGTGTGTGTGACTATCATAAATCAATAAAAATTAAAAAATAAATAAATAAATAAAAGTATCTTGAATACCAAAATGTATGGAAGCGACAAAAGCAGTTTTTTTTTTTTTTTAAGATTTTACTTATTTATTCATAGAGCTGCAGAGAGAGAGAGAGAGAGAGAGAGAGACGCAGAGACACAGGCAGAGGGAGAAGCAGACTTCATGCAGGGAGCCTGACGTGGGACTCGACCCAGGGTCTCCAGGATCACATCCTGGGCTGCAGGCGGCGCTAAACTGCTGTGCCACTGGGGCTGCCCAGCAGTTTTGGTTTTTTTTAAGATTTTATTTATTCATTCATTTATTCATTTTTATTTATTCATGAGAGAGGCAGAGAGGGAGGGGCAGAGGGAGAAGCAGGCTCCCTTCAGGGAGCCCAATGCGGGACTCGATCCCAGGACTCGATCCCGGGACTCCAGGATCACGCCCTAGGTCAAAGGCAGGTGGTAAACCACTGAGCCACCCAGGGATCCCCCAAAAGCAGTTTTAAAAGAGAAGCTGATAAGAAAAAATAAACATCTCAAACAATCTAACTTCCTTACATCTCAAAGAACTAGAAATAGAATTTAAAAGCTAACCCTGGGGACACTCTGATGGTTCAAGGGTTAAGTGTCTGCCTTCAGCCCAGAGTGTGATCCTGGAGTCCCGGGATCTAGTCCCACATCAGGCTATCTGCATGGAGCCTGCTTCTCTTTCTGCCTCTCTCTCTGCCTCTCTGCGTCTCTCATGAATAAATAAATAAAATCTTTAACAAATAAATTAAAAAAAAATAAAAGCTAAACCCAGTGTTAGTGGAAGGAAAGAAATAACAAGATGAGAACAAAAATAAAGGAAATAGAGTTCAGCAAAATGGTAGAAAAGATTGACAAAACTAAGAGCTAGTTTATGGAAAAATAAAACTGACAAACTGTAGACTAAGAAAAAAAATCAAACAAAATCAGAAGTGAAAGGGGAGATATTATCATGGATAATACGCACATAATACAAAGGATTGTATGATACTATTATGAATGATTATATACACCAACAAATTGAATAACCTAGAAGACATGGATAAATTCTTAGAAACATGCAACCTACCAAGACTGAGTCATAACGAAACAGAAAGTCTGAACCGACCAAAAACATGTAAGGACATTATATCAGTAATCACAATCCTCCCAATAAAGAAAAGCCAGGACCAGATAGTTTTACTGATTAATTCTACCAAACATTTAAGGAATTAAAGACAATCCTCAGGGTACCTGTGTGGCTCAGTTGGTTAAGTGTCTGCCTTCAGCTTGGGTCATGATCCCAAGGTTCTGGAATCAAGCCCCACATCAGGCTGTCTGCTCATCAAGGAGTCTGCTTCTCCTTCCCCCCTCTGTTTCTCCTCTGTGCTTGTGCTCTCCCTCGCAAATAAACAAACAAACAAACTTTTAAAAATGAATAAAAACAATTCTCAAACTCCCCCCCAAAAAAACTGGAGAGGAGGGAATGCTCCCAAACTCACTTATGAGTTTAGCATTACCTTGATACCAAAGGCAGAAAACACACCACAGGAAAATAAATTGCAGGTCAATATCTCTGATGAATATAGATTCAAAAATTCTCAACAGAATACAGGCAAACTAAACACCACATAAAAAGGACCATATACCATGATCAAATGGGATTTATCCCTGGGGTTCAAAGATTATTTAACATACAGAGTTCAATAAATGTTATGCACCACAATAAAATGAAAGATAAAATCATTATTTTCTGAATAGATACAGAAAGATCATTTGACAAAATTCAACATCCATTCATGATAAAAAAAACTCTCAACAAATTGAATATAGATGGAATGTACCTCATAATAAAGGACATACATGATAATCCACAGCTAACATCATCCTCAAAGATGAAAAGTTGAAAGCTGGGACGCCTGGGTGACTCATCGGTTAAGTGTCTGCCTTCAGCTCAGGACGTGATCGTGGAGTCCCAGGATCGAGTCCTGCATTGGGCTCCCTGCATGGAGCCTGCTTCTCCCTCTGCCTATGTCTCTGCCTCTCTCTGTGTCTCTCATGGATAAATAAATAAAATTTAAAAAAATATTGAAAGCTTTCCTCTAAGATCACCAACAAGACCAGTGGAAGAGAATCAAAGGCCCAGAAATAAACCGTCACATATATTCAACTAATATTTAACACAGAAGCTAAAAATACTCATGGAGAAAAGATAGTCTCTTCAATAAATAGTGTTATTAAAGCTGGACAATCAAATGCAAAAGAGTGAAGTTGGGCTCTTATACCCCTCACAGATATTTACTCCAAATGGATTAAAGATTTAAACATAAGACCTGAAGCTATAAAATCCCTACAAGAATACATAGGGGAAAAGCTCCTTCGCATTGTTCTTGGCAGCAATTTTCTGTATATGATGCCAAAATCACAAACAACAAAAGTGAAAAAGTGGGACTACATCAAACTAAAATCTTATGCCTAGGAAAGAAAACGATAAACTGTAATGGCAACCAGAGGAATGGTAGAAAATGTTTGCAAAGCATTTATCTGCTAAGGCACTAACATCCAAAATATGTAAAACACTCAAGCATCCATGGGTGGCTCAGCCGTTTGGAGCCTTCCTTCTGCTCAGGGCTTGATTCTAGAGTCCCGGGATCGTCCAGCATCTGGCTCCCTTTGTGGAGCCTGCTTCTCCCTCTGCCTCTCTCTCTCTCTCTCTTTCTCTCTCTCTGTGTGTGTATCTCTTATGAATAAATAAATAAAATCCTTTTTCAAAATTATGTAAAGCACTCACGTAACTCAGGAACAAAGAAACAATACAATTAAAGAATAGGCAGAGGGCAGCCCGGGTGGCTCAGTGGTTTAGCGCCCCCTTCAGCCCAGGGTGTGATCCTGGAGACCCCATGTCAGGCTCCCTGCATGGAACCTGCTTCTCTCTCTGCCTGTGTCTCTGCCTCTCTCTCTTTCTCTGTGTCTCTCATCAATAAATAAAATAATAAATTAAAAAAATAATAAATTAAAAAAAATAAAGAATAGGCAGAGGACCTAAATAGATATTTTTACAAATAAGACATACAAGTGGCCAACAGGCACATGAAATGGTGCTCAACATCACTATTCATTAGGGAAATGAAAATCAAAACCCCAATGAAATGTCATCTCATATCTGTTAGAACAGTTATTATCAAAATGATAAGAGATAATAAGTGTTGGCAATGATGTGGAAAAAAGAGAAGTCTTGTGCACTGTTGGTAGGAACGTAAATTGGTGTGGACATTATGGAAAACAGTATGGAGGTTCCTCAAAAAATTAAAAATAGAACTACCATATGATCCATCAGTCCCATTTCTGGGTATATATCCATTCAAAGGAAATGAAATCACTACCATGAAGAGATATCTGCATTTCTATATTGATAGCAGCATTATTCACAATAGCCAAGTCATTGAAACAACCTAAGTGTCCATTGCTGGATAAAAGGATGAAGAAAATGTGATTATATATATATATATATATATATATATATATATATAGAGAGAGAGAGAGAGAGAGAGAGAGAGAGAGCCATTGCAACACAATGGATGGAACTTGAAGGCACTATGCTAAGTGAAATCAGTCAGAGAAAAACAAATACTGCCTTATCTCACTTATATGTGGAATCTACAAATCTCAACTGTTAGAGAGTAGAATGATGGTTATCAGGGACTAAGGGGTGAGGGAAATGGGAAGATGTCGATCAAAGGGTAGAAAATTCCAATTATAAGATGAATAAGTTCTGGAGATCTAATGCACACCATGATGACTATAGTTAAGAATACTGTATGATATACTTGAAAATTGCCAAAAAAGTAGGTCTTCAGTGTTCTTACTACAAAACAGAAATAGTAATTATATAAGGTGATGGAGGTGTTAACTAACTTTATTGTGATGATCATTTCACAATATGTACATGTACCAAATCATCACATTGTATACCTTAAACTTACACAATGTTATATGTCAGTTGTCAATATATCTCAATAAATCTGGGGGAAAAATAATTTAGAATGAATGGACCTATCCTGGAATTAACAATGGACAAGAACAGAGACTAATAACGACTGTCAATTTAAGGAGCAATTTTGTTGTCTTACTGTTAGTAAATGGTAAAGATTAAAGGAAAAAGTATCCCTTTGGTTAGTTTTTCCTGTTGACTGTCCAGCAGGTGGGATGTCTGTCTGAGCTCCAGATTTTCCCAATTCCCATTTAACTTAGCCTGTCAGAACAGGCTTCATTTTCAATGTCTAAAGACACTCCTACACACTGAGATGTAGGGTGAGACCTCAGCCATCCTAAGAAGTGAATTTGAAAGGAAAAATCTTAAAAAAAAAAAAAAAAAAAGAAAGAAAGAAAGGAAAAATCTTTTGCATATGGACATGGGTAGAACTGACCAGAATCAATTCATTAACTTGCGCTAGTCAGGAGAGAAATAATCCAGTGAGATGAAAAGGATCTTTGAGGTAACTCCCATCTTGTGAACCTGAGTTTACATTGCAGAACACATGAGTTGAGTGTGTCTCTCTTGCCCCTTTAGCATCATTCAAGGCTGTAAGTGGGTTGTACAATGAACTATGCAAGATCAATGTAAGCAAGCTTGTGTATTACACTGTCCTTGTGGACACGTGCAGTTCAGGACTGGAAGTATCTGTAGAATATTAGCTCACATATCATTTTTGTGTGAAATATACCATAACCCTAAAAGCTATGGAGAGAAGAAAATAGAACTCTACAATGTATTTTTTCACCTTTTTCTTAGTGTAGATTTTTAATAAAGCAACATATGTCACAAAAGCTTAGGTGCTACTACTTTATGAGAGAGTGCAATTCTAGAAGCCTGAAGATTAGATACCCATACATAGCCATGAGGAATATATTCCCCCCCATACCTAAGAGAAACAACAATTGAAATATGAGCTATTTTTCAGAATTTGGACATGGACAATGCAGAGGATTCAGATATGGATGGGTGGTCACAATCTGAGTCTGAGAAATGCCTTACATTTATGAAATCTTAAAGGATAAGTATTTGAGGCTCTTGGCTCTATCAGGGCAAAATAACCATTGATTGTGAAAGAATATCTAAGTTAAGTGCAGCAAGTTTATGGACCAATAGAGAGATAGAAGGAGTAACAATTTCTTTAATACTCTCTAGAAGGCTAGACAAAATAGTAACTATATTTATGCTAAAGTTGTATGAATTTGGTGCACTCTGTTGGCAGAGGCAGTTCCAACTGAACGTTTCATAGTATATTTAATCAGGTTAAATTTAGTAGAACTACAGGAGGAAGCTGAAAGCAGGACAAGCATTCATACAGTATTACAATAACATGAATAAAGGCACAAATAAAATTTCAAATTTCCTAAAACTAATATATAAGGACTCATAAAATATGGCAAAATAAAATTGGAAAAATCAATGACAAAAAGGTAATGGCCAAAACACACTAATCCAAATATCTTTAAAATTAGGTATGCATTCTGAATAATTTGTTGGTAAAAGTGGAAATCACAAAATTTTTGTAAAAGAAAATGAATCCCTATATTTCAAACCTGAGTTTTGCATCTAAAAGCAGTAATGGAGGTGAGATGCTTAGTAATTACATCTACTAGAAAACTAGAAAGCCTGAAAAAAAAATTTTTCAACTAAAGGCAAAAAAAAAAAAAAAAAAAAACAAGCAAAAAAATATTACTAAAAGCACCTAATGACAGTAATTAATATAATTTGAAACTTAAAAAAACACAAAGTTGGGATGTCCGGGTGGCTCAGCAGTTGAGCACCTGCCTTGGGCCCAGGACATGATTCTGGAGTCCCTGGATCGAGTCCCACATCAGGCTCCCTGCATGGAGCCTGTTTCTCTCTCTGCCTGTGTCCCTGCCTCTCTCTCTCTCTGTGTCTCTCATGAATAAATAAATAAAATATTTTTTTAAAAAATAAATAAAATAAACACAAAGTTGATCAATTAGAATTTTCTCTTTTTTGGTAAGAAAAATAAAACAGAACATTCTGTCAAATATTTTGTTTTTTAAAGAGGGGGTAGGAATAAATATCAGTAATGGAAAATGGAAATATAAGATTTAAAAAATAAATCTAAAAACAATATAATACTTTGAACAAGTTTATAGTGTATAGTTACATGAAAAGCTAAGCAGCATGGGATTTTTTCTTAGGAAAATATAAATTAACAAGATGGCTAGTTAACAAGAAGAAAGCTATATAGTAAATGAGAGAGTAGTTAAATTTCTTCAACAAGAGGGACATCAGACCCATATGGACTTATAGGTCAGTTCTACTAAATGTTAAAAAAAAAATAACAGTTAATGACATTTCTATGAAAACTATTCCAAAACACAGAAAATAAGATGGGAAACTATTTTAACTGATTTTATGAGGTTAGTAATTACTGTGACCCTAAATACAGAAAACCACAAGAAAATAAAATCACACCCATAAACATAGAAGCAGAAGTTCTAAATAGATTATCAGCAAACGTATGCAATCAATAGTTTACTATTATATCACAACCAAGGGCTGATCTCAAGACTGCAAGAATATTGCCATGTTAGAAAATGTATCAAAGTAATTAATTCACTAAAATAACAAATTAAATGAGAGAAATATTTCAATAATAATAAGTCTTAATAATACCAATGAATAAAATGTAGCAACTAGTCATGATAAATATTTTTGACAAAGTTAACTTTCATAAGTATATCTACCAGACCCCTATAACAAATATATGTACAATATAAGACAATCTATAACAAATATATGTACAATATAAGATACATAGTTCTAGAATAATTTAAAGCCAGGAATAAAATTATGACCCCTTACAATAACAACATTGCCCTCAAAGTCCTACCCATTGCAATAAAACAAGAGAAAAAAAATATGGAGTGAGGTTGTAAAAGAGAAGATGAAAGAAATATTATTTGCAGACAATATGATCATTTATGAACAATTTGGGATAATCAACAAACTTAGAACTAAGGGAGAAAATTTAGCAGTGGAACTTATTTATATTGACAGCTATCAATAGGATTATGCTATTTTACTACATTTATGCTTAATACACCAAATGTAAGAAGGGAGATGGAAGCATGTGAGTTGGTTAATCAATTGGTTTGTCAGTTGCACGAAGTTAAAAAATAATTTAAAGATATTAAGGGAGGGGGATCCCTTGGTGGCTCAGCGGCTTAGTGCCTGCCTTCGGCCCAGGATGTGATTCTTGAGCCCTGGGATCGAGTCCCACCTCGGGTTCCCTGCATGGAGCCTGCTTCTCCCTCTGCCTGTGTCTCTGCCTCTGTGTGTGTGTGTGTATGTGTGTGTGTGTGTGTGTGTGTCTCATGAATAAATAAATACAAATATTTTTTTTCAAATATTTTTTAAAAAGAGATATTAAGGGAAATTGTTTAGATTATCATCAAGAGAGGAATTTTTTTTTTTGAGAGAAGCAAGGAAGGGGCATATAGGGACAGAGAGAATCTTTTTTTTCTTTCTTTTTTTTTTTTGATTTTATTTTTTTAATTTTTATTTATTTATGATAGTCACAGAGAGAGAGAGAGAGAGGCAGAGACATAGGCAGAGGGAGAAGCAGGCTCCATGCACCGGGAGCCCGACGTGGGATTCGATCCCCGGTCTCCAGGATCGCACCCTGGGCCAAAGGCAGGCGCCAAACCGCTGCGCCACCCAGGGATCCCTGGACAGAGAGAATCTTAAACAGGCTCCTCGCCCAGCACAGAGCTCGATCTCAGAACCCTGAGATCATGACCTGAGCCAAAATCAAGAGTCAGACATTTAACCAACTGAGCCACCCAGCCCTGCGATATTAATTTTATTTTTAGACTTATCCTTTAAATCTAAATCTATCAGATAATTGTCAACTACATTTCAAACTTTATGCTGTAGAGATGCAGTTTAAGTGTGAATTTCCATTAGAGGAATATAAAAAAACCAAGAAAGTGAAATTTAAACCACAGACATCCTTCCTTGTTTTTGTTTTTAATATACTCCCTCCAGAAAGTCAGTTGAAAATCTCTGAGAAAGAGCAGAGTTATTTTCTTTAGTGGAACAAAATGTCCTGACTAATAAAAATAATGTGTTCAGATCTCTTATTCAAATGAATATAGATTAGTTAACAAATGATAAGGAGAGATGAAATTATGTTCAATACAAAACAAAGCTACCATCATCAGAGATGCTACTTCAAGAATAATATATAACCTTTATTATTCCATTGGTACATAGTTATGACAATAAATAGACATTGTTTTGAGTTGATAACAGCATTCTATCAGTTCCTGAAATGTATGTGTCATGTAGTTTCTTGATTTAATGTACACGTGAATGAAAAGAAATCAATGCAAAACTCATTTTTCATATGGAAATGAAAAGGAATGAAGAAACTGAGATAACTGCATATGCTTTGCTCAACCCTGCTGCAATGAATTGTACCACACTGAAAGCATTTTTATTAGATTTTAAACCTGTTGATTGATGAGCTATTTTTTAATATTCTTTCTCTTGGAGATGCACTGGGTATGCATACACATAATGCAATTCATTTCTCATATACAGAACCACTTAAAGTTGAATAAAAACAAACAGCATTCTAATCTCATGACATTTGGAAAACAGCATGTGGAAAAGAAATTAGGGTATAGATTTGGTAGTAAAATAAAGTGACAGAATTGGATTCCCTCATCTATTCTTCTCTAGCTTGAGAGAGACCTAAATTTAAGAAGGTGGTAAAGAAGGTAAAATGAGCCAATTATAAGTGAACTATTTCAAAAACATTTCATTTCTTAATGTGCCAATGATTTACTTATCTGCATATTACTTCAGCATATTTCTTTAACTTGTAAATTTTGGAAGTTTGCCTTTGTAGCAAGTTACGGACATTGAGCTCAGTCTTTTTCAATTTAGGAAAATCAAGTCTACTTGAAGTGCTGGCAAACTGTTATAATAAATGCAATCCTGCCTCTACTGTAATAGATTTAGAAGCTTCCAATGCAGCAGTGCTAGCAACAAGATTTTGAAAGCAACTTTAACCCAAGGAGTCAATGACCTGTAGGATTGATTCTACTTCACTGATGGTGTTTTAGTATGTCATTTCTTTAGACTTCAGAAATAATGGATTTATTTCACTATAAACACAAAAGCAGTGAAGTCAACTTTATTTTTGATTTATGAAATTATTTCATGTCTACGTATTTTACAAAATATTATTTAGAATTAAATATTTGGGAACTACTTTAATGTGTCAGGTTAGTTTTCCATAGCTCTTAGGAGTATAGCTTCTGTTAAGTAGGAAAATTTTCCCTTTTACCTTTCTTGATTCTTTGGCTGGTTTAATAATTAACAGACATAAGACAGATTAACAAGAGAAAAACAAATTTAATTTCATATGTAGAGGAGCTCCATAAAAATATGAGACCCAAAAGCAAGTCAAGCATTTGGGGTTTATATGCCATCCTGAACTAACAAATAGAATAGGGGCCTGGGACTTCAGAGAGAAGGAAGGTAATTCACAGGACAATTAAAAGAGCAGGTGTTTGGTAATTAGGTATTTGCCCTACCATACAGATGGGTCATTCAGATAAAAGTTTTCTCTGGTAATAACTCTCTGTCTGAGCCAAGCCTCCTAATCTAAATTCTTTTAGGTCGTTAAGAGAGAGGTAAAGGTTTTTCTTGAGTCTGCTGAGTCTTGATTGCCTTCAGCTCAAAATAATCCACATGCCAAAGTACATATTCTGCTTCCCTCTCCTCCTTTGGCTAAATGCATTATTTAAATCTATTATTAAACAAAAATGCTCCTTTTCATAGGGTGTGTAGGTAAGCTCTACTTTCTAAGCTGATAATAAAGCAGTTACTTAGCATTCTGATAATAAGAACTGAGATTGATGGTATACTTCCTATAATACAGGGAAAATGAGAAATAATTTCTATATTTAGGAATATATATATAAAACAGCACATTGTCAGTTGTTGGTGCCATCTAGTGATGAATGCATGGCAGAGGATGGGTGAAGCTGTTACAAGTACAGAGGAAAGAGTACAGAGCCATCTAGTGATTATTTCAGCACTTCCAAATAGTCATATAAAATAGGATGTATGAATTGTGTTGAGATGTTCCACAAATCTAAAGTATTTTCAGTTTTTAGACAGCATCAAATTTTATTTCATCTCATGGATCTTGACCTCTAAAACAAAGGTCAGCAAACTATGCCAACTTGCCATACTTAGCCTGCCATCTGTTTGGACATTGCATAAGTTAACAATGGTTTTTATATGTTTACATACTTGAAAAACTTAAGAATAATAGTTTGTGGCATATGAAAATTGTATGAAATTTCAGTGTCCATAATTAAAATTTAATTGGAGTACAATTATGCCCATTTGTTTACCTGTTGCGTGTGGTAGCTTTAGAGCTACAATGAAAGAGCTGAGTATATATAAATATATATACTCTTATATTTTAAGCCCACAAAGCTCAAAATATTTACTATCTGGCCCTTTACAGAAAGTTTGCTGACCCTGTTTTGAAATATATTGGATTTTGAAAAAGACCCCAGAAAAGAAAGAACACATGCATGTATATACTTAGAATGTATAATATATATGTTTATATGTGTGTTTATGTAGGTATAGCCATATTTCTAGTTGCTTTAGCACATCTATTTGCTGTATTATGTATTCAGTTATAATTAAACATCACTTTCCATAAATATAGGATATGAACCTTTTTTTCAGATTTTATTTATTTTTTCATGAGAGACACAGGCAGAGGGAGAAGCAGGCTCCCTATGGGGAGCCCAATGTGGGACAGGATCCCGGGGAATCCCCAATCACACCCTAAGCTGAAGACAGAAGCTCAACCACTGAGCCATCCAGGTGCCCCTAGGATATGATCCTTTTTTAGAGCTTTGCTCTCAAGGATTCTAGGGTATGGGCTTCAAGTTTAAGCTCCATTATTTTTTCTTTTCTTTTTTTTTTTTAAGATTTTATTTATTATTTATTCACGATAGACATAGAGAGAGGCAGAGACACAGGCAGAAGGAGAAGTAGGCTCCATGCAGGGAGCCCGATGTGGGACTAGATCCCGGGACTCCAGGATTGCGCCCTGGGCCAAAGGCAGGCGCCAAACCGCTGAGCCACCCAGGGATCCACATCCATTATTTTTTCTTTATTTCTTCATGAATGGTTCTTGCTTTGTCCTGAGTGCACAAATCCTCCAAAACACTCCTGCCGTTGCACTATTCACGAGTGTTTCATACCATCTGAGTAACTTTTTTACAAAAGCCCTATATGATGAGGGGTTGTAAACCATTGCTTAGCATTTCCAAAGGGTGTAACAAAAGGGATGGAATTTCTTTTTTTTTTTTTTTAGTTTTTTATTTATTTATGATAGTCACAGAGAGAGAGAGAGAGAGAGAGGCAGAGACACAGGCAGAGGGAGAAGCAGGCTCCATGCACCGGGAGCCCGATGTGGGATTCGATCCTGGGTCTCCAGGATCGCGCCCTGGGCCAAAGGCAGGCGCCAAACTGCTGCGCCACCCAGGGATCCCCAAGGGATGGAATTTCTATTAGCATTGCTTGAGGAGGACAGGCCAGTCCCTGTCTTCCCTGTCTGGAGAGTTTGATAGCGTGAGATCTCTATAAAACAAACATGGGCCCAAAAGGAAAATAAAGATGCCAATAATAATGGTAGAAAACCCGGATACAATTACTCTAAGAAACATTCAAGCATTCTGGTTGCTTTTGACATGTGAAAAGGAAAGAATGGAAAATTGCAGGAGGGAGATGAATTAATGGATTTACTGCCATGGACATTATGCTGCTACGCTTGTGACAGAATGGTTTTGAAACACACTTGATATTTGTCTACTTATTTATCTTCTCAAACTTCCCTGACATACAGAATTCATTTGTAATTTGGTTTGTAAAACAGTGAGACATAATAAAATACATTTTAAGATGCATGTTTTTACAGATAAGCATTTAAGGTTTTATATCTCCCTCCATTTTATAGCCTTAGTTCACTAATTCCTGTGATATGTGAAGTTCATACAAAAACCAATCCTTATATGAATGAAATACTTTTAGTAACTTCATACTCGGCCTCTACTCTAATGTCTCTAGCCCAGTAGAAGATACGCTTCATCAATATTCCTGTCAATGCTTTTTAGGAAACAGAAATGATTGGAGTCTTTTGGGAAATAGTGTTAACAGTGCCTCTGAGCCAGGGGCCCAGAATTCCTTAACAATCCTACCTAGCCCTGCAGGATCTTCCCTATCACCTTCCCAAAGAAGGTACACGAAAGGCACAGAAAATAAAGAGGTACTTTATGATTCAGCGGTGCACATAAAGCACTACCAGATGATCTGGGTCTCACCTGTCAGGGTCTATAATCCTATAGAGCTCAGAATCAAAGCAGGCTGAGTGGCCTTTGGCTTCTACAGACCTACAATGAAAAACT
This sequence comes from Canis lupus dingo, assembly GCF_003254725.2. NCBI lineage: Eukaryota > Metazoa > Chordata > Mammalia > Carnivora > Canidae > Canis > Canis lupus. The sequence continues at coordinate 31,841,199 of NC_064281.1, forward strand.
TTTGTTTACTATTTCAACTAAACAAAATGCTGCACCTAATTTTCACGTTAAATCCTGGCCCTTAGACCCGACTTCTATGAACAAGAAAAGATTTGTGAATGGTGCAAAGGGATAGATCTGCTCATATGAGGCCAGCCCATGTGTGTAAAGAGGAAGAGAGAACATGGAGAAGGGAAAGATCAAGTTCATTTGAGAAGACCCTTTAAACACTTACTAAATCTAATCAAGGATTGACTCACCAGGAGCCTTGCACATTGAGTATATATCTTTTTTGTCTTCATCATAACTCTTTGTTGAAAAATGAATAATAAGAGATTAGGGACCAATAGTAATTTATTAAGAGGGAAGTTGCCTATTCATTTGTTTTAACATTTGGAAATTTTTCCTTTATTTTTATTTTTTTAAATTTTATTTATTTATTCATGAGAGACACAGAGAGAGAGAGAGGCACAGACACAGGCAGAGGGAGAAGCAGGCTCCATGCAGGGAGCCCAATGTGGGACTTGATCCTGGGTCTCCAGGATCACGCCCTGGGCTGAAGGTGGCGCTAAACCGCTGAGCCACCCAGGCTGCCCGAAATTTTTCCTTTAATGATCAAAATTTTACCTATTTCCCCTTGTAACTTTTCCCCAGTGATTGCTTCTAGATCTGCCCTTTGGATGTTCATAGTTTTTCATGAAGCTGCTGGTGTTGCAGGATTTACTCTTTATCACCTCAAATAAAAAACTTGATTGCTGATCCTTCACTATACATATACACACAGAGGCAGAAAAAGGTAACATCTGAATGCTTAAAGAATCCCGACTTTAGCATAATACCCTCCAGTTCCATCCACGTCGAAGCAAATGGTGGGTATTTTTCAGAAAGGGAGACAGAACATGGAAGACTCCTAACTCTGGGAAACGAACTAGGGGTGGTGTAAGGGGAGGAGGGCGGGGTGTGGGGGTGACTGGGTGGCGGGCATTGAGGTGGGCACTTGATGGGATGAGCACTGGGTGTTATTCTGTATGTTGGCAAATTGAACACCAATAAAAAATAAATTTATTATTAAAAAAAATCCTGACTTTAGGAAACCACAATGTTTTAAACTCTGCCCAACCTTTGCATTAGAAAGAGACAATCTTTATTGTGGCTGACATCTGAAGTGGGGGAGGTAGGGCAATGTTGTGGGACTGATGCTTTAAACTATGGTATCTGACCCTAATCCAAGTAGATCATGTCAGAATTAAGTTGAATTCTCTGACACCCTGCTGGTGTCTGAGAATTGCTTGGTACTATGGGAGACCCCTGCCCCTCATGTATACACACACATATACTGGAATAGGGTCCTGGAACTGAAAAGGAAGAGGTAATTAGGTTTGGCTGAAGTCATGAGGGTAGAGTCTCCATGATGGAATCAATGTCTTTATAAGAAGAGGAAGAAACACCCGTTTTCTTTTTTTTCTTTTTTAAGATTTTATTTATATATTCATGAGAGAGAGAGAGAGAGAGAAGCAGACACAGGCAGAGGGAGAAGCAGGCTCCATGCAGGGAGCCCGATGTGGGACTCGATCCCGGGACCCCAGAATCACGCCGTGGGCCAAAGGCAGGCGCTAAACCGCTGAGCCACCCAGGGATCCCCTCTTTTTTTTTTTTTTTTTAAGATTTTATTAATTTATTCATGAGAGACGCACAGAGAGAAGGCAGAGACATAGGCAGAGGGAGAAGTAGGCTCCCTGTGGGGAGCCCAATGCGGGACTCATTCCTAGGACCCCCGATCATGCTCTGAGCCAAAGGCAGCCGCTCAACCGCTGAGCCACCCAGGTGTCCCTTCTGTCTCTGCCATGTGAGAATATAGCAACAAGGTGGACTTCTGCAAGCCCGGAAGAGGGCCATCACCAAAAGGAAAAATCTGCTGACATCTCCATCTTGACCATTCTTGCCTTCAGACTTGTGAAAAATAAATGTTTTTTAAAACCATCCAGTTTGGGGGTCCCTGGGTAGTTCAGTGGTTTGGTGCCTGCCTTTAGCTCAGGGAGTGATCCTGGAGACCCAGAATCCAGTCCTGCATCGGGCTCCCTGTGTGGGACCTGCTTCTCCCTCTGCCTGTGTCTCTGCCTCTCTGTCTCTCTCTGTGTCTCTCAGGAGTAAATAAATAAAATCTTAAAAAAAAAAAAAACAAGGGCTGGGTGTGAATCCCCTAGCCCGGTGGCCTGGATGTGTGACAGCTGTTACTATCTCTTCATTATTTAAAAAAAACAAACCCAAAACAACCCCATCCAGTTTATGGTATTTTGTTATAGGGCCAAATGTTACTAAAATATAATTGGCATGCCACAATTGGTTAATAATTCTGAAGTATTTCCCTATTCATATCCTTTAGGATTTTTTTTTCTTCAGTGTCTTGTTACAAAAAAAATACTGGAGTAAACATCCTTTCTACTTATAACTTTGTAAATATATTTGTAAATATATTTAAGAGTAATAGAAATGAAATTCCTTGATTAAAACACATACACTGAGAAATTTGAAGGATAGTTTCAAAAACCTGTTTTCCTAGGAGTACTCACATACTTATGACCCCACTAAGGATAAATCTATCAGAAGATAATGATTTAAAATTAACATTGCATAGTACCTTTGAATTTAATATAATTTTCCTTTTATATCAAATTTATCCCTACAAAAATGCTGGAAGCTGGCTCTTATTAGTTCTAATTTTAGGTAAACCAAGTGAGGCATTTCAATAAATGAAGCTATGGAAAAGAGAGATGTAATCAGAACTTCCGGAAAAAAAGAAAAAAAAAAAAAAGAACTTCCGTTGCTAATTTCTTATATTTTGTATTTGGTACTGCTGGCTTCCTCTGAAACAAATAAAGTATGTGTAGTCCAAGAGGTCATATATCAAAAAAAAATGCAAGAACTTCCTACTGGAGCATTTCTAGAATGTATTTCATCTCCCAAAGGCAACTTTGCTATATAGCTTCATCACATTTTCCAAAATTGAGTTTCATGGCAGTGGATTGCAACCAGGGACTCATATTGAGCTTGAAGTCAACTAAAACTCTAGTTTTGTTTGTTTATTTGCTGTTGCTACTGTTGTTACAGCTTTCACATAAATGCCCACTTCCCCAGGTTTTCCCAACCCATTTCTATATGCAGTGGATTTTTTTTAATCCTTAGTAAAGAAATGTACATGTATCCTTAGAGAATATAAACACATCACCTTGCTAATTTTAGCTCATATATCCGCTTGTCAAGATCTTCACACTGTTTCTATCATCTATTATATAAACTGACTGTTCGGGGATCCCTGGGTGGCTCAGCGGTTTAGCGCCTGCCTTTGGCCCCGGGGCGCGACCCTGGAGTCCCGGGATCGAGTTCCGCGTCGGGCTCCCGGCATGGAGCCTGCTTCTCCCTCCTCCTGTGTCTCTGCCTCTCTCTCTCTCTCTCTCTCTCTCTCTCTCTCTCTGTCTATCATAAATAAATAAATAAATAAATCTTTAAAAAAATATATATCTCTAAACTGACTCTTCCATTTTTGTATCATCCATGCATTTAAAAACAGAAGTTCTTTCCGGGCAGCCCCGGTGGTGCAGCGGTTTAGCGCCACCTGCAGCCCGGGGTGTGATCCTGGAGACCTGGTATCGAGTCCCACGTCGGGCTCCCTGCATGGAGCCTTCTCCCTCTGCCTGTGTCTCTGCCTCTCTCTCTCTCTCTGTGTCTCTCATGGATAAATAAATAAAATAAAAATAAAAAATAAATAAATAAAATAAATAAAAACATAAGTTCCTTCCATGAATTCATTCAACTCACTTATTAAAATGTTGAACAGGACATATCCAAACACAAGCATATGTCTGTGCCACAAGCATCTGACGGTGGATACCGTTCTATGTCTGCCTCATCTTTTATTAGAACAGCCATGGCCCAGAATTGAAATGGTTCTGATGTCACTAGCCCAGGCATGGGGTATACAAGATGATTATGACAGAAAAAAAATGTTAATGAAAGGGACAGAGCTGCAACTTTTCATTCAAATCTGTATTTAAACTGGCCTTATGGGAAAGATAGTATATAAAAGTATATAAAGATAGTATATAAAGACTGCATATAAATTGAACTAAATTCTCATAAAATAATGTGCCTTTCATTTATTTTTACCTGACCATCACCATCATGAATAGTTAAAAATGCCCATTCTCTTCATAGATTTTCAGGACATTTTTCATATTCACTTTGAAGGTTGATTTGCTGATATTGTTCCTTTTTTCAAAGAAGTCATTTGCCTACTGAATTACATTTTTATCATTTTGGCAATTATTTTTTTTAATTGAGATACAATTCACATAACAATTCACCATTTTAATCATATAAAAATGTACAATTCAGTGGTTTTATTATATTCACAATGTTGTGCAACTATCATCAATAAATAATTCAAGAACATTTTCCTCACCCCAAAAGGAGAGCCTGTACCCATTAAACACTCACTCCATTATTCTTTCACTGGCAACCACTAATTTGCTTTCTGTCTCTGTGGATTTATCTATTATGGACATTTCACATTAATGGAATTGTGCAACAAGTGGCCTTTTGAATCTGGCTTTTTAATTAGCATAATGTTTTCAAGGTTCACCCATGCTGTAGAATGTGTCAGTACTTCATTCTTTTTATGGTTCAATATTTCATTATACACATACACATACACACACACACACACTACATTTTGGTTACCCATTCTTCAGTTGGTGGACATTTAGATTGTTTTCAGTTTTTGGCTCCTATGAATAATGTTGCTGCTATGAGTATTTATGTCCAAGTTTTTGTGTGAACATATGTTTTCAATTCTCTTGGGTAAATACTGAGAAGTAGAATCATGGGGTCATATGGTAACTCTATGACTAAATTTTTTTAGCTAACTGACAAAATGTGTTCTACACAAGTTGTGTGATTTTCCCTTCACACTGGCAGTGTATGAGGGGTCTAGTTTCTCCACATCCTCACTGATACTTCTTATCTTTTTTTTGTCATATCATTTTAGTAGATGTGAGGCAGTACCTCATTGTGGTTTTGATTTACATCTCCTTATTGATTAATGATGTAAAGCATCTTTGCCTGTGCTTATTGGACATTTGTATGTCTTCTTTGAAGAAATAGGTATTTGTGTCTTCTGCTTATTTTCTTAATTGGACCGTTTGTTTTTTTTGTCATTGAGCTAGGTCCTTATCAGATACGTAATTTACAAATATTTCCACCCATTCTGTGGGTTGTCTTCACTTCTTTTTTTTTTTTTTTAAGATTTTATTTATTTATTCATGAGAGGCCCAGAGAGAGAGGCAGAGACACAGGCAGAGGGAGAAGCAGGCTCCATGCAGGGAGCCCGATGTGGGACTCGATCCTGGGTCCCCAGGATCACGCCCTGGGACAAAGGCAGACGCTCAACCGCTGAGCCACCCAGGGATCCCTAAATAATGTCTTTTGATGCATGAAGTATTTATTTAATTTTGATGAAGTTCAGTTTAATTATTTTTTCTTTGGTTATTTGTTCTTTTGCTGTCATATTTAAGAAACTATTGTCCAGGGGAATCCCTGGTGGCTCAGTGGTTTAGCGCCGCCTTCAGCCCAGGGTGTGATCCTGGAGTCCCGGGATCAAGTCCCACATCGGGCTCCCTGCATGGAGCCTGCTTTTCCCTCTGCCTGTGTCTCTGCCTCTCTCTCTCTCTGTGTCTCTCATGAATAAATAAATAAAATCTTAAAAAAAAAAAAGAAAAAAAGAAAAGAAACTATTGTCCGATCCAAGGTTACAAAAATTTACATTTATTTCTAGGAATTTTTTGCTTGCAACTAAGTGTACCTCAATGTATACATTAAAGTCTTTGAACCATTTTGAAATAATTTTTGTATACAGCATGAGATAGGAGTTCAAATTCATTATTTTGTATATGTATATCTAGTTATCACAGAACAGTTTGTTAAAAAGACTGTTCTTTCCTCAATGAATAGTCTTAACACTTTAGTCAAAAATCAATTAACCATAGATGTAGGGTTTTTTCCCCTAGATTTCCATTTCTGTTCAATTGATCTGTGTGTCTATCCTTATGCCAGTACCGCAATATTTTGATTAGAGTAGCTTTGTAGCAGGCTTTGGAATTGGAAAGTGTGAATCCTCCAACTTTATCTTCCTCAAGATTGTTTTGGCAATTCTGTGCCCCTAGATTTTCTATATGAATTTTTAGATCAGATCAGTGTATCTATTTCTGCAATAAAACACATTTGGAATTATGATAGTGACTTTATTGAATGTGTATCAATTTGGGGAGTATTGCCATCATACCAAAATTAAATTTTCCAACGCAAAATTTTCCATACCTTTCCATTTATTTAGGTCTTCTTTAAGTCCTTTCAACAATGCATTGTAAATTTCAATGTATAAGTCCTGCACTTACTTGGTTTAATTTATTATTGAGTATATTCTGTTTGATGCTGTTATAAATGGAGTTGTATTCTTAATTTCACTTTTTAGATTTTTCATTGCAAGTATATAGAAATACAATAGATATTCATATAGTGATCTTGGATGTTGTAACTATACTGAACTCATTTATTAGCCCTAATAATTTCTGTGGCTTATTTAAGACTTCTGTATTTAAGAGCATATCTTCTACAAACACAAAATTTTATTGCTTGCTTTCAAATCCAGATGCATTTTATTACTTATTCTTTCCTAATACCTTTGGGTAGAACTTCTAGCACAGTGTTAAATAGAATTGGGGGGCAGCCCCGGTGGCGCAGGGGTTTGGCGCCACCTGTAGCCTGGGGTGTGATCCTGGAGACCTGGGATCGAGACCCACATTGGGCTCCCTGCATGGAGCCTGCTTCTCCCTCTCCCTCTGCCTGTGTCTCTGCCTCTCTCTCTCTGTGTCTATGAATAAATAAATAAAATCTTTAAAAAAAAATAGAATTTGAGACAGAATGGAGTGCCTGGGTGGCTCAGTCAGTTGAGGTAGTACTGACTCTTGGTTTCAGCTCAGGTCATGATCTCAGGTTCATGAGATCGAGCCCCATATCAGGTTCTGTGGTCAGCATGGAATCGGCTTGAGATTCTTTCCTCCTCCTTCTCCTTCCTCCTTGCTGTTCATGTGTACACACTCTCTCTAAAATACATAAATAAATAAAATCTTAAAGAAAAAAGTGGTGACAGAAGACATCTTTGCCTTGTTTCTAATTTTAGGGGTAAAGTATTCAGTTTTTCACCACTAGTGTCTTGTTAGTTGTGGATTTTTCGTAGACGCCCTTTTTCAGGTTGAGGAGGTTCCTTTCCATTCCTAGTTTGTGGTGTTATTATTATGAAAAAGTATTGATTTTGTCAAATATTTTTTCTGTATATACTGAGATAATCTTGTGGAGATTTTTCCTTCTTCTATTAACATGGTGTATAGTATTGATTGATTTTCATATGTAGAGCCTTACACTCCTGGGATAAATTCCATTTGATTAAGGTGCCTGATCCTTATAACAAGCTGCTAAATTCAATGTGTTAGTATTTTGTTGAGTATTTTAACATCTGTAGTCATAAGAGCTATTTTTCTGTAGTTCTCTTGTGATATCTTTGTTTGGATTTGGTATTAGGTAATTACTGACATTGTGGAATAAGTTAGGAAGTATTCCCTTCTCTTCTATTTTTGGAAGAGTTTGAGAGCAATTGGTGTTAATTCTTAAATGTCTTCTAGAACTTACCAGTAAAGCCATCTGGTCCTGGGTTTTGTTTTCTGTTGTTATTGTTATAAAGTTTATAATCATCAACATAAATCTCTTCACTAATTATGGGTCTGTTTAGATTTTCTGCTTCTTCATAAGTCAGGTTTCATAGTTTGTATTTATAAGGAATTTGCCCTTTCCACTTAGATTACATAATTTTTGGCTCATAATATTCTCCTGTGATTCTTTTTATATCTGTGAGGCCAGGAGTAGTGTCCCATTTAATTGCTAGTATTAGTTGCTATTATTAGAAATACAAGTCTTCTCTCTTTTTCTTTGTCTAATGGTTTGTCCTTTTTTTTTTGATGTGTTCAAAGAATGAACTTTCGATTTTACTGATTTTTCTCTATCATTTTCTATTCTCATTTCATTTATCTCCACCCTAATTTTTATCATCCCTCCTTCTGTTTGCTTTGGATTTAGTTTAGACTTTTTTTTTCTGTTTCTGATGGTAGCAAGTTACATTTTTTTAAGTCCTTATGCATTTTAAATTTTTTAAAGATTTTATTTATTTATTCATGAGAGACAGAGGGAGGCAGAGACATAGGGAGAGAGGGAGAAGCAGGCTCCCCGCAAGGAGCCCAATGCAGGACTGGATCCCAGGACCTGCCTGGGATTACGACCTGAGCTGAATGGAGATGCCCAACCACTGAGCTACCTAGGCACCCTCTTATTCTTTTTTTTAATGCAAGCATCTACAGCTATAAATTTCACTCTTAGCTCTACTCTCAATGCATCCTGTAAGTTTTGGTTTGTTAGTTTTTCTTTTTTTATCTCAAAGTATTTTTCTGATCTGTTATTTCTTGTCTCAGATGGCTGGGGCTAATATATTTGCCATTAAATTCTTTTGATAAATGCCCACTGGGAGGCTATCCAGCTGTGAGAAAGTTTCATGTTTGCAAAACGAAAGCAAGCCCTTGGAACTGAGCCTTCAGAGAACCATCAGACAGGACAAAACTCCAATTCTTTGTAAAACAAAATTTGTATTGCCCCCGCTGGTACCTACAAGCAACACTCAGAACTACTGGTACTGCAAAGCTAAAAGGGACCTTGAGGAATTTTCCTCCTCTTCTGTTGTATTTGCTCAAACTTTTCTAACATATATCTTATCTCCTTAGTTTAAAAAATGCTGCTTTCTCTTCTGGACTTTAATTCTGTGAAGCTGGACTGTGGCTTTAATGATCTCTCATTCCCCAATAGTTTTGACTGTGCGTGGAAAATGATCCCTACTCAACAGATGTTTGTTCATCAGTTCATCTCTTTAAGGTAAAGAAATTAAGGCCCACGAAGATTGAAGTGACTTGCAGTGACACATAGCTACTCAAGAGGGAAACCTAGCTGCATTTCTGGAGCTCCCAGTGTTGTTAGTTTACTACTTTGGATTTCAGTCTTTCCTTGCTACTTTGATTTGCCCTTGAGGACAAAGACTATGTATTATACTCCTACAATATTGTGTTAGTTTCTCCATATGCCTAGCTCCAATTCCAATATGCAGTGATAGTCCCAAAAGAGATCTTTAAGAAATATATAGACTACTTTATTCTAAAAATTTTTGTCATTAAAAAATATTTCAGGGAAAAAATGCTTTATGGTGAATCTCAACTGCTCTACTAAAGATTGCCATCCATCATTTCCCAGATTTCCTACAAATCTCAGGACTAAGTAGAGACTACAGGGTAACAGTTTTTGCCTATTGTTTGTCAATTCATCCAAAATAACATCTGTACCTTTATTTAATTTTTTAAAGATTTTATTTATTTATTCATGAGAGACACACACAGAGAGAGAGAGAGAGAGAGAGAGAGAGAGAGAGAGAGAGAGGCAGAGACACAGGCAGAGGGAGAAGCAGGCTCCATGCAGGAAGCCCGACATGGGACTCCATCCCAAGTCTCCAGGATCACGCCCTGGGCTGAAGGCGGCGCAAAACCGCTGAGCCACCCAGACTGCCCATATCTGTACCTTTAATTATCCATTTTAAGAACTTTCAGCTCTTGGAAATTCAGTAAGATAAAACCTTTGTAGTTAATGTTACCATGTGACAATATATACCACCTTAAGGGAGAGAAAGACACAAATTTGAATGACATGAACCTAAGGAACATAGATCTACTAGATTTGATATAATCAAGAGGAAAATCATCCATTTCCTTTATTGTATATAACACTTCTGAGAATAGCATCACTCTAAAATGCTGGTTCTTACTCAGTGGTCTCAGGCCTTGCCCTAATCCTCCATAGTAGCAATTCTTTCAGACAGTGGGCACTAGTTCAGTCACCTGTAGGCAAAGGCATAAAACTGATAAATATAAATCCCTCCACCCTTAGCCAGGGAAACAATAAATAAATTCAACAGATATATAATGAGCAGGCTACACAACCAGTGTTCTGATCTCCGCAAGCAGGGATTTAAGTCCAAATATGTACCGGTGTGTTCCCCGCAGATGAAAAGCACAGGTGAAAGCGAGAAACAAGATAAAAGCATGCATGCCCCCAAAATTCATCAAGAGCCTTAGAACCCAGTAATCATATCAATATGTTAAGGTCAAACACTAATACTTTCTGCCCTTGGAAATCTCCTTAGGTCCAGCCAACAACTATATGCAATTGTTTAAAAAAGGAAAAAAAAAATTTAAAGGAAATTCTAAATGCAGTGGGTAGGGAGACAGTATAGAAAGAAAAAACAAACATTCTCATGGCCAGTGCTCCATGTTTTGTTTTGTAGGATGTTGGTTGTAAAATTTACTTCTTGCTTCTGAGACTTGTTTTTCAACCATAAAGCCTTCAAAAATATAGCATATCTAACTCAAAGCCTTTAAAATTTATGTTATAAGATTTATTAGTGTTCTTCTACATCAGCACTTAGTAGTAACAAATTATCAGAATGAGTTGTATATTAAAATGACAACTCAGAATTTAATAGGGAAGATAGAAGGTGTTCTCAAATCAGACAGCCAAAGGACTAACTAATGGGAATATTTGGAAATATGACAATGATTCATGGCAGGGCTCTTGGTTAGAGTGGATAAATCCATCAGAAGACTGCATTTATCCACTAGGACTTTTGGTCCATTGGTTTGTAAATCAAGAAGTTCATGAAGAGTCAGAGATCTGTAAATCCAGATACTAAATTGGAAATTATTATTATTTTTTTAAAGATTTTATTTATTTATTCATGGGAGACAGAGAGAGAGAGAGAGAGAGAGAGAGAGAGAGAGGCAGAGACACAGGCAGAGGGAGAAGCAGGCTCCATGCAGGGAGCCCAACATGGGACTCGATCCTGGGTCTACCAGGATCAGGCCCTGGGCTGAAGGCAGCGCTAAACCGCTGAGCCACCCGGGCTGCCCAAAATTGGAAATTATTAAGTTTTGTTTTATAAATAACTCAAGAATTACATACGTAACTAAGCAAAAAAAATGAATTTAAAATCAAGTGAAGGCGGACACCTGGGTGGCTCCATGGTTTAGTGCTGCCTTTAGCCCAGGGTGTGTTCCCGGAGTCCCGGGATTGAGTCCCACATCAGGCTCCCTGCATGGAGCCTGCTTCTCCCTCTGCCTGTGTCTCTGACTCTCTCTCTCTCTGTCTCTCATGAATAAATGAATAAAATCTTTAAAAATAAATAAAATAAATCAAGTGAAGGTTAGCATTTATAAATCAGAGTTATAAATAAAAAGATGACTAATATCAACTTAACCAATTCTACAACTCTGCATTTCATAAGACTGTAACAGGGATGTGTGGAGCAGTATGCCAACACTTAGCAACTTCAGTGAAATAATTACCTCTTATGTGAGCTTCACTGTCCTCCTATTTGTTCATCTCCAAATATTTCCTGAGAGGAGAGGGAAGACTCTCATCACAAAAGAACACAAGTGAAGTAGACAGAATCAAGGGACATTAAAGACCACGGGATTAAGGAACCCAGACAGGTGACTGACTCAAAGATGAACTCGAAGAGGGCACGTTTGCCTTCCCCTGGCTCTGTTTCAGGGAGACCTCATTGCTGGATTGTCTCCCTCTGAGTTGCATCACTAGGGAAGAGCTGGGCCCAGTGGAGTTTCAGGGAGACTAGTCCTGTCAAAGCTCCTTTCTGTCCCTTATCTCTACATCCCACCCAACCCTTGATAGTGAAGTGCCTTGTTCTCTTGGCTACCCTGAGGCTATGGTAAAATATCCTGCCTTCCCATTCTGACTGCTTTCTATCTTCTCTCCATACTACATTAGTGTGTTACTAATCAATGGAATTGTATATGCTTTAGATTTGAATGGCTGTTAATCCATGACCCCATGTGGGGTAATAGAGACCTTCATATTTGCCTGCTAACCACATAGTAACTTTATCATTTTTAGAAGGGCTAGGTTCAGGAACTTAATGGCCCACCATCCAGACTAATTCTCCCCAGGAACTTGATACTGTGAAAATATATCTGACCTCGGGGCCTAAGTTGAAATCACTTCAAGAAGCACTTCATGAAGGCTCACCCTGCAGACTTTCAAGTCAGGAAATGCTGTTGCCTATACCCCTTATATACCACCTCTAGACTTTTGATTGACAATGATGCTCTGAAAGGGCTATTTGGACTCTAGCTGCATCTCTCCTCATCTTGCCTTACGGATCAGTACCCTCTTATACACATGTCTGTTATTGCACTGGAGAGTGACACCATGACTCCGTTTAATGAAAATGACCTAATTCTAGAAAGGATTCTAGAAGGCTATATATACCAGGTGTGCCCCCTTAGTTGCTGAATGGATCATATGGTAGTGAGGGGAGATGTCTAGGGCAATAATAAGGAGGTCTGGCAGCCCAAGGAAATGGCTAATCCACTGGTAATTTGTTTTTTTTCCTAAAGATAGATTAGATAGATAGATAGATAGATAGATAGATAGATAGATAGATAGATTTATTTATTTATTTATTTATTTATTTATTTATTTATTTATGATAGACACAGAGAGAGAGACAGAGAGAGAGAGAGAGAGAGAGACAGAGAGAGACACAGGCAGAGGGAGAAGCAGGCTCCATGCCGGGAGCCCGATGCAGGACTCGATCCTGGGAGTCCAGAATCGTGCCCTGGGCCAAAGGCAGGTGCCAAACTGTGAGCCACCCAGGGATCCCCGTCCACTGGTAATTTGATGACAAAACATAGCTTTTCCCATTAATAGCATCTTGGTCCAGGTGAGGAGCACAGTGTAGTTACTATAGGATACAGAGAACCAGCTAAGCTGCTGGCAGGCTGTGTCTATGGCACGTTATTTATTCTTCAAGCTATGGCTCTCCAGCAGTGAAATGGGGGTGATGGCACCTACCTCACAAGGGTGTTGTGAAACTCAGAGATGGAAAAGTGCTCAGCGTAGCAATTACACACGGAAATTGTACAATAATCACTGGAATGGGAGGGACCCCTGTGAGACCTCATCCAATTCTTTGCTATCTATATGAGAAACTTGGCATCCAGGGATGCTGTCACTGCCTCGTGGTTACCCAGTAGTTCATCACAAGCTCAAGTCCTGGACATTGGAATCTTTTTGACCAGGTTCTGAGTACCATTGGTTGCAGTTGTTTGACCCTGGACAAGTTATTTCATCGTTTTTTGTGCCATAGTTTCCTCATCTGCCTACCTTGTGTGTTGTTAGCCTTTAATGGGTATAAACTATTATTTTCATTTTTTGTTTCAGGCAATTTCAGTCTAAGGACTTTGCTGTACTCTTCATATAGCTTGTCAAAAACTATTATAAGAGTTCTCTTTTATTCCCTTTGTGTTTTGTTGTGTTCTTTATTGGAGGTGTATGGTTTAACTTCAATTTACTTGTAAGCTCTTTGAAGGCAGGGAACATTATATGTATCTTTTTATCAGGCACCTAGCATAGTATATTTTACAAAGTAGACATTTAAGCAAGTCATGATAATTTGGTTGGTTTGAAGGTTTTGGCACTTGTCCTCTTGATTTGGGGACCATTTCCTCTACCCCTATACTTCCTTCAGGTATGGTCCTATTAATTAATTTCAGTGCATCATGTGTGATTTCAGAAGTGCTTCAGTTAGTAATTAATGGTTGATGTTTACGCATTATTTCCTACCTCATTCTAGGAAATAATTGTCAATATATGTTAAGTTCTTTTTTTTAAGATTTTATTTATTTATGAGACACACACACAAACACACACACAGAGAGAGAGAGAGAGAGAGAGAGAGAGTCAGCCACTGAACTAAAGTCAATCCATTTTCAACAAAGTTCCCCAAAAGGAGGCACAGACTATTAAGTTTAACTTATGTTAGTTACTACACAGTAATACTCTACCCAGTTTTATAAAGGGTTTCTGTAAAATCTTTCAAGCCATTGTTATTTGTATATTATATCTGGAGACTGTGATTTTCAGGAAAGGAATATGTGACTTCATTGTGTATCATTAATAATGTGAAGAAATAATCAGCAGTATTTATTACTGCTTAAAGAAAGGAGAAAACATATCACTTCAAGGAGCTTATGGTCCAGTCTGGGTGACAGAATCTAAGGTGAAGTAACAAATGAAAATATATTTGTCTAGTTAGGATTCAGAAAAGAACACTATTTAACCTCATCAAGATTATAAATCACAGACAGCCTGGGTGGCTCAGCAGTTTAGCACCGCCTTCTGCCCGGGGCATGATCCTGGAGACCCAGGATCGAGTCCCATGTCGGGCTCCCTGTCTGGAGCCTGCTTCTCCCTCTGTCTGTGTCTCTGCCTCTCTCTCTCTGTGTCTCTCATGAATAAATAAAATTTTTTTTTAATTTTTTTAATTTATTTATGATAGTCACAGAGAGAGAGAGAGAGAGAGAGGCAGAGACATAGGCAGAGGGAGAAGCAGGCTCCATGCACCGGGAGCCTGATGTGGGATTCGATCCGGGGTCTCCAGGATCGCGCCCTGGGCCAAAGGCAGGCGCCAAACCGCTGCGCCACCCAGGGATCCCATAAAATATTTTTAATAAAAAGATTATAAATCACTAAAGAGAAAGGATAAACTTACATTTTCTTGCATCTTCCACCATATCTATTGCAGTGCCAGACATAACTAATGTTCAGTAGACCTTTATTCCATGAATAAGGTAACCAGTTTCTTGATCCACATTGGATAGTTTTTTGACAAACATTCAGCTTCTATCATTTTTCCCTCATGATTCCATGTGATAAGGATTATGAATATAAGTAAAACATGAATATTCAAATGACTTGCATCATCACAGCAAATATGTACTTATGTGCATGAGTCAACAAGATATACCTCCTTTATTAGTAATGCATAATAGTGCAGTGTTTTCATATATAATCATATTAAGTAAATGTTTAACAGCATCACTCATTTCTTTTTTTTTTTTTAAGATTTTTATTTATTCATGAGAGACAGAGAGAGAGAGAGAGGCAGAGACACAGGCAGAGGGAGAAGCAAGCTCCACGAAGGGAACCCAACATGAGACTCGATCCTGGGACTCCAGGATCACCCCCTGGGCCGAAGGCAGGCGCTAAACCGCTGAGCCACCCAGGGATCCAGCATCACACATTTCTAAACTCTGTAGCCTCCAGCTTAGTTTATCTTCTTACAATCTGGATGTAGACTGCTGAATTGTGAAGTCCCAGGGTTCTGCCATGAGTAAATCTCAAGTATATTTCACACAACCACATGCCCCTCTACAGGCTTTTTTCTTGACAACTTATTCCTGTGAGTATGAATGGTACTGCCAGTCTCCCGTCCTCATCCCAGCCACACAGCTCAATAATGTCATTCATTTCCTTCCTCTATCTTTTCCTTTTCCTCACCCCTCAAACACAAGCAATGATTAGGACACGAGGAGTTCAGAGTCTGGCTGAACTGTTTTTTCTTTTAGTTTCCATTACTTCAAGTTCAAATCACCATTACCTCTTACCTACCCCTAAGTGATCTTGTGGTCACCAGTTTTTCTTTGTTCTAGATAGTAGCTTAGATTTCTCTGTCACTTGATGTCTACATAAATATGATCTTGATTCCACCTTGGTGATGGAATCTTCTACCTGCATTCATGCCCCAACAATCTATTGCTTACCTTATCCACTACATACTTGGTATGCCTTGCTTCTTACCATATCCACATATTTATTTATTTATTTTTAAAGATTTTATTTATTTATTCATGACAGAGAGAGAGAGAGAGAGAGGTCAAGGAAGAAGCAGGCTCCATGCAGGGAGCCCGACATGGGACTCGATCCCCGGTCTCCAGGATCACACCCCTGGCTGAAGGTGGCACTAAACCACTGGGCCACCAGGGCTGCCCCTATCCATATATTTAAAGCGTGTCTCTTCTTTAATCCTGTGCAAAGCCTCTATTTTCATAAAGCATATCTTTTTGAAGCTCCTACAATACCTCAAATGCACCCTTCTAGTAACATTTGTCACAGCCTTCCTATAACAATGGTTACTGGTATATTTAAACCTCTTTCAGGTCATAAGCTGTATTTGATTTATATAGTATCTGATCTCATGCTTTATGCCTAAATTTCATCATTACTGGCTTATACCCAGGAAGTTTAAAAAGGAAGAAAGTTTAAACCATCACAGGTTTATGGAAGAAATACAATAAATAAAAAAAATGTAACAAAGTTTGGGAACATAAGACACTTGGAACACAAATAGGCAAAATCATGTATATAAGTATTGTGTGTTAGAATATCAGGCAAAATCATGTATTGCTGTATTGCTTAAACAGAAAGATTCTTAAATATTCCTAGAAATCACAGTCATTAGAGAAACTTAGATAGATAGAAAAATACACAAGGATATATGTGTTTATCAAACCATTTTATTGTCCTAGACCTTTTGCATAGAAGATATTATTGGTTTGCTCATAGGGGAATTCAGTAGGCATGGCTTCAAACAATAGCTCAGTGGTGGGTTAGGCTACATAATTTTCATCTCAAACCTCAACTTTTTTTTTAAATAAGATATGCTGAGCTTATTTTAATTTTATTTTTTATTATTATTTTTTTAAAGGTTTATTTATTCATGAGAGACACAGAGACACAGGCAGAGGGAGAAGCAGGCTCCATGCAGGGAGCCTGACGTGGGACTTGATCCCCCAACTCCAGGATCACACCCTGAGCCAAAGGTAGGCACTCAACCACTGAGCCACTCAGGGATCCTCTCAAACCTCAACTTAATTGAATTCATAAATATCAGTCCCTAAAAATTACCTGAGGAAAACATTTTGTCATTATATTAAGAAAGTAGTGGGGCACCTGCATGGCTCAGTGGGTTGAGCAGCTGACTCTTGATTTCAGTTCAAGTAATAATCTCAGGGTCATGAGATCCAGCCCTGGGTGGGGCTCTGAGCTCAGCAGGGAGTCTACTGGAAATTCTCTCTCCCTCTCTGTCTACCCCTCCCCTGATGCACATGCACCAGTCGTGATCTCAGGGTCTCAGGGTCATGAGATCAAGCCCCAAGTCAGGCTCTGAGAGTCTTCTTAAGACTCTCTCCTCCCTCTGCCTCTCCCCCAGCACTCACTCTCTCTCAAATAAATATATAAATCTTTAAAAAAATAAAGAAAATGTAAGTTATTTTCTTTAATGTATGTAGTATGAAGCAGAAGAAATGGAAGTAATTACTTTGTTTAAGCAGCACTGTTAATGACTCATACTACAAAGCCATGTAGGTCCTACAAAATGATGACTATTATTTATTTATGCCTAATGTACATTGAGAGTGAAAAAATCATGATGCTTAGCAAAGGCTTAAATGTAGTTAAAATTTAAAGCTCCAGTTACTTTTCTAGCCCATTCCTGGTGGTTGTCAACAATGTTTTTATTGTTATTTCATGGACTAGGTCAAGATTTCACAAATTCAAGTTATAGAATAGTTGACTCACAAGATGCTCCAAGATAAAAAGAGTTAATACTAATATAAATAATTGCGTTAAGAAATAAATTAGGAGAAAGTACAGCTCTTATTTATAGAATAATTCTAATTAGAAGTGAAGAAGGAATGAGGGAAATAAAAAATCACCTTTAGGCAATCATCACAGTAAGAAGTGGGACAGGCAAGTACTGTTGATTGATACTAAAATTAGTGAATGAAAATATGGTGAGAAACAAGATATTTACATAGCCTCAAAAGCCTGTCCTCACAAGATATTTATTACCCACAAAAGGTAAAAACAGCAACTTTTTGTTTTTATTTAAATAATTATAGCAGACATCACCTAATCAAATAATCACATTTAACATCATCTGCAATAAGACACTTCAACATCATGAATCTTGTGGTATGATTCACTGAGGACAAATTATTTCTTTGGTGTTCTTGCCAAAAATACATAACCTCATTCTAATCATGAGGGAAAAAACAGACAAATCCAAAGTGGGGAACATTCCACAAAATACTGATCAGTGCTTTTGAAAGTGTTAATATCATGAAAGGCAAGGAAAGATTAAGGAACGGACATAAACTAAGGAGGCACAATTACTGAATGCAATGTGGGGAGCTGTGTTGGGTGGTAGACTAAAAAAAGAAAAAAAGACATTATTGAGAAGACTAGCAAAATTCAAATAAGGTCTGTGGGTTTTTTTTTTTTTAACATTTTATTTTTTCATTCATGAGAGACACAGAGAGGCAAAGGCACAGGCAGAGGGAGAAGCAGGCTCCTTGTAGGGAGCCCGATATGGGACTCCACCCCGGGTCTCCAGGATCACACCCTGGGCCTAAAACAGGTGCCAAGTCACTGAGCCACCCAAGCGTCCCAGGTCTGGTTTAATTAATGTTACTGGGCAGCCCCAGTGGCTCAGTGGTTTAGTGTGGCCTTCAGCCCAGGGCCTGATCCTGGAGACCCAGGATGGAGTCCCACATCAGGCTCCCTGCATGGAGCCTGCTTCTCCCTCTGCCTGTGTCTCTGCCTCTCTCTCTCTGTGTATCTGTCATGAATAAATAAATAAAATCTTTTAAAAAAAATAATGGTACTGTGTTAACATTAATGTTCTGGTTTTGATCATTTGCATTATGGTTACATGAAAGATTAACATTAGAAGAAGCTGAGTGAAAGGTATACAGGAACTCTGGGTTTTTTTTGCAACTTCATTGCTTCAGATAGACCCACCCTGCTTTTAGTGAGAGTGACCAAACATACCTATAGAAATAAGGAATGGTTGGTTTGTGATACTGATATGTTATAAGCATTTTGTCTCTCTCCAAATAGACCTTAGGCAAATGTGTTTTCTCAAAAACCCAAAGGTTCATACAGAAATGAGAAAAAAACAAAAACAAGTGCTAAGGGCCCAATTCTTTTTTTTTTTTTTTTTTTTTTAAGGGCCCAATTCTCCAAATAAAAGAGGAGTATCACAGGAATGCGAGGCAGCATTGGCTTCGTTGATCATTTGCCTACCTAGGATATCAGACTGTCTAGTACAACATAGATAGTATGTTATATATGCTATCAGGTAACAACATAGAACAGACAATATTTGTGTTCTTAACGATTATTTATTTCTGCTGAATAACTTCTAGCAGGGCTATTAATCAAGAGAAAAATGAAGCTGCTTTTTGGTGATGAAAATTACTTTCCAGTGACTGATTGCACTAATCAGTCTTCTGAAAGGGAAATCAAGAGTAAAATGGTGCATAATTCCATTGCACTGCAGTGCACATGAAGAAAAGTGACTCATGCGAAACACAAAAAAGCAACTCTTGAGAAAATGTTATGGGACAAGTAATTTCGGGAAGCCTTTCAAATTTGAAAATTCATGCTAAGTTTTTGGTACACCAAAGGTTATAAGTAGAGAAACTGACTTTACTCTTTTCAGTCCTGTTTCTCAAGTGTATTTGGTCACACATTCCTCCCCCCCCCCCCAATCAAACACCATGTAAGATGTCCAGAGAGGTATGTCCTCTGAGGATCTTGGGTGAAAAATTCTTTTTTTTTTTAATTTTTAAAATTTTTATTATTTTAAAGATTTTTATTTATTTATTCATGAGAGACACACAGAGAGAGGGAGAGGCAGAAGGAGAAGCAGGCTACCTGCAGAGCAGTGAGTGCAACACAGGTTGGGTGAAAAATTCTAATGTAAAGAATGACAAGTCCCTGAAAGGACAGTAGGACCAGTGTTACATTTAGGAAAGGGAATCAGGCAGAAGTGTGTAAGATAAAGTGGAGAGGAAAGGAGCAGGAGGCAGGGAGAGCAAATCTGAGCAGGGAGGGTAGTGGTAACAAGAAAAAGATTAATGGTGCAGAAATAACCAAATGAGAACATACATGGTGTGAAAACATTAGCTAGACAACTCTCTCCTATTTGTTTTTTTTTTAATTTATTTTTTATTGGTGTTCAATTTACTAACATACAGAATAACCCCCAGTGCCCGTCACCCATTCACTCCCACCCCCCGCCCTCCTCCCCTTCTACCACCCCTAGTTCGTTTCCCAGAGTTAGCAGTCTTTACGTTCTGTCTCCCTTTCTGATATTTCCCACACATTTCTTCTCCCTTCCCTTATATTCCCTTTCACTATTATTTATATTCCCCAAATGAATGAGAACATATAATGTTTGTCCTTCTCCGACTGACTTACTTCACTCAGCATAATACCCTCCAGTTCCATCCACGTTGAAGCAAATGGTGGGTATTTGTCATTTCTAATAGCTGAGTAATATTCCATTGTATACATAAACCACATCTTCTTTATCCATTCATCTTTCGTTGGACACCGAGGCTCCTTCCACAGTTTGGCTATCGTGGCCATTGCTGCTAGAAACATCGGGGTGCAGGTGTCCCGGCGTTTCATTGCATTTGTATCTTTGGGGTAAATCCCCAACAGTGCAATTGCTGGGTCGTAGGGCAGGTATATTTTTAACTGTTTGAGGAACCTCCACAAAGTTTTCCAGAGTGGCTGCACCAGTTCACATTCCCACCACCAACAGTGTAAGAGGGTTCCCTTTTCTCCGCATCCTCTCCAACATTTGTTGTTTCCTGCCTTGTTAATTTTCCCCATTCTCACTGGCGTGAGGTGGTATCTCATTGTGGTTTTGATTTGTATTTCCCTGATGGCAAGTGATGCAGAGCATTTTCTCATATGCATGTTGGCCATGTCTATGTCTTCCTCTGTGAGATTTCTGTTCATGTCTTTTGCCCATTTCATGATTGGATTGTTTGTTTCTTTGGTGTTGAGTTTAATAAGTTCTTTATAGATCTTGGAAACTAGCCCTTTATCTGATATGTCATTTGCAAATATCTTCTCCCATTCTGTAGGTTGTCTTTGAGTTTTGTTGACTGTATCCTTTGCTGTGCAAAAGCTTCTTATCTTGATGAAGTCCCAATAGTTCATTTTTGCTTTTGTTTCTTTTGCCTTCGTGGATGTATCTTGCAAGAAGTTACTGTGGCCGAGTTCAAAAAGGGTGTTGCTTGTGTTCTTCTCTAGGATTTTGATGGAATCTTGTCTCACATTTAGATCTTTCATCCATTTTGAGTTTATCTTTGTGTATGGTGAAAGAGAGTGGTCTAGTTTCATTCTTCTGCATGTGGATGTCCAATTTTCCCAGCACCATTTATTGAAGAGACTGTCTTTCTTCCAATGGATAGTCTTTCCTCCTTTATCGAATATTAGTTGACCATAAAGTTCAGGGTCCACTTCTGGATTCTCTATTCTGTTCCACTGATCTATGCATCTGTTTTTGTGCCAGTACCACACTGTCTTGATGACCACAGCTTTGTAGTACAACCTGAAATCTGGCATTGTGATGCCCCCAGCTATGGTTTTCTTTTTTAAAATTCCCCTGGCTATTTGGGGTCTTTTCTGATTCCACACAAATCTTTTTTTTTTTTTTATTTTTTTTTTATTTTTAATTTTTTTTATTTATTTATGATAGTCACAGAGAGAGAGAGAGAGAGAGGCAGAGACACAGGCAGAGGGAGAAGCAGGCTCCATGCACCGGGAGCCCGACGTGGGATTCGATCCTGGGTCTCCAGGATCGCGCCCTGGGCCAAACGCAGGTGCCAAACCGCTGCGCCACCCAGGGATCCCGATTCCACACAAATCTTAAAATAATTTGTTCTAACTCTCTGAAGAAAGTCCATGGTATTTTGATAGGGATTGCATTAAACGTGTAAATTCCCCTGGGTAACATTGACATTTTCACAATATTAATTCTGCCAATCCATGAGCATGGAATATTTTTCCATCTCTTTGTGTCTTCCTCAATTTCTTTCAGAAGTGTTCTATAGTTTTGAGGGTATATATAGATCCTTTACATCTTTGGTTAGGTTTATTCCTAGGTATCTTATGCTTTTGGGTGCAATTGTAAATGGGATTGACTCCTTCATTTCTCTTTCTTCAGTCTCATTGTTAGTGTATAGAAATGCCACTGATTTCTGGGCATTGATTTTGTATCCTGCCACGCTACCGAATTGCTGTATGAGTTCTAGCAATCTTGGGGTGGAGACTTTTGGGTTTTCTATGTAGAGTATCATGTCATCGGCGAAGAGGGAGAGTTTGACTTCTTCTTTGCCAATTTGAATGCCTTTAATGTCTTTTTGTTGTCTGATTGCTGAGGCTAGGAATTCCAGTACTATGTTGAACAGCAGTGGTGAGAGTGGACATCCCTGTCTTGTTCCTGATCTTAGGGGAAAGGCTCCCAGTGCTTCCCCATTGAGAATGATATTTGCTGTGGGCTTTTCATAGATGGCTTTTAAGATGTCGAGGAATGTTCCCTCTATCCCTACACTCTGAAGAGTTTTGATCAGGAATGGATGCTGTATTTTGTCAAATGCTTTCTCTGCATCTAATGAGAGGATCATATGGTTCTTGGTTTTTCTCTTGCTGATATGATGAATCACATTGATTGTTTTACGGGTGTTGAACCAGCCTTGTGTCCCAGGGATAAATCCTACTTGGTCATGGTGAATAATTTTCTTAATGTACTGTTGGATCCTATTGGCCAGTATCTTGTTGAGAATTTTTGCATCCATGTTCATCAGGGATATTGGTCTGTAATTCTCCTTTTTGGTGGGGTCTTTGTCTGGTTTTGGAATTAAGGTGATGCTGGCCTCATAGAACGAATTTGGAAGTACTCCATCTCTTTCTATCTTTCCAAACAGCTTTAGGAGAATAGGTATGGTTTCTTCTTTAAACGTTTGATAAAATTCCCCAGGGAAGCCATCTGGCCCTGGACTCTTGTGTCTTGGGAGGTTTTTGATGACTGCTTCAATTTCCTCCCTGGTTATTGGCCTCTTCAGGTTTTCTATTTCTTCCTGTTCCAGTTTTGGTAGTTTGTGGCTTTCCAGGAATGCGTCCATTTCTCCTAGATTGCCTAATTTATTGGCATATAGCTGTTCATAATATGTTTTTAAAATCGTTTTTCTTTCCTTGGTGTTGGTAATGATCTCTCCTTTCTCATTCATGATTTTATTAATTTGAGTCTTCTCTCTCTTCTTTTTAATAAGGCTGGCTAATGGTTTATCTATCTTATTAATTCTTTCAAAGAACCAACTCCTGGTTCTGATGATCTGTTCCACAGTTCTTCTGGTCTCGATTTCGTTGAGTTCTGCTCGAATCTTTATTAACTCCCTTCTTGTCTTGGGTGTAGGATCTATTTGCTGTTTTTTCTCTAGCTCCTTTATGTGTAAGGTTAGCTTTTGTATTTGAGTTCTTTCCAGTTTTTGAATGGATGCTTGTATTGCGATGTATTTCCCCCTTAGGACTGCTTTTGCTGCATCCCAAAGATTTTGGATGGTTAGACAACTCTCTCCTATTTGTAATCAACAATTAGGGCAGCCCCTGTGGCGCAGCGGTTTAGCGCCGCCTGCAGCCCGGGGTGTGATCCTGGAGACCGGGGATGGAGTCCCACGTCGTCGGGCTCCCTGCGTGCAGCCTGCTTCTCTCTCTGCCTGTGTCTCTGCCTCTCTTTCGCTCTCTCTGAATAAATAAATAAATCTTAAAAAAAAATTATAGTTGTTTATACTACATATACACACACACACACACACACATATATAGTTTATAGTACATCATATACTTTATATTATAGTATTAAATAGATCTTTTTACATGTGGAATTTCTGTTGTCAGATTTTGGACTAGTTTTGCTATAGCCCTGTAGGAGTTTCATTGTTACTTTTTAAAATTTACTCTGGTTGGTTTATTTTACCTGAATGTGTATAAGATGTATTTTCCTATTTTATCTGAATGATGTATATTTTATTGTACATGTTCCAGAATTTAGCCAGTGATCCCTGAAAAAATAATGCAGATGACAGGCATTAAAAAAAAGAGGGGATCCCTGGGTGGCTCAGCGGTTTGGCGCCTGCCTTTGGCCCAGGGCGCGATCCTGGAGACCTGGGATCGAATCCCATATCGGGCTCCCGGTGCATGGAGCCTGCTTCTCCCTTTGCCTGTGTCTCTGCCTCTTTCTCTCTCTGTGACTATCATAAGTAAATAAATAAAAATTTAAAAAAAAAGATCTACAATTAAAAATATATTTTTACATTCCTTGTATCTAATTTCTGACCACTGGCTAAGGAAGTGTCAACCTCTAAAGAATTCTTTTTTTTTTTTTTTTTTTTTTTAAGATTTTATTTATCTAAGCTTTGAAAACAGGTAATGATCTGGAACTTTTGCTACCACTGTGCCTAACAGTTCTCTGCCATGGCATTCACTCTGGCTTGAGTGCTGCAGATTTGTTCTGTTTTTACTTGAAAGCAAAACTGAATAAGAAATGGTAGTTATATTTTAATTTAAGGTAACATTTAGAAATGATATGAAAAACTTGCATAATGAGAACATAGGCTTCTAAATCTAAGTCAGTCATTCAGGTGCTTGCTTTTTTTACCTCTTTCATGTTTGAAACAGGTTCTAAATAATGTGGTATCAATCTGTTACAAGGCATTTATAAAATGGCACTGGAATTATTTACATTCCATTAAAATGGAATTATTTACATGTCTCCTGAATGTGATAAAACACTTTTTATAATAAATTATTACAGAAAAGGCAATTCTGTTGTTCACTAAGTATTAATAGCATATTTATCAATGTTTCTTTTTTATATATAAATTTATTTTTTATTGGTGTTCAATTTGCCAACATATAGAATAACACCCAGTGCTCATCCCGTCAAGTGCCCCGCTCAGTGCCCGTCACCCAGTCACCCCCACCCCCCGCCCACCTCCCCTTCCACCACCCCTAGTTCATTTCCCAGAGTTAGGAGTCTCTCATGTTCTGTCTCCCTTTCTGATATTTCCCACTCATTTTTCTCCTTTCCCCTTTATTCCCTTTCACTATTTTTTATATTCCCCAAATGAATGAGACCATATAATGTTTGTCCTTCTCCAATTGACTTATTTCACTCAGCATAATACCCTCCAGTTCAATCCACGTTGAAGCAAATGGTGTATTTTGTCGTTTCTAATGGCTGAGTAATATTCCATTGTATACATAAACCACATCTTTATCCATTCATCTTTAGATGGACACCGAGGCTCCTTCCACAGTTTGGCTATTGCAGACATTGCTGCTATAAACATCAGGGTGCAGGTGTCCCAGCGTTTCATTACATCTGTATCTTTGGGGTAAATCCTCAGCAGTGCAATTGCTGGGTCGTAGGGCAGATCTATTTTTAACTCTCATACAGCAATTTGGCAGTGTGGCAGGATACAAAATCAATGCCCAGAAGTCAGTGGCATTTCTATACACTAACAATGAGACTGAAGAAAGAGAAATTAAGGAGTCAATCCCATTTACAATTGCACCCAAAAGCATAAGATACCTAGGAATAAACCTAACCAAAGAGGTAAAGGATCTATACCCTAAAAACTACAGAACACTTCTGTTTTTTTTAAGAGATAGGTTTTTCTTTTTTTTTTTTTTTAAGATTTTATTTATTTATTCATGAGAGACAGATAGAGAGAGAGAGAGAGAGAGAGAGAGAGAGAGAGGCAGAGACACAGGCAGAGGGAGAAGCAGGCTCCATGCAGGGAGCCCGACACAGGACTCGATCCTGGGTCTCCAGGATCTCGCCCTGGACTGAAGGCGGCGCTAAACTGCTGAGCCACTGGGGCTGCCCCTACAGAACACTTCTGAAAGAAATTGAGGAAGACACAAAGAGATGGAAAAATATTCCATGCTCATGGATTGGAAGAATTAATATTGTGAAAATGTCAATGTTATCCAGGGCAATTTACATGTTTAATGCAATCCCTAACAAAATACCATGGACTTTCTTCAGAGAGTTGGAACAAATTATTTTAAGATTTGTGTGGAATCAGAAAAGACCCCGAATAGCCAGGGGAATATTAAAAAAGAAAACCATAGCTGGGGGCATCACAATGCCAGATTTCAGGTTGTACTACAAAGCTGTGGTCATCAAGACAGTGTGGTACTGGCACAAAAACAGACACAAAGATCAATGGAACAGAATAGAGAATCCAGAAGTGGACCCTGAACTTTATGGTCAACTAATATTCAACAAAGGAGGAAAGACTATCCACTGGAAAAAAGACAGTCTCTTGAATAAATGGTGCTGGGAAAATTGGACATCCACATGCAGAAGAATGAAACTAGACCATTCTCTTACACCAGATGCAAATATAAGCTGAAAATGGATGAAAGATCTAAATGTGAGATAAAAATCCATCAGAATCCTAGAGGAGAACACAGGCAACACCCTTTTTGAACTTGGCCACAGTAACTTCTTACAAGATACATCTATGAAGGCAAGGGATACAGAAAGAAAAATGAACTATTGGGACTTCATCACTATAAGAAGCTTCTGCACAGCAAAAGAAACAGTCAACAAAACTCAAAGACAACCTACAGAATGGGAGAAGATATTTGCAAATGATGTATCAGATAAAGGGCTAGTATCCAAGATCTATAAAGAATTTATTAAACTCAACAGCAAAGAAACAAACAATCCAATCATGAAATGAGCAAAAGACATGAACAGAAATCTCACAGAGGAAGACATAGACATGGCCAACAAGCACATGAGAAAATGCTCCGCATCACTTGCCATCAGGGAAATGCATATCAATGTTTCTTTATGTTAAGGTAACATATAAGTATGTATTTAATACTGGAAAAGTCCACTGAAATAAGAATTTTTCCAGTTCTCGATTCCAAAGTAGTTAAATTTTTACCTTTAAAAATTCTTTTTTTTTTTTTTTTTTTTTTAAGATTCCATTCATTTATTCATGGCAGACACAGAGATACAGGCAGAGGGAGACGCAGGCTCCATACAGGGAGCCCGATGTGGGACTCGATCTCGGGTCTCCAGGATCACACCCCGGGCTGATGGCAGTGTTAAACCACTGGGCCACTGGGGCTGCCCCCTTTTAAAAATTCTAAAAAAAAAAAAAAAAAAATTCTACTTGCAAGTATGAATGTAGATGAAAAGAACATGTTTGAATTTTATAAGATATCCAGCCTCTAAAGTACAAAAGAGCTCTGTGAGAATATAAGTGAGGAAGAAAAAAAAATTAAAATTGGATTGTACCCTATAATTTTAAAGCACTGTCTATAATTCTTAACCAGGAAAGTATCTTTATTTTTTTTAATTGGTATTTTTTTAAAGATTTTATTTATTTATTCATGAGAGACACACACAAAGAGAGGCAGAGATACAAGCAGAGGGAGAAGCAGGCTCCATGCAGGGAGCCTGACGTGGGACTCGATCTCAGGTCTCCGGGATTAGGCCCTGGGCTAACGCAGCACTAAACCGCTGAGCCACCAGGGCTGCCCAGGAAAGTATCTTTAAATATTTATTATAATATGTTACTATTTTGTGTATTTATCCCATCTTCTGGCAGTGGTCCCTTAAACTAGGAATATTCAAATTAATAGGCTCTGGTAGCAACAGATAATTTGGTGTTTCCACACAGAATTGTTAGCCAACATTCTTTAGGTTGTATGGAGTGCTATAAAACCAGACTGAGGCCACAGTAATGGCTCTCCTTAGTAAATAGAAATAGGATGATATTAGAAAAATTGTTCTTTTAGTCTGCTAGCCTCAATATACCAGGATAGATGCTAAACACTCAAAAAAGAAACTGTAAAAATTAAACATTTGGAAAATACCATGTGTTTATGAAGAGCTGAGCAACCAAAACTCTATTTCACACAGTACTAGTAGAAGTATAATTTGGGAACCAGTTTCGTATTTTCCAATAAAAGTAAATAGGAACATTCTTTATGATCCACAGTTCCACTCTTTAGTACATAACACTTACACATATGCACTAAGCAATGTTTACAGGATGTTCTTAGCAGCATTGTTCTTAAAGGCAAAAAATGGAATTAGCCCAAATGGCCTTCCATAGGGGAATGGACAAATATTCATTCATTGTATGAATAAGCACTGAAATATCATACAACAGAAAAAGTGAATGAACAGCAGCTGCGTGTGTCAGCATGGATGAAGTTCAAAAAAGTCACGTAAAAACACATGTTGGGATCCCTGAATGGCTCAGTTGGTTAAATGTCAGACTCTTGGTTTCAGCTCAGGCCATGATCTCAGGGTCGTGGGATCAAGACCCAAGTTAGGCTTCTAGCTCAGTGGGGAGTCTGCTTGTCCCTCTGCCTCTCCCCCTGCTTGTGCTCTCTCTCTCTTTCTCATTCACTTTCTCTTTCAAATAAATAAATAAAATCTTAAAAAAAAAAAAGACATGCTCTAGGATTCTATTTGTATAGCACTATATGAGGTAAAACTAAATAGCAAATTGTTTAAGTCTTAAAAAATATAAAATAACAAAAAAAATATATAAAATAACAATGTAACTTTTTTGGTTATGAGTATATCTGGATTGAAGAGAGGAAGGGGAGATCAGTGAGGTATTGATAATATTTTACTCTGAATTTGGTGTTGGATACACAACCATTTATGTGTTTATTACTCATTAAATTGATGTACCACTTTTTGTAAGTATGCTATCTTACATTAATAAAAATGTAATTGTGAAGCAAAATGATTTTAGGCTTAGCAGTTTGCTCAGAGGCAGACTCTGTCAGATGCCTCTTGGTTTTAATGCAGAATTTCTTTATACACTCTTGAATTTGATTTACTGATATTTGTTGAGGGTGTTTTCATCTATGTTCATGAGAAATGTTAGTCTGTTTTCTTGTAATGTCTTTGTCAGATTTTGATATTAGGATAATGCATAAGTTAAGAAGTATTCCCTTGGGATCCCTGGGTGGCGCAGCGGTTTAGCGCCTGCCTTTGACCCAGGGCGTGATCCTGGAGACCCGGGATCGAATCCCACGTCGGGCTCCCGGTGCATGGAGCCTGCTTCTCCCTCTGCCTGTGTCTCTGCATCTCTCTCTCTCTCTCTGTGACTATCATAAAATTAAAAAAAAAAAAAGAAGTATTCCCTTGGCTTCTGTCTTCTGGAAAAGATTGTGGAGAATTGGTAAAATTTATTGATAAAATGTTTGATAGAATTCACTAGTCAACCCATTTGGACCTGGCGCTGTCTTGGAAGGTTATTGATTATTGATTCAATTTTTTTAAAGATTGTATTTATTTACTCATGAGAGACACAGAGAGAGAGAGAAGCAGAAACACAGGCAGAGAGAGAGCAGACCCCATGCTGGAAGTCTGATGTGGGATTCGATCCCGGGACTCCAGGATCATGACCCGAGCCAAAGGCAGACACTCAGCCACTTGAGCCACCCAAGCACCCCTCAATTTCTTTAATAAATAATAGACCTATTGGGGGTTGTCTACTCCATTATTTTTAAATAGAAAGAGAACTCAGGGGTGCCTGGGTGGCTCAGCAGTTGAGCACCTGCCTTTGGCCGAGGGTATGATCCTGGAATTCCAGGATTGAGTCCCCCACATCAGGCTCCTTACATGGAGTCTGCTCCTCCCTCTGCCTATGTCTCTGCCTCTCTCTCTCTCAGTGTCTCCCATGAATAAATAAATAAATAAAATCTTTAAAAAAAAAGGAAAAGAAAAAGAAAGATATTGAGTCAAACTGGATTTAGATTCTATCTAGATTTATTCAAATTATTTGTTTTGTTATTGCTTTTTCCCCACATTAATTTGACAGGTTTTTAAAAATTGTCTCACCTTTATGGAATCACACCAAATTATTCACCCTGGTTTTCAAATAAGTTACTCTCTTATATTATTTGTATTGCTTTTTAAAAAAAAATTTTATTTATTTATATGAGAGAAAGAGTGTGGGGGAGGGAGAGCAGGGAGCAGAGGGAGAGCGAGAAGCAGACTCCCTGCTGAGCAGGGAACCCGACTCAGGACTTGATCCCAGACCCTGAGATCACAACCTGAGCCAAAATCAGAAGCCTAACCAACTGAGCCACCCAGGCACCCCTGTATTGCTTTTAAATCGTAATTAAATTATGCAATTATCAGAACATATGCAGTACTATAAACAGGTATTATAACAAACAGATCATTCTTGGTAAAAATTCATCTCTCCATGGAATGGGCCTACAGTACAGCAGCCTACTAGCTCTGAGTCTTGACTATGCTCTGGGCATCAGTTGGCTTGCTTTACAAAGACTTTGGAGAGCATTGATTAATTTGGGGAATTGGTTGAATAGACATAGATTTGTTAAATGAGCTCCTGATTGACTAAAGAGCATCTGAAGTATTGTGGTACAAAAGAAATCTGAACTAGAAAGTATAGATGGCCTGACATTTATTCTCTCTCACTTAAACTTCTAGGACTTCAGTTATTTCCTTGTACAGTAGTGATAACAACCATTCCCACTACGAGATGTTCTAGACTAGGGAATCACTTGGGATTCCATGGGGGATGGTAAAAGAAAAGGGAGAGGAAAACATACTTATAGAACATGTAAAGAGCTTTGCATCCATGACATATTACAATATTATCTTTAGACTACACGAGTCTAAGGTCCTTTTTTTAATCAATGCAAATTAAAAGGCTACTTCTGTAAAACAGGGTTATTTTTACAGCACAGCATATGGCCACAAATAGTGACGTTTTAAAATTGATTATAACAAAAATAAATTTTTAAAAAGTCCTACGTGCCAGATGTCTTGACTCAAGATATCAACTTGCTTCTCTTAAAATGAAGCCTATCTCTAAAAATTAAAGAAGGTATTCCATGACAATCATGAGCATAAGCAATGCACATTAATTTAGGTAATAGAAAATGATATGCCCTCCTCTGAGGCACACACAAAATATTAAGACATATGACCAATAGAGTATCCTAAGATTGGAATGTGATTAACAGTGACTTGATAAAAAACATTTAAACAATTAACAAAATATTTCAGTAGGCACTGAAGAGAAAAATATATCGAAGGAAATATACATATCTGCAGATGTTTATCATTCTGCTTTATCTTTCTTGCTTTATTAAAATTTGTGACATCTTGTCAAGTAATAATAAAGCATTATCAGAAATCACACTTTCACTTACTTCACTCCAAGGCAGTAGTCAAAAAATAGAACTATGGTGTTGATCACCCTGAGTCTATGCCAGCCATGAAAACTTGCTCCCTACAAGGGTTACCACCTTGTCTCTCAGTCTTGATTGCCAACTATAATAATAAGTTTTATTTCTCTTTTACATTTATTTTTTTTTATTTTTTTCATCTCTCACTGTTTTCTCCTGTTTATTTTTTTTTCTTTTACGTTTTTTAAAAGTAGGCTCGGCAAAAAAAAAAAAAAAAAAAAAAAGTAGGCTCCATGCCCAGCATAGAGCCCGATGTAGGGCTTGAACTCACACCCCTGATTGAGATCAAGACCCGAGCTGAAATCAAGAGTTGGACACTTAACCAACTGAGCCACCCAGTCACCCCTCTCTTACTTTTTACATGACCTACCGGCTATTTATATAAATTGAACTTTTATCATTTTAATTTAAGGTAAATTTTACTTATCTTTCACTTTAATTCTGTCTCTAGTACCCAATTGTCTGGATTCCTTTCAGAATAGCTCTTCCACCCAATAAGCTGGGGAGATGGGAGCTACCCTAAGATGCTGAGGCCCCTGGAACAGCTCTTGTGCAAGGTGGAACTGTGAAGTCCTATGTGTCATCTCTAGCTTAAAGGCCATGTCCTCCCACCATTCTTACTTAATTCCCATAGACTTAGTTAAATAAATGCTTCTCACTTTGTTTTAAGACCTTTGATGGATCTCTAGAGACTTTGAGTGTCTATGCCAGTTTCACCAGCTTAACAAATGTTTCTCCAGGGATAAGATTTCCCCCAAACTTCTCATATTACCATCCTGGAAGTTCCATATCCCTCAGAATCTGAAAGATGGTTATTTGAGACACCCTTGGTAAGCCATCATTATTTATCTTCATCCATCAAGTATCAAGCATGAGATGCAGTAAAACCAATAGCTCTCAGAAGTGGGAACATAATAAAACAAGGTGGTTGAGAACAAGTGAGTCTAGAATACACTGATGCCAGTTAAGGTTGACATCGTTGACTAATCAGTGCCAATGCAACCAAACCTAGTGACAATTAGAGCCTGCGGAGAAGCCAACAGGAATGAAACACCATTCACCTGGGCATCAGGTAATGCGTTGAAGGGTAGGGCATAAAGTGGTGAGTTTTCATTTGCTTAGAAGCTGCTTTGATACCACTGCTTGTAGTACAAGTTGAGCCCTGAGAGACATGAGAAGATGATGTAGCTGAGGTTTCTTTCTTTTTTTTTTTTTTTTTTTTTTGTAGCTGAGGTTTCTTAAACTTGAACTTGCACACAAATCACTATGGATCCCATTAAACTACAGATTCTGAATCTTTAGGTCTGGAGAGAGGCCAGAGCTCTGCGTTTCTAGTGAACTCACTGACGATTCTAGTCCTGGTGGCATCCTTGGACCACACTTCAAGTAGTAAAGGTTGAGAGCCCTGGGGATGGAATCTACTGAATGAGCAGATGGGGAGACGAGAGAGGGATGGGACCCACAAAGATGTTGGACAGATGTGGATCTGCTGAGGCAAGCAAGATGTGGAAGGCTTTACTCTCTATAGTGCAGCACTGCTTCCTCGTGACTTTTCAAGTAGTCTGAAGGATAAAAATTCAAAACTGTATAGTTCTGGGGGAAGGAGACAGTCTCTACATGAAATGGTGCTGGGAAAACTAGACATCCACATGAAAAGAATGAAGCTAGACCCATACCTTGCATCATAAAAAAGAATAAAAATGAATCAAAGACCTAAACATAAGTGCTAAAACTACAAAACTCAGTAGAAAACATAAAAGGAAGCTTTATGACATTAGGTTTCTTAGATAGGTCACCAAAAGCTCAGGCAACAAAAGAAAAATATGTAAATTGGTCTTCATCAAAATTAAAGGCTTTTGTGAATCAAAGGACACTATCAAGAGAATGAAAAGGCAACCAATAGAATGGAAGAAAATATTTTGCAAATCATATATCTAATAAGGGATCAATATCCAGAACATATAAAGAACCCCTAAAACTCAACAACAACAAAAACAACCCAATTTAAAAGTAGGCAAAGAACTTGAATAGACATTTCACAAAAGATGATAAAAAATAGCTAATGAATACATAAAGAACTACTCGGTATCACTAATCATTAGGGAAATGCAAATCAAAACTACAGTGAGATACCATTTCACATCCAGTGGAATAGTTATTATAAAAAGCAAACAAAAGACAAAAGTTTTGGGAAGGATGTGGAGAAACTGGAACCCTTGTGCATTGCTGATCTTTTTTTTTTTTTTTAAGATTTTTATTTATTCATGAGAGACACACAGAGAGAGAGAGGCAGAGACACAGGCAGAGGGAGAAACAGGCTCCATGTAGGGAGCCTGATGTGGGACTTGATCCCAAGACTCCAGGATCACACCCTGGGCTGAAGGCAGTGCTAAACCGCTGAGCCACCCGGGCTGCCCCTGCATTGCTGATCTAAAAGTAAAATGGTGAGTTGCTATGGAAAACAGTATAGTAGTTCCTTAAAAAACTAAAAATGGAATTTCCGTATGATCCAGCAATTCCACTTCTGGGTATATATCCAAAATAATTAAAAGTAGAGACTTGAACAGATATTTGTATGCCTGTTTTCAAAGCAGTGAGATTCAGAATAGCCAAAAGGTGGAAACAACCCACATGTCTAACGGACAGGTTAAACAAAATGTAGTATATATATGCAATAGTCCCCCTTTATCAGCAGTTTCGCTTTCCACCTTTTCAGTTACCTGCTGTCAAGCGAAGCCGAAGCCGGGGAAAGCAGATGGTCCTCCTGAGAAATTGGCAAGCCAACAGTAGCCTAAAGCTATGTCTCCATGCGGGTGTTATTCACTTTTCTTCATGTCATCAGGTAGGCATTTTATCATCTCACATCATCTCAAGAAGATGGGTGAGTACAGGGTAATAGGATATTCTAAGAAAGCGACCACATTCACATAACTTTTATGACAGTATATTGTTATTGTTCTATTATTGTTAATCTCTTACTGTGCCTAATTTAGAAATTAAACTTTATCTTAGGGATATATGTATAAGAAAAAGCATGGTATATATAGAGTTTTGTACTAACCCTGGTTTCAGGGGTCTTGGACGAACCACCCGGGATGTAAGGGAGGACTACTATACAATGGAATATTTTTCAGCATTAAAAAAGGAATAAATTCTAATACATGCTATAACATGGAAGAGTTTAAAAACATTATGCTAAGTGAAATAAGCCAGACACAAAGGACAAATACTATATGATTACACTTGTATGAGATACATGAGAGGGAGGACCCATTTTTCCAGCGCCAGCCAGGAGATGGGGGCACGTGCTCTGCGCCCACCGGCCTCCAGGTTCAGAGAAGGAACCTGGCTCTGCACAGAGTAGTGGCGGTTGCGCGCCAGCCTTTTGCACCTGGAACAAGAGCCTGAGGCCACCTGTGGGGTGCAAACCCTTGTCCCTCGCCGCTGGGTGCCAGCCTTCCACCCTCCTGCAGTCCTGGGAGCAGCTGGGCAGGGCAGAGCGCGGCGCGGGGCTGGCGGCGAAGGTCCGCGGCGGGCTCGGCGTGGCTGCGGCTGCCCAAGACCCCCCAGCCCGGCCGGGAGCTCCCGCAGACCCACCTTCGCGGCGCGCGCTTCCCTCCAGAGGAGGTCGGGCTCCCGGCTCTGCGGACCCGCCTGGCGACCTCGCCTCCGGCGGCGGGGCGCGCGGCTGCGGCGCCCGGGGCATGGCTTCGGCGGGCAGCGGCATGGAGGAGGTGCGCGTGTCGGTGCTGACGCCGCTGAAGCTGGTGGGGCTGGTGTGCATCTTCCTGGCGCTGTGCCTGGACCTGGGGGCCGTGCTGAGCCCGGCCTGGGTCACGGCCGACCACCAGTACTACCTGTCCCTGTGGGAGTCCTGCCGGAAACCCGCCAGCTTGGACATCTGGCACTGCGAGTCCACGCTCAGCAGCGGTGAGGGCCCGGCGCGCCGCGACCCCTGCCTCCCGGAGCCCGGGACCGCCCCGCGGCCCGGACGGCCACCGCCTCTCGCCCCCACCCACCCACCCACCCCTGCCGCGTCCCCGACCCGCCCGCCCGGGGCCGCCCCGCTCCGCTCCGTCCTGGCCCTCCGCGGGCCCCTGGGCTACGTGGGGCCGCCTCCCTGACCCGCGCCCCTCCCCGCCCGCCCCCCCCCCCCCCCCCCCCCCCCCCGGCTCCTGGCCGCCGACGCCAGTGCCACGGGCGCCCCACGCCCCCACGCCCTCTCCGCCCTCCCGTGGCCGTTCCGTGGGCCCCGGAGTAACGCGTATGCTGTTTGCGGTAATTGATCCCCTTTAAGGCGAGAACCGTGCGGTTGTGTTCAAAATGCAACGCCTTCCACGCTCTCGTTAAAAAGGACAAGCAAAACCGCCCCAACTGCACCAGGACGCCCCGCGTTCTCTGCTCCGTCTTCCCCCTCCTCTCTCAAGGAGCAATTTGCCTGACTTTACCTCGTAGTGCCCACGTTTCTGGCAGCTCTACTCCACTTTGTCTCGGTTTTCCCTGGGGAGTTTCGGTTTGGCTTTTATTTCCTTAAATTTTTGAGGGGAATGGAGAATTAGAAGAGAGACAGGAGTAATTTCCTTTACGTGTGTGTGTGTGTGTGTGTGTGTGTGTGTGTGAGAGAGAGAGAGAGAGAGAGAGAGATGCGTTTTTGGTTGTGAGTTGCACTTCTTTCTCTCCTTCTCCAAATATCTTATGTCTCCTCCAGATTTTTCTTTTTCTTCAAGAACTACTTACAAAAGCCTGGAACTTTATAGTTTACTCACCCAACTCTAAAAGCTGCAAACAAACAAACAGATAAATAAATAAATAAATAAAAATAAATAAATAAAAGCTGCAAACAGATCTGTACTGTGAGAGCTCCTAAGACAGAATTGATTCTTGAATTAGATCTTGGAAAGGAAACAAAAGTACTATAAAGGACATTATTAGAATGATTGTTGAGTGCAAATAGGGATACATCTACTACATAGTAGTTAAGTAATTTTTTTTTTTTTGGAAATACACAGTGAAGTTTCTATGATATATGCAGCTTACTAGTAAAAGTGTGGGGAAGGGAAAGAAAACATAAAGCAAATGTGGCAAAATGTAATTGGCAAATATTAAGTAAAGGGCATTTTTGTATTCATTCAACTTTCCTGTAAATTTTAAATTACTTACATTTTTTTTTTTTTATTACTTACATTTTTTAAAAAGATTTTATCTATTTATTCATGAGAGACACAGAGAGAGAGGCAGAGACACAGGCAGAGGGAGAAGCAGGCTCCAGGGAGGGAGGCGGATACCAGGCTCGATCCTGGAACTCAGGATCATGCCCTGGGCCAAAGGCAGGTTCTAAATTGCTGAACCGCCCAAGGATCCACAAATTACTTACCTTTTTAAGTTCAAAATAATATTGTTCACTAGCATAAAGTACTTTCACACAATGCATTTTGAACAAGTACTGGCCTTTCCTTTAAAAGAAATTAGGAGGAAAAGTCATTAGCTTTGTGAAAACTAGAGAATATCTAAAACTTACATTCATTGAAAAAATACAATATAGAGGACAATATAGATTTTGTGCATGTTTTGAAAACATGAGCCATATTGCACTTTAAACATTTCATGATATTTGGTATAGATAGTGAAGGTTCTAAATAACATTTAGATCACATTTACAAATGGCACTTTATTCTCTTTAGAGTACATAATAGCTTATGATTGCTCTAGGAATGTGGCTACTTTAAGACAAAGCCACTTGTGTTGAAACACACACATACGCACAATGATCCACACACTCACAAAAAATCACGTGAAGCAATAAACAAATGACACACAAGATGTATTTGATTGTCTTCTAGTACATCTGACATCACTTGTTTAGCAACTAATGTTATTTTCATGGTCGGTGCACAAGAATGGATCTTTATATAATGGCTATGTTGGGTATTGTCATTTCCAACTCCAGAGCAGTTCCACAGAATTTAGACCACTGCCTTTGGCTTTCCCACCCCTGCTGTCCTTGAATAGCATGCCATCTACAGTAAAGAGAGGTAAGGAGGAGTATTCTTAGAGTGGGGAGAGGAGTTCAAAGATAGATAGGTCTTTTTTTTTTTTTTTTTGTACAAGAAGTCAAAGATTTTAAAACAGTGTCAATATCTCTTAGGTTCCTTCACACTTCCTCACTGATTAGGCAAAGTGAGGTGATGATATTGGTAACTTTCCCCATCAGAGCCTCGTGTGAAACAAGCACTTCCCCCTTGCTAGGATGATCAATCTCCGCTCAGCAGAGTCCTGTGGGAACAGAGCCCTCAAAGCCCGACCCACACAGACCCACACATGGGGAAGCGAACCTGGCTCTCCTAGCCAGGTGTATTCTTAGATGCCGCTTGCAGAGTTCCTCACAAAGGTAATTTGTGATCAATTTGTAACTGAGAGCGATGCACACAATTCGAGAATGCAGACTGCAAACGTACATCCAAAGGTAGGCAAAACTGTGAACGTTTCTTACAAATTGCCAATACACTTACAGTTTTCTCAGTATTTTCAAAAGCTTCTCTTGCTTCTTCAAACGTGCAGATTTCTTCTTTGCATTCACGATCAACGTTGCCCTGTCTTATTTCTTCAAAAAGTCCATTAGCTCTTGGGTAGCGTTTCAATACTGAATTGGCTTTTTCTCCTGTGAGGAAAACTAAGAAGAGAGAAAATCAAAAGCATAAAATTATCATTTGAAAAACATGTGGAAGCTTCGCATACAAGGTGGAAACTGCTAGGTGCTCTTTAGAAAACACAACCAGCATCCTAAACCTCTTCCCCTGAGTCAGCAATGAAAGTACGAAAGTACGTACGTTTAGCTCCAAATCGCCACCTCTGCTGTCTTCCTCCTCCTGTGAGCATGCCCTTTGAGTAGCACTTGCCCTGGGTAGGGACAGTGACATAATTCACAGTTAGATTCAGACTTTAGCACATTCCTGCCAGCCATTGGTATTTAAATATAGTAATAGTGATTCCACTACTTATACTCTTTGTTGTAAGTGGATGCCCCCAGGCATTCTGCTGTTGGGCACTGGCAACCAAGTCAAAATCCAGTCTCCGGACCACCAGTCTTTGTTCCCCTAAATAAAAATAAATAAACCTAGTAATACAGACCCAGAGAACCCTTACTTATATGAAAAGAAGAGCTGGCAAAACAATATCAAGAAGTTAAGATTAATTTGGCCATAATTTATTCCAAGGATTACTAAAAATAATTTTGTTCTGGATGTAGTTAAGTTAAATATATCATGACACTTTAACATATCTAACCCCATTTCACTCTCTTTCTGAAAAAGGAAATGATTCTTCATGATATATAGAGATATTACATACAAAAAATCAATGTACACCCAAGATATCCTTCCTATACATAAAAAGGCAATAGGTGGGGGCACCTGGGTGGCTCAGTTGGTTAAATGTCTAACTCTTGATTTCAGCTCAGGTCATGATCTCAGGGTCATGAGATCAAGCCTGCATTGGGCTCTGTGCTCAGCAGGGAGTCTGCTTGGGTTTCTCTCTCTCCCTCTGCCCCTCTTCCCTGCTCTCTAAAATAAATAAATAAATCTTTTTGGAAAAGGGCAATGGCTGGGGCACCTGGGTGGCTCATTCAGTTAAGCATCTGCTTTCTGTTCAGGTCATGATCCTGGGGTCCTGAGATGAACCCCAAGTCAGGCTCCCTGCTCAATGGGGAGCCTACTTCTCTCTTTCTCTCTGCCCCCTCCCACTTGCACTCTGTCTCTTGTGCTCTCTCTCTCTCAAATAAATAAAAGATATTTAAAAATAAATAAATAATGGAGGCCAGAGGCAATGGGATATTCAAATTGCTGCAAGGAAGAAAATGTCAACCAAAAACACTAATATATTGAGCAAAATTATCATTTTGAAATGAAGGTAAAATAAAGATGTTCCCAGATACATGAAGACTGATAGAAATCATTGCTAATAGCCTTGCTTTATAAAAAATCTAAAAGTTCTTCTATCTGAAAGGAAATATCACCAGGCTGTGACTAGAATACACACAAATTGTTTTTAAAGGGAATTGTCTAAAGCAATAATTATAATAAACCATTGTATTGTTAGGTCTATAATATACAGATGTATGTAGCAATGATAGTGCAACTGAGGATACAAAGAATGGAGCTATGTTGGAACAAAGTTTCTATGTTTTACTGGAGTGTATTTGTATTTTCTTTTTTTATTTCCCTAAGTAGTCTCTAGGGCCAATGTGGGGCTTGAACTCCTGACCCCAAGATCAAGAGCCAGCCAGGTGCCCCTGGAATGTATTAGTATTAAGGTGAAGTAGACTGTGCTAAAATACATATTGTGATCCCTAGAGAAATGAATAAAAAATCACTTT
Source organism: Canis lupus dingo (assembly GCF_003254725.2). Lineage (NCBI taxonomy): Eukaryota > Metazoa > Chordata > Mammalia > Carnivora > Canidae > Canis > Canis lupus. The sequence continues at coordinate 31,880,740 of NC_064281.1, forward strand.
AAAACATAAGAATGAAAACCAACAAATGAATTAAAAAGGTATAGTGGAGAATATCTATTTCATACAAATGAAGGGACTAGAGGAAGAATAGAGAAACAAAAGACAGGAGATTCACAGGAAACATATAACAGTATGGCAGATATAAATCAACCATATCAATAATTACATTAAAAGTAAATAGATTATATAATCAAAAGACAGATACTGCCACAATGGATAAAAAGAATATCCAACTATATACTATTTACAAGAGATACACATTATATTGAAAGGCATGAATAGTTTGAAAGTAAAAAGGAGTTACGTTATGCAAACAGTAACCAAAGGAGAGCAGGAGTGGCTATACCTATCTCAGGGGAAAAAATGTACATGAAAACACAAACTCTTTTCTTTTTTTTAAAGATTTTAATTATTTATTCATGAGAGATATATATAGAGAGAGGCAGAGACACAGGCAGAGGGAGAAGCAGGCTCCATGCAGGGAGCCCGATGCAGGACTCGATCCTGGAACTCCAGGATCAACCCCTGAGCCAAAAGCAGATGCCTAACTGCTGCACCACCAAGGCATCCCGAAGACACAAACTCTTACTAGAGGCAAAGAGGCACATTTTATAGTGATAAAAAGTTCAAATCATCAGGAAGAGATAATACTATCAATGCACATATGCATAACCAGAAAGCCTCAAATACATGAAACAAAACCTACAGAATTGAAGGATGAAATTGGAAGTCGGAAATGATAGTTGGAGATGGCAATTCCTACTTTTGTAACGGATAGCATAACTAGGAAGAAAAGCAGTAAAGAAATAGAAGACTTTACTAAAACTATCAACCAGGTAGGCCTAACAAAAATCTATAGAACGCTCCACCCAACAAGAGCTGAATACTTCTTCCCAAGCACTCATGACATATTCTCTAGGATACACCATATTCTAAGATGAGCCTCAATCAATTTAAAAGGATTGAAGTCATAACAAAGAATGTTCTTTTTTTTATTTTTATTTTTTTTATTTATGATAGTCACAAAGAGAGAAAGAGAGAGAGGCAGAGACATAGGCAGAGGGAGAAGCAGGCACCAGGAGCCCGACGTGGGATTCGATCCCGGGTCTCCAGGATCGTGCCCTGGGCCAAAGGCAGGCGCCAAACCGCTGCGCCACCCAGGGATCCCCAAAGAATGTTTTTTTTACCAAAATGAAACAAGATTAGAAATCAGTAACAGAAGACAACTTGAGAAATTCACAAATACGTGGAAATGAAACAACACACTTCTAAATAACCAATATGTCAAAGAAGAGATCACATGGGAAATTAGAAAATACTTTGAGATGAATGAGAAAGAAACATGGCATACCAAGAAATATGGAGTGCACCATATGCAGCGATGAGAGAAAAATGTATAGCTGCAAATGGTCACATTAAAAATATATATCTCGGGCAGCCCAGATGGCACAGCAGTTTAGTGCTGCCTTCAGCCCAGGGCGCGATCCTGGAGACCCGGGATGGAGTCCCAGATCAGGCTCCCTGCATGGGGCCTGCTTCTCCCTCTGCCTGTGTCTCTGCCTCTCTCTCTTTCTGTGTCTTCCATGAATAAATAGATAAAATCTTTAAAAATAATTAAAGAATTAATACCTATTCTTTAAAAAAAAATAAAAATATATCTCAAATAAACATTCTATGTTTTAAAAGATTTTATTTATTTATTTATGAGAGATGCACACAGAGAGAGAGAGAGAGAGGCAGAGACACAGTCAGAGGGAGAAGCAGGCCCCATGCAGGGAGCCTGATGTGGGACTTGATCCCGGGACCCCAGGATCACGCCCTGGGCCAAAGGCAGGTGCCAAACCGCTGAGCTACCCAGGGATCCCCTCAAATAAACATTCTACATTTTAAAAAAGAGAGAGAAAGTTCAGAACCAAATAAACCCAAAGCAGGCAGAAGTAAGAAAATGTTAAAGATGAGAAAAGAAGTAAAAGCAACATAGGACAGAAAAACAATAGAGGAAACAATATCAAGTGGGGTTCTTTTGAAAACCAACAAAATTGACAATATGTAGCTAGACTGACCAAGAAAAGGAAGAAAGAGACAAGTTATATACGGAATGTAAGAAGGACATCACTGCCTTGTTCATAGAAGCAAAAAAGGGAATATTGTGAACCAGAACTACATATGCCACCTAGATGAAATGGACAACTTCCTAGGACAAACTTCCAATATAAACTTCAGAAACTGACTCAAGAAGACTCAAGAAGAACTAGAATATGTCATCTGACCTACATAAGAGCAAATTGATTAGATTAGTGATTTAAAAACTTTTCACAGTCAAAAGTCCAGGCTTTTGATTTTTAAAAAATATTTTAAAAGAACTATTACCTGTTCTTCACAAGCTCATTTGAAAAATAGAAGAGAGACTATCTCCACATTTAATGAAGCCAATGTTATCGTGAGCGCAGAATCACACAGAGGTATCACAAGAAAACTACAGACCAATATCCTTTATGCAGAAATCTGGATTTGGTTTGTAAGCCATAGTTTGACAACCCATGCTATAAAACAAAGCAGTTGGCGATCCCTGGGAGGTTCAGTGGTTTAGCGCCTGCCTTTGGCCCAGGGCACGATCCTGGAGTCCCGGGATCGAGTCCCACGTTGGGCTCCCGGCATGGAGCCTGCTTCTCCCTCCTCCTGTGTCTCTGCCTCTCTCTCTCCCTATGTCTATCATAAATAAATAAATAAATAAATAAATAAATAAATAAATAAATAAATCTTTTAAAATAATAATAAAAAAATAAAGCAGTTTGTGATAAATCAGCAAAATGGGTAAAACTGTATGTGTATGTGTGTGATTAGTAATTCTTGATTCAATAACTGTAATTGAAGTTAGAGTAAATTTTTTTGTGTGATTGGTCCAGTACTTGCATGATTATATGACTGAGTTGTGGAAATTGAGGCATTATTATTTTCCAGCTCTCCAAGTGATTCCACAGGGAAGCCGTGTTTGAATACCAAGATGTTAGTTAAACCAGTGTTTTTCAAACTTCAGTCTGCATATTCATCACCTGGGATCTTGTTAATGTGGATTCTGATTCAGTAGTTCTGGAATGGGGCTTCTAATTTTGCACTTGTAACAAGTGCTCATGTGAGACTAACACTTCTGGTTCCTAGACTACACTTTGAATAGTAGCAAGGTACTACACTGAGTTTCATAGTCTGGGATGTCTAGATCCTCCCCAGAAGACTCTGGTGTGCATGTTCTGAGATGTGCCCTGTGCCTCAAGATTTTTAAAAGCTTCACAGGTTGACTCTAAAGGCAGAAAAGCTTAAGAGCCTGAAGTTCATGATGTTTTAATTTATTTTAATTTTTATATTATCAGTAGCTCAAATATTGTTCTTTTTGCCATTTCTCACCCCATTCTACACCTGTTCATGTCAAAACATCCATATGTATGGTGAGAAACAGAGTGAGGTGTTTATCCCTTTGTTTTTATCCATCTCTGAGGAGTGATATGTAGTTCCAGATGGAAAGAGAAGTATCAGGCAAATTGGACTGGGGAAGAATAAGGAAAACGTGTTCTAGGAGGCCATTTAAAAGGAAAGCTGGTTTAGACAAAATAGGATTACCACAGAAAGTTGTCACAGTAAAACTCACTTCTGGCCCTGAGCTTGGGGCAACATAAACACAAATCTTCCTTGTTGAGTTCTGGCTGCACCCAAGGACCAAAGAAACTACAGAGTACTGTTTTGTTTTTTTTTTCCCCTTCCCTATATGCAAGGTGACATAGTTGGCTAAAATGCGAGAGAGATTCCCAGTGGCAAAATATAGACATGCAATCTTTTCCCCAAAACACAAAACACACAAATGAACTTATAAGTTGAGTTAAGGATGATGATAAATATGGTGATGATGATGATGACAATGGTGATGGTAATGTAGATAGTACATAAATTACTTACATTGTGCCAGGCACTGTTTTAAGAGATTTACATACCTTAACTTAATTAATATTCACAGAAACCCAGTGTAATTGACACTTTAATTAGCCTTATTTTAAGTGTGAGGAAACTGAGACACAGAGAAATTAAATAATATATCCAAGTTCACCCAAGATGAGTGGTTAAGTTGGGATGTGAACCCAGGCAATCTGAGGTTAAGAAACCATTATAGCAAAAATGCCTCTCAAAAACAGGAAAGTAAGAAGGGTCCTCAGCAAACTGATAGTTTTAAACACACAAATAGATGCCTGCCCTGTGCTTCCTCATATCTCTGGCAGGGATACATATTAAAGTATATAAATAAATATGCAAAATCTGAGACAAAGCCAGGGAGAGGAGAAATCCTCAAAGTAGGCAGAGAAGGAAATAGCAAAAAGACCAAATGTGACTAGGAATAATAGAGGGTAATAACATCTTCTGGAAACTAAGCTTAAAGGACCATAATACTCATTTTTAAGAAAGTATTAAAGCACGGTCATGGGAAAATGTGAAAGCAGATTACTGCTTAGCTAGAGTTATTCGTATTTTACTAAATACTTCATAGCAATCTGTTAGCTTTTTTTTAAAGATTTTTTTTAAAGATTTATTTATTTATGATAGACATAGAGAGAGAGAGGCAGAGACACAGGAGGAGGGAGAAGCAGGCTCCATGCCGGGAGCCCGACGTGGGACTCGATCCTGGGACTCCAGGATTGCGCCCTGGGCCAAAGCTAAACCGCTGAGCCACCCAGGGATCCCCCAATATGTTAGCTTTAAAGAGATTCACGCTACCCATGTATCTTTGATTACAAGATGCAAAATTCATAAATTTTAAAATTTGATCTTTGTAAATTACACACTGTACAGAAGAAACAAAATGTTTTGAGTATTTTTTCCTAGATAGAATAACCTTAAGATTTACATGGGTACAGATTTCATCCCATCAGAGAGTGGACCCAGAGAGCGGAGGAGTTTTTAAAGGAAAGCAGAAGAAAATATCCATAGAGATGCATCTATCATTTCCTTGGGAAATCTTTTTACTAAGAAATAATTTCTTTCTACCCATAGCCACAAACTATGGGTAGAAAGAAATTGGAAAGAAAGAAAGAAGTTATGACTAACTTCTTTCCACATCTTGAGAGGAGCAACCAGAAACCACACTTACTTCAGGAACAGGCTGCCTTGGGGACACTGGGTATGGGCACAGATGGTCACAGTCTGGAATGAGCTAATGGTCAAGGTGGGGCCAGCAGCCCTCTGGGTGTTGTAACACCTCAACCCATCCTCTAACGGTAGCTGCCTGGGCACGGGGCTGGCCGTGCCTCACTCTCTCTACACTTCTGCTGACCTTATCCAGTCCCATGATCTTACCACCATCTGTGACTGATATCTCTCATATATGTCTGTTTCCAAACCCGACACCCCACCTGAGCTTCAGATTCATTTTTCTGACTGCCTGCATGAGAGTTCCATTTGCATATGTAATAGGCATCTCAGATTTTATGTGACATGCCTTCCCCACCCCTGGTGTCCCCCTGCAAACATCCTCAAATTAATAACTATCATTACCATCCAGTCAGGTGTTCAAGTACAAACAGCAGAACCTAGATGATTTTCCCCATTTCTCATTCTTCCCGTGGTTCATGAGCAAATCTTGATTCATCCAAATCCAACTAGACTTTGTCTCTACCACCTCTTACTCAGCTTCTACTCCAGTTCAGCCACCAGTGTCTTTCACTGGATCTGCTACAGCATCTCCTGACTGGTCTCCCAGCTTCAACTTTTGCCCACCCCCTAAATTCTTCAAAGCAGCCAGATCACTGGCTTAACATTCAGGGAAATTTATTCCCCTTCATATTCATATTACAAATTTGAGCCTCAAACTTGACCTTGTGTTTGTCAGCCATTCTAGCAGGTAATTTGGGGTTTTGGATACTCCTACTACATTAATGGAAGAAAGGGTACAGTTGAAGGAGAAAACCGTGTTTGGATATTGGGTAAGGGCAATACGCATGGTGACCTAGAAGTCAGGTACCTGTCTATGGGAAGCCGGGCTAAGATTCAGTTACATTGTTCCTGTTGCTACCCAGAAGCAACAATGATTAACATTTGCATATTTTAGTAAGCTAAATGTTTTCAGATAAAGTTGAAGACTCCCTTTAATACTAGACTAATCCCATTCTTCACTTTTTCCATAGGGACCATTACCGTGGTGAATTCTAGACCATGTTGTTTCATACTTTTACCATACACATGCTCCCATTCACACCGGGTCCCCAGGCCACCCTCCTCACTCCACCCCATCCCTGCTTCCCCATATAGTTTAAAAAAAAAAGACTTTATTTATTTGTTCATAGAGACACAGCTAGAGAGAGAGAGAGGCAGAGACACAGAGGGAGAAGGAGGCACCAATGCAGAGAGCCCAATGCGGGACTCGATCCCAGGTCTCCAGGATAACACCCTGGACTGCAGGTGGCGCTAAACCGCTGTGCCACCGGGGCTGCCCGCCCCACATCGTTTATAAAGGGAAGATGGATTTGTTTTCCAGGTTCCATGGAGTACCTTTCCTCTCCATCTTCAGAGATCCTGAGCTGCATACAGATGGGGCAGGGGTGGGTGGAGAGACTCCTGAATACCTGTTGTAAAACTTAAAAGGTGAAGGGTTTGCGCGGGAATCAACCAGAGAGCTTTTTAAAGTTTTGAACCAAATAACTTTATTGAAACCAAACAACTTACTTATTTATTTATTTATTTATTTATTTATTTATTTATTTATTTATTTATAATTTATGGCAGAACTGGAAGAAAAAAACCTGAAGGTTCTGCCAAGGCAATACTGCAACATGCACGCTCGGCGGGGCGCCCAGGGGAAGTCGCCCTGGGCCCTGCCCGGGGGAGGTGTCCGTGCCAGGTCAGTTCTCCTTGTGGCTGTGGCGCAGGGTGAGCCTGTCGAACGGGTACTCGGCCAGGCCGGCTTCCGGGGCCCCCACGCTGCGCAGGCTGGTGCCGTAGCCTCCCAGAGCTCTTGGATGGCCTTGCCTCGCTCGCTCGCTCGCTCGCTCACGGAGGGAGCGGGCCTCCAGGAAGTCGCAGAGCTGGGCGTCGTTCTGGTCGGTGGCCAGCCGGTGCAGGTCAGGTCGAGCAGGCAGGCTGTGGTTCACGCGCTTCTCCAGGTGCAGGGCGCACTCCGTGGCCCTCGGGCCGCTCTCCCAGGCGTCGCGGTCGGGCTTCTTGACGTCGCGCAGACGGATGCGGCCCCCGCGCCGGTTCTGCAGCTCCACGAGCATCTCGGCGTGCTGGGTCTCCTCGCGGGCCTGGCGCTGGAAGAAGCGGGCCAAGTTCCTCAGGGCCCCGTCGTCGCGGTCGAAGGAGAAGGCCATGGACTGGTAGACGTAGGAGGCGGACAGCTCCAGGCTGATCTGGCTGTCGACGGCGGCCTCGCAGTCGGGGTGGTAGTTCTGGCGAACCTGGGAGATGGGCGCGGCGGCCATGGCTGGCGGCCCGGGCGGCGGGGCGGGGGCGAGGGCGAGGGCGAGGGCGGCCACGGCGCGAGGACAGGCCTGCGGCGCCAATGGCGGTGGCGGCAGGTCCGCGGTTGGTGTCCAAGCTCGGAGCCCAGGAGAGCCTCGTGGCGTCGCCTGCGGTGCGATGCGGCAGGAGGGAAGTCCCTTAAAGTCCGTTGTTGTGGAGGTGGGAGGTGGAATCCGTTAGGCGGGGGGGCGGGGTCACGGCGCAGGGGCGGGGCGAGGTGAGGGGGCGGGGCGTGCTCGGCGGGGGGTGGGGCGCGGGGCCACACCCACCTGCTCAACCACTGAGCCACCCAGGTGTCTCACAAACTTCATTTTTTTTAAAAGATTTATTTATTTATTAATGAGAAACACACAGAGAGACGCAGAGACACAGACAGAGGGAGAAGCAGGCTCCATGCAGGAAGCCCAACATGGAACTCGATCCCGACTCTCCAGGATCCCACCCTGGGCCTAAGGCGGCCGGGCACCAGGGCGAAGGTGACCGCGGTGCGAAGAGAGGGCTGCGGTGCCTCGGCGCCTTTTCAAAGTGCCTGGACGAGAGAGGCTGGAGGAAGGCAGGCTCCTGGGCGGGCGGCTCAAGAACTCTGTGCTGGATCCAGAGGATGCGTCTGTTACTTGGGAGTTGGGGTGAGAATCGGTTAGGAATTCCAGGAGGTCAGAGGGTAGGGGGCGGGGCGGGGCCGGGGTGGGGCTGGGGGCGGGGGCAGGGCGGGGCTTGAGCGGGGCAGAGCAGGAGCGCTATTCTGTGTTCCAAGGAGCTGGGTGACACAGTGCGACTCTGCTGAGCGTGTGGCCTATATAATATTTCTAAATGTTGCTCATGAATATAACTCAGCCATTCTGAGTTAATCACATGCATGGTTTCTTTGAACAATGCACTTGAATATTATCCTAATGGGATTGTTCATTAAATACAGTGCTTTTGTGGTATCATTGGAATATTTAATATCACAAAGTTTTACTTGGATAGCAGCTATCCTCAGTGACTCAACATCCATAATAATGATACTTCTGATAGCCTCCTCACTCAGTTCCTAGACCTTATTGTTTCAGGGACTTCCACATCTCTCCTATTTATGATCACATTCTGTCTTTTCTGACAGCAGAGCTATACCTCCAACTTCTCAGCAAACCTTTCCACCTCTTAATCTTCCACTCTTTTTTGCACTTGTTCTTCACTCCCTTTATTCTCTTTCATTTCTTAATCTTTCAGCACAATCCTAGTAACACATTCCTTTTGTCCTGTCTGGCCACCAATATGGACAGCTTCAGGGATCTCTTCACTGACATCCTAGATTTGCTCGTCCCCTCTCATCTGGCTCTCCCTTCCTCCTGGGTAAATGCAGATTTCTCTTTTCTCTTGCAGAAAACAAAAGTTTTAGGTGCATTTTTAGAGAAAGCACTGCTAACCATTTGGATGGATATATTCCTCCTTCAGGCCTCATCTGTACTTTCACTGCCACTCAGGAAGTCTTTTATTTTTTTAATCTTTCAATTATGTTCTACAGATTATACTACTGATTTCAAATTGCCTTTTATTCATTCATTCAACAAATATTTATTGATTATCTAATATTGCCCAAGTACTGGTCTGTGATTTGGGCATACATTAGTAACAAAGAAGTGTCTGTTCGACTGGGATCTACATTCTATTAGAGAAGCAGAACAAACTAAACAACCATCTTTCCCCCCTCCCCTTATTGTCCCAAGCACATACATACAAGATAATACACGTGTATATGTAAATTTTTTAAAAACTATATATTATTAGAATTCAAAGATCCTATAGTAGAAAACATAAGACCAATTTAGGTATCTATAACTATTGTGTTTGTACATTAATACAACAACCATTTAGATACTCCAAATATATCAGATATTCTGATTCTGGAGATACACAGAAGAATCAAACATGGTCTCTGTTTTCAAGATACAACATAGAGTGATGGAATATTCTGACTGCTCTCAGATAAAGTTAGGGTAAAATGACTATTTTCACAGAAAGGTTTAATCTCATGGCTCTAGTTGACGTACCTTTTTTGGGGTCTTTTTATTACTCTTTGGAAGCTTATGCTATTTTATAATCAGTTTTTATGAAGAAAGCAAAGGATCAACTATCCAATATCACAATGTAAACTTCTCTAAGCAGTTTTAGAGGTATATAATTGTTGATTCTGTAAATAAATAGAATAATAACGTCTACTTGATAAGTTGATTTTAATGATAAAATCGCACACTAGAGATGGAAAAGAACTACATGATCAGTTCTCAACGACATAAAATTTTATTCTATATTTGCTTAACCCAAGTGCTTTGTCTTTCTTTTTAAGATTGATTTACTTATTTTTAGAGAGAGAGAGCAGGAGTGGGTGGGGCAGAGGGAGAAGGACAGACAATCCCAAGCAGACTCCATGCTGAGTGTGAGCCCACAGCAGGGCTGGATCTCATGACTCTGAGATCATGACCTGAGCTAAAACCAAGAGTCCGAGGCTTAACCCACTGCACCACCCAAGCGCCTGTACAAGTGCTTTATCTTAATATAATTGTAGACTTTCAAAATTTCCTTGGGAGATTCCATTGTAGACTTCATTGTAAGAATCTGTTTAAGTAAAAGGGGTCTTGATTTTATAGAATGTTTTCTCATTATATTCCCAAGATTATTTAATAATTAATTTATCCCTATAATTTAACTCTATGAATATTTAAAATAATAATGGCTTTATCTGTGCATGCTATAAGGGGTGCAAATGGTGTTTCTCAGGTATTTCATCCTTCATAATTACCTCCTAGGGAAGTAGGTAACAGTAAAATATATTTTAAAACTAAGAAAAACCTAAGACATAAAACCCAACTCTTCTAAGAGAAAATCAACAAAGAAGCATGGATTGGGACCTCAAATTTCCACAAAGGAAATATATGTCCAATTTTTCTTTAGTAAGTGTTATAAAACTAAATATAAACATAGAATAGGAAAAATACAGAGCAGATTATGTTTTTTAAAAATATGGTTATAGGGCCATAAGATGACATGTTTGTGGTCAATATTTGTGTTAAGGTTCTCCAGGACAACAGAACCAATAAAATATAAGAAATTGGCTGGTATGGAACTATTGAATCAGTGTATTGTACACCTGAAACTAATATTACAGTATGTTAACTGGAATTTTAAAACCTAATAAATAAATAAATAAATAAATTCTAGATTGAAAAAAGTAAGTTGTTACATGCAATCACAGAGGCTGACAAGTCCCAAGATCTACAGTCAATATAGTGGGGACCCAGGAGAAATGATGGACAGCAATGTTAAGAACCAGGAGGAACTGATTTTCAGTTTAAGTTTGAAGGCAAGAAAATACTAATGTCCCAGATCAAAGGAAGTCAGGCAGGAGGAGTTCTCTCTTACTCAAGGAGAGAGGTCAGCCTTTTGTTCTTTTTAGGCCTTCAGCTGATTGGATAAGTCTCACTCACATTAAGGAGGGCAATCTACCATTCAAATTTTTTAAGGCAAGGTGTTTTTCAAATTTTACTGAGATATATTGGCATATAACATTGTATTAGTCCAAGATGCACAACATAATGATTTAATATATGTATTGCTAAAAGAGTACCACAATAAGTTTAGTTAATATTAATTACCTAACATAATTACAAATTTTTTTCTCTTATGATGAGAACTTTTAAGATTTACTCTCTTAATAACTTTCAGATATCCAGTACAGTATTGTTAACAATAGTCTCAATGCTGTAAATTACATTCCCAATGCTTATTTATCTTATAACTGCACATTTTTATCTTTTGACCACCCATTTCCTCTACTCCCCACACCCTATTATGTCCACCACCAATACGTTCTATGTATCTGTGAGTTTGGTTTTTTGGATTCCACTTATAAGAGAAATTACATAGTATTTGTCTCTCTCTGACTTACCTCATTCACCATAATGCCCTCAAAGTCCATCCATGTTGTTACAATTGGCAGGATTCCCCCTTTTATGGCTGAATAATACTCCATTGTATATATGTTATAATTTCTTTATTCAACCATCAACAGATATGTAGGTTGTTTCCAATACTTTGGCTATTGCAACAATGCTGTGATACCTGAGGGTGCATATATATTTTTGGGATAGTGATTCCATTATCTTTGGATATATACCCAAAAGTAAAATACTGGATGTAATTCTATTTATATGAATAGTAGTTTACATTGTATTTAGTAGTGCATAGTAGTATTTATATGAGTATATGGTAGTTCTATTTATAATGTTTTTTTTTTAAGATTTTACTTATTTATTCATGAGAGACACACAAAGAGAGGCAGAGACACAGGCAGAGGGAGAAGCAGGCTCCCTGCGGGGATCCTGATGTGGGACTCGATCCTGGGACCCCCAGGATCACGACCTGAGCCCAAGGCAGATGCTCAACCACTGAGCCACCCAGGTGCCCTTATTTATAATGTTTTGAGGAATTTCCATACTATTTTCCGTAGAAGAATCTTCATACTATTTTCCATAGTGGCTGTACTGATTTCCTTTCCCAACAGTGCACAAGGGTTCCCTTTTCTCCACAACCTCACCAGCACTTGTTATTTCTTGTCTTTTTTGGTGATAGCCATTCTAATAGGTATGAGATGATATCTTGTGGTTTTGATTTGTACTTCCTTGATAATAAGTGATGTTGAACATCTTTTCATATACCTGTTGGACATTTGGATGTCTTCTTTGGAAAAAAATGTCCATTCAGTTTTTGTCATTTTTTTTAACCAAATTGTTAAATTTGAGTTGTATGAGTTCTTTATATATTTTGGATATTAGCTCCTTCTCAAAGATATGATTTGCAACTATTTTCTCCCATTCCATATTTATTTTAATTGTTTCCTTTGCTCTGTAGAAGCTTTTTAGCTTGATAGTCTCATTTGTTTATTTTGTTTGCTTTTGCTTTCAGTGTCAAATCCAAAAAAGTCATCACCAAGATCAATGTTAAGAAGCTTACCCTCTATATTTTCTTCTAGGAATTTTATGGTTTCAGGTATTATATTCAAATTTTTTTTTATTTTTTTATTTTTTTTATATTCAAATTTTTAATCCAATTTGAGTTGATCTTTTTGTGTATGGTTTGAGATAGGGATCCAGTTTCATTCTTCTGTGTGTAACTCTAGTTTTTCCAATACCATTTATTGAAGGGATTTTTCTTTCCCCATTGTATATTCATGACTCTTTTGTCATAAATTAATTGATCATTCCTGTGTGGGGTGATTTCTAGGCTCTCAATTTTATTCCATTGATTTATGTGTCTTTTTATGTCAATGCTATATTGTGTTGGTTACTATAGCTTTGTAATACAGTATGAAATCAGAAAGTGTGGTACCTCCAGCTTTGTTCTTCTTTTTCAAGATTTCTTTGGCTATTTGGGTTATTTTGTGGTTCCATGCAAATTTTAGGATTGTTTATTCTATTTCTGTGAAAGATACCGTTAGAATGTTGACAGGAACTACACTGAATCTGAATCTACATTGCTTTGAGTAGTATGGACATTTTAAAAATATTAATTTTTCCAATCTGTGAGCATGGAATATCCATTCATTTGTGTCTTCTTTAGTGTCTTTCATCAATGTCTTACAGTTTTCAATTTACAGATTTTCCACCTCCTTAATTAAATTTATTACTAGTATTTTGTTGTAATTGAAAATGGGATTGTTTTTAATTTTACTTTCTGATAGGTCATTGTTAGTATATAGGAATGCAACTGATTTTTGTATATTGATTTTGTATCCTGCAGCTTTACTGAATTTTTAAATTAATTCTAACAGTTTCAAAGTCTTTAGGGTTTTCTATATATAATATCATCTGCAAAGACAAGTTTTATTTCTCCCTTCAATTTAGATGTGTTTTATCTCTTTTTCTTGACTGATTGCTCTGGCTAGGACTCCCAGTACTTTGCTAAATAAAAGTGGTGAGAATGGGTATCCCTGTCCAATTAAAATGTTAACCTCATCAAAAAATACTCTTACCCGGATCCCTGGGTGGCGCAGCGGTTTAGCGCCTGCCTTTGGCCCAGGGCGCGATCCTGGAGATCCGGGATCAAATCCCACGTCGGGCTCCCAGTGCATGGAGCCTGCTTCTCCCTCTCCCTCTGCCTATGTCTCTGCCTCTCTCTCTCTCTCTCTCTGTGACTATCATAAATAAATAAAAATTTTAAAAAATACCCTTACCCTTACAGATACACCCAGAATGTTTGACCAAATATCTGGGCACTCTGTGGCCTAGGTAAGTTGACAAATAAAATTAACAATCACAGTATTATTCATAACAAATGCAGAGTCAGGAAATAAAAATTCTACTGTTATAATCCGTGAAAACTATTTAACTTTCAGTTCCCATCATCTTTTAAAAATGTTACAGAACTGGGACACCCAGGTGGCTCAGTGATTGAGTATCTGCTTTTGGCTCAGGTCATGATCCTGGGGTCCTGGGATTGAGTCCTGCATCAGGTTTCCCACAGGGAGCCTGCTTCTCCCTTTGCCTATGTCTCTGCCTTTCTCTGTGTGTCTCTCATGAATAAATAAATAAAATATTCAAAAAAAGATGTGTGCTTGAACATGTTAACCTACTCTCACAATATCTTTATCTGTAAAATATAGGTGACAACAATAAAAATTAACTCAGAATATCTGTAATAATAAGGTAATATAAAGTAAATAGTCCAGAGACAGATAATATTAATTTTGGATTTATACATCATTTTTCACTACCTCTCATGAAATTATTTGTTTATACATATGCATGTACACACATATACATATGAAGACCCACATACACATATATATACACATATGCATATATAGACCCACATATGCATATATATACACATGTGTATGCATACACACATATACATATGTACAGAGAGTGAGATAAACCACCAACTGCTACTACCCATAGTCAGTTTCTCTGTGAATATATCATAGAGCCTACTGCATGTATTAATTTTTAAGGAAGAGATTACATAGAACACAGAATAGCACTTAGCTGTAAAACAGTGCAAATACGAGGAGTTTATAGAACAAGTTTTTGCATTAGTACCTATAAAAATACCTGGCATAAAAAGGTGCTTGATAAAAATACATAAATGAATAAATGAGAGCTAATCACTGACACTAAGAATCTATTATCTGGAGGTGCCTGGCTGGCTCAGTCAGAAGAGCATGTGACTCCTGATCTTGGAGTTGTGAGTTTAAGCCCCACATTGGGTATAGAGATTACTATAAAAAATAAATAAACAAAAAATAAATAAATAAATAAATAAATAAATAAATAAACTAAAAAAAATAACTTATTGCCTACTCCCAGTTGTATAACTCTGTAACATTTTTCTAAAGATTTTATTTATTTATTCATGAGAGACACAGAGAGAGAGGCAAAGACATAGGCAGAGGGAGAAGCAGGCTCCCTGCAGGGATCCTGATGTGGGACTCGATCCCAGGACTCCAGGATCACGACCTGATCCAAAGGCAGACGCTCAACGACTGAGCCAACCAGGCGTCCCTCAAGCACACATCTTGTGAATAGCAGAGAGTGACCTTCTGAACTGGATTCTTCTCAAAGTTGTTTGCAGAGCTTGGCTGGACTGTAAGTTCCTTTAGGACAAAGACTGTTTAACTTATATAAGCTAAATTTCACATAGTAAGGACTCAAAAGCATTAATTAAAAGACTGAGCAAACCTTTAAAGTTTTAGTCTCATTATATCCAAATTAAAACAATGAATGGGAGTAGATGTTAAATATGTGTTTAAAGTAGCTTTCTTTTAGAAGGAAAAAAATGAGATGCACCCAAAGATGACAAATTATTCTTATAGTTTTACTTTTGTATGCATAAACATAAAACTAGGCATAAAAATCTGTATGGTTAAAAGTATGCTTTCATAACTGTAAAACTAATAATTTATTAATATATGCAAATCTATGAAATAAAATTAAAATTAAGAAATTCCAATTATGCTTCAGATTATACTTTTTCTCTTAAACACTATCATGTCTCACTGAGAATCGACTTAAAGTCTATTCTCCATATAATGAGATTTCAATTCCCTTTTGAGTACCATGCTTATAGACCCTCATATTCATGGACCATGTCAGCTCTTGACCAGTCTTCTTTACTGAAACAATAGACACACATTGGTTCATATATTTTGTAATGTAATTTTACTCTCAGATAGTGGAAGCCATTATTTGAATATGTCTATCTATGTTCATTATTATTAACTTGTAATAAGTAAGGTAATACTTTATTCTGGTACAGTTTGCTGATTTTATGAAATACCATTAAAAGTCTCAATAGCTTCAATAACTGAAGGTGCTGAAGTTTCATTGTATTGAACTATTTTTTATTTCCTCATCATTGCTTTAAAAGGAAGTTTGAGTCTTTGTGGCTGGTAAAATAAGTTGGTGTGTCTATAAAGGTGGACATGGGACAGTTGTCTTTTTTATGCTAGGACAATACTGATCTAGCAACAGTCACATACATGATTCAGAGCACACATGCAAATGTGGACATTGAGTTTGTGTAGCTGTATTGAGCTTTGAAGAAATCAAGATGAAAATACTTCTAGTAATTTCTAATTTAGATGTAAACTAATTTCTAATTTATGTAAACATAAGAATAGATCCATGGAATTCTCAAATACAGATAGAGAGCACTGAGTTAGAATGGAACACACCATATATCTAATCAAAAACTATTTAGCACTTAATGTGTGTCCTGCTTTGTGCAAAATGGTGAATCATTGCAGCAGACATTGACATTGTTTTTAAATTCAATTAATTAACATATAGTGTATTATTAGTTTCAGAACTAGAGTTTAGTGATTCATCAGTTTGCCTATAACACCCAGTGCTCTTTACATCAAGTGCCTCCTTCATGCCCAACACCCAGTTATCCCATCCCCCCTCCCACATTTCCCCTCCAGCAACCCTCAGTGTGTTGCCTAGAGTTCAACATCTCATGGTTTCTCTCCCTCTCAGATTTCATTTTATTTTTCCCTCCCTTCCATGATCCTCTGTTTGGTTTCTTAAATTCCACATATGGGTGAAATAATATGATAATTGTCTTTCTCTGATTGAATTATTTCACTCAGCATAATACCCTCTAGTTCCATCCACATCATTGCAAATGGCAAGATTTCAATCTTTTTTTTTAAGTTTGTTTGTTTGTTTGTTTAAGAGAAAGAGTACATAGAGGGAGAGGGAGAAGCAGACTCCCCACTGAGTGAGGAGCCTGATGTAGGACTTCATCCCAGGACCTTGGGTCATGACCTGAGCTGAAGGCAGACTTTTAGCTGACTGAGGCACCCCATAAGATTTCATTGTTTCTGATGACTGAGGTTTGTTTATTTATTCATTCATTCATTCATTCATTCATTCATTCATTCCATCTCCTCTTTATCCATTCATCTGTCAATGCACATCTGGGTCTTTCCATAGTTTGGCTATTGTGGACATTGCTGCTTTAAACATTGGGGTGTAGGGAATCCCTGGGTGGCTCAGCGGTTTGGCGCCTGCCTTTGGCCCAGGGCGTGATCCTGGAGTCCCGGGATCGAGCCCCGCATCGGGCTCCCTGCGTGGAGCCTGCTTCTCCCTCTGCCTGTGTCTCTGCCTCTCTCTTTATGTGTCTTTCATGAATAAATAAATAAAATCTTTAAAAAAAAATAAACATTGGGGTGTAGGTGCCCCTTTGTGTGGGAGAACAGTACCTCAGGAAATAAAAGAAACAGTAAGAACAGGGACACACATAAATGGCAACAGCTTTATGCATGTGGCAAAAGCCAATTATTCCTGCCATAGATCTGTACCAAAAACAAGAAAACAATACAAGCTGAAAAGAGCAATGATGGTAGATAGGTAGCCAGGCTTCTGAGGTCAGTTCTCCCATTCCCCACAGGCCCTAGTTAATGTTCCTCTGAGACCCATGCACGTAGTCACATACATAGTTCCCTGCTGCCCCTCACATGACTGGTTTCTTGAGTTTTTTTTTTCCTTCCTTGTTCACACATAGTTTACCTTCTACAATAATGAAATTGAGAGCCAACCCAGACTCGGGGCTTCACTTGGGTACCTGCACTTCTCGGCAGTGCCTAATGGTGTAGCTTCTTCAGGCCTCTCCTTGTTCCCAGATATTTTACTCTGAGTAATCATTTCATCTCTCATCAGAACACGCCATTAGGTAAATACCCAGTGGTACAATAGCTGGATCATAGGGTAGCTCTATTTTTAACTTTTTTGAGGAACCTCCATACCGTTTTCCAGAGTGGCTGTACCAGCTTGCATTCCCACCAGCAGTGTAAGATGGGTCTCCTTTCTCCACATCCTCACCAACATCTGTTGTTTCCTGACTTACTAATTTTAGCCATCCTGACTGGTGTGAGGTGGTATCTCATTGTGGTTTTGATTTGTATTTCCCTGATGCCAAGGGATGTGGAACATTTTTTTTCATTTGCCTGTTGGCCATTTGTATGTCTTCTTTGGAGAAATGTCTGTTCATGTCTTCTGCCCTTTTCTTGACTGGATTATTTGTTTTTCAGGTGTTGAGTTCAATAAGTTCTTTATAGATTTTGGATGCTAGCCCTTTATCACATAAGACATTTGTAAATATAAAAAAAAAGACATTTGTAAATATCTTCTCCCATTCAGTAGGTTATCTTTTGGTTTTGTCGACTGTTTCCTTTGCTGTGCAAAAGCTTTTTATCTTGATGAAGTCCCAATAGTTCATTTTTGCTTTTGTTTCCCTTGCCATTGAGACATGTCCAGCAAGAAGTTGCTGTGGCCCAGGTCAAAGAGGTTGTTGCCTGTGTTCTCCTCTAGGATTTTGATGGATTCCTGTCTCACATTTAGCTCTTTCATCCATTTTGAGTTCATCTTTGTGTGTGGTGTAAGAAAATGGTCTGTTTTTTTCTTTAAGATTTTATTTATTTATTCACGAGAGATGCAGAGAGAGAAAGGCAGAGACATAGGCAGAGGGAGAAGCAGCTCCATGCAGGAAGCCCAATGTGGGACTCCATCCCAGGACTCTGGGATCACGCCCTGAGACAAAGGCAGATGCTCAACCACTGAGCCACCCAGGTGTCCCAAAAATGGTCCAGTTTTGTTCTTCTGAATGTGGCTGTCCAATTTTCCTAGCACAATTTATTGAAGCACCATTTTTTCCATTGGATATTCTTTCCTGCTTTGTGGAAGATTAGTTGACCATAGAATTGAAGGTCCATTTCTGGGATCTCTATTATCTTTTATTGATCTGTATGTCTGTTATTGTGCCAGTATCATGTTGTCTTGATGATTACAGCTTTGTAATATAGTTTGAAGTCTGGCATCATGATGCCACAAGATTTGGTTTTCTTTTTCAACATTCTTCTGGCGATTCAGGGTCTTTTCTGGTTCTATATAAATTTTAGATTATTTTTGTAGATGTGTATTCTATGGATTAAAGTAAGATCTATACTCTAAAATAATAATTACTACTTTACTACTAATATTAACATAAGAATTAAAAATAAAATGATTAAAAAGAAAATTTTCTACTTTTAATATCATTATTATTAAGCCCCAAATAGAGAAAACTCTACAGAAATAAACTCTATAGAAATAAATAGGTATAAACAGATATAGTCTAATATTTCTGACCTTAGGAATTTTACAATTCTATTACAGTGAGATGACAGATACACTTGAAGTTATATAGCAATCTAGGAAACTAATATTACAAATGTCTAAAGTCTATATGAATTTATACTTTTTAGAAGCTCCTTTTTCAATTTCATTTCCTCCTTTTCATACTAATCTTTGGGGTTTATTGATAAATTGATTTTATTTTTAATTAATTCCAGTATAATTAACATTCAGTGTTATATTAGCTTCAGGTATACAATATAGGGACTCAAAAATTCTGTACATTACTCCATGTTCATCACAATAAATGTTCTCTCAATCCCATTCACCTGTTGCACCTATCCTCCCACCCACCTCTCCAATGGCAACAACCAGTTTGCTCTCTATAGTAAGAGTCTGTTTTTTGGTTTGTCTCTTTTCTTCTTTGCCTTGTTTCTTAAATTCCATGTATAAGTGAAATCATATGGTATATGTCTTTTTCTGACTAACTTATTTCACTTAGCATTATACTCTCTAGCTCCATCCATGTTTTTGCAAATGGCAAGATTTCATTCTTTTTTATGATTAATCTATATATCTATCTTATGTCATCTATACTCATTCGTCTATTAATGGACCCTTGTGTTGCTTCCATATCTTGGGTATTTTAAATAATGCTGCAATGAATATAGGGATGCACATGTCTTTTCAAATTAGTGATGTCATTTTCTTTGGGTAAATACTCAGTGGTGGATTACTGGATCATATGATAATTCTATTTTTAATGTTCTGAGGAACCTCCAATGGATTTTCCACAGTGGCTGCACCAGTTTGCATTCCCACCAATAGTACATGAGGGTTCCTTTTTCTCGACATCCTAGCCAACACTTGTCATTTTTGTTTTTTATTTTAGCCATTCTAACAAGTGTGAGGTGATACCTCATTATGGTTTTCACTTGCATTTCCCTGATGATGAGTGATGTTGAGCATCTTTCCATGTGTCTGTTAGCTATCTGGTTGTCATCTTTGGAGAAATGTCTGTTCATGTCTTCTGCCCATTTTCCAATTGAATTATTTGGTCCTTTTGGAATTGAGTTATATAAGCTCTTTATTTATTTTGGATATTAACCCCTTATTGGATGTATCATTTGCAAATATCTTCTCCCATTTGGTGTTTTTTTTTTTTAAGGATTTTATTTATTTATTCATGAGAAACACACAGAAAGAGAGAGAGGCAGAGACACAGGCAGAGGGAGCAGGCTCCATGCAGAGAGCTGGATGTGGGACTCGATCCCAGGGCTCCAGGATCATGCCCCGGGCCAAAGGCAGGCACTAAACCACTGAGCCACCCGGGGACCCCCTGGTGAGTTGTTCTTTTTGTGGGTGGTTCTTTTTTTTTTTTTTGGATGGTTTCCTTCACTATGCAAAAGTTTCTAAGAATTATATTGTTTTATGCTTCACATTTAGGTCTTTTTTTTTTTTTTAAAGATTTTACTTATTTATTTATTCATGAGAGACCCAGAGAGAGAGGCAGAGACCCAGAAGGAGAAGCAGGCTCCCTGTGGGGAGCCTGATGCAGGACTCAATCCCAGGACCCCAGGATCATACCCTGAGCTGAAGGCAGATGCTCAACCACTGAGCCACCCAGGCATCCCTCACATTTAGGTCTTTAATCCATTTTGAGTTTATTTTTGTGTATGGTGTAAGAAAGTGGTCCAGTTTTCATTCTTTGGCATGGTAGCTGTCCACTTTTCTCAGCACCATTTGTTGAAGAGACTGTCTTTTCCCCATTGCATATTCTTGCCTCCTTTGTTGAAGATAAATTGACCATATAATTGTGGGTTTATTTCTGGGCTGTCTTTTGTGTTCTATTGATCAACATGTTGGGTTTTGTGCCAATACCACACTGTTTTGATTAATACAGCTTTGTAATATATCTTGAAATCTGGGATTTTAATACCTCCAATTTTGTTCTTCTTTTTCAAGATTGCCTTGGCTATTTGGAGTCTTTTGTGGTTCCATACCAATTTTAGGATTATTTTTTCTAGTTCTATGAAAAATGCTGTTGATACTTTGATAGGGATTGCATTAAATTTGATAGTAAATTGCTTTGGGTAGTATGGACATTTTAGCAATGCACATAGTATCTTTCCATTTGTTCGTGTCATCTCCAATGTCTTTCATCAATGTTTTATAATTTTCAGGGTGCAGGTCTTTCTCCTCCTTGGTTAAGTTTATTCCTAGGTATTTTATGATTTTTGGTAAAACTGTAAGTGGGATTGTTTTCTTGATTTCTCTTTCTGCTACTTCATTATTAGTGTATAGAAATGAAAACCTATTCATATTTTCAAACTGCATTACTTGCTAACCTTTCCACTAGAAATAACATAGAAAAGATTTCAGTGCTATTTAAATTAGAAAAAGAACAGAATAAGAGGGAAGAGAAAAACCATTAGCCTTCCAGAATTATAACAGGAGAATCTAAAATTAAAAAATTAAGTGAGCTTTTATATAATGAGTAGACTTTATCACTGTGAGTCTAGTTCCTAAAAATAACAGCTACCATGTATTGATTACAACCAATGAGCTAAGTATAATATTAGCATAATCTTAAATGCATCATCTAATTTAATTCTAATAACATTTCATATCATTAGTACCACTTTTTCTGATGAGTACATCACTATTAGCAAGTCCACACAACTTGGAAGGCATGGAGTCAGGCTTTCAACTGAGGACTATTTGACACAGAATCTCACATCTTTCACCATCTCCAACGAAAGGAATAAGGAATGCTTATTGCAATCATTGTGTACCTATGTACCTTAAGTGATGCAGCAGTACACTGAGAATATAGGTCATGAATGATCTAAATTCTCAAGATTCATGTGTACATTACATACAACATATTAAGGGATGAAAACTTAAAATCTTGCCTTATTTTCTAATAGCTAGCAAAATTTTTTCAAATCACTTTATGCTGAAAAATGTATAATATTTATCACTTAAAATGCAGAATAATCAATAATCTGTTTTCTACTAGTGCTGACTTAATTGGTCTCCATGACTTCTAATAGTTTTATATGTTTTAAAGAATTAAAAATTCAGGGACGCCTGGGTGGCTCAGTGGTTGAGTACCTGCCCCTGGCTCAGGGCGTGATCCCACGGTCTCAGGATTGAATCCCACATCAGGCTCCCTGCCTGGATCCTGCTTCTCCCTCTGCCTACGTCTCAGCCTTTCTCTCTCTGAGTCTTTCATGAATAAATAAATAAAATCTTTTTTTTTTAATTTTTTTTTTTTTATGATAGTCACAGAGAGAGAGAGAGAGAGAGAGGCAGAGACACAGGCAGAGGGAGAAGCAGGCTCCATGCACCGGGAGCCCATTGTGGGATTCGATCCCGGGTCTCCAGGATCGCGCCCTGGGCCAAAGGCAGGCGCCAAACTGCTGCGCCACCCAGGGATCCCAATAAATAAAATCTTTTTAAAAAAAGGAATTAAAAGTTCATAGAACACACACAATTAGCTAAGATGCATATTCCCACTAATGTCTACTTTACCTCACTAATATCCAACATTAGAAGACTAGGAAAAAATATTCATACTATTATTTATAAATTATACCAAGCTAACCCTAATTATGAAAAATAGGCTTTGATTGCATGTTAATAATTATTTCTCTTTAGAATAATTTATGATATATAATAATATATAATATTTGTATTCTATATAAATATAATATATATATATTTATTTATACCTCAATCCACATTAAGGTCTAAATTTTAGCCAACACTGACATTAACTATCAAAGTCTAATATGTACATACAAATATATGCATTCAATACACATATTCACACCATGGTTTTCTAAGATGCTATTTAACCATCATAAAATACAAATGGAATTACTGTTTTATAAAAACAGTTCTAATACTATATTATTACATATTTTCTCTTTTTCATTTGACCAAACAACACTCCTTTGCAAGAAGATAGTCTTGAGAGATGCTCTACATCATTCAGCATAAACAGTTTTATAAAACCAAGTGTCCCATACAAGGATTTACCCCCAATGAACTGGTTTAATTTAGAATGTAATCTAACAAAATATATTTAACAGGATAGCTGGGAGAATTACCACCATAGTTTATAAAACGGGGTATCTGGTAGAAAAGAATGTGGACTTTTAGTTCTGCAAAGAATCTTATTATTCCTCTTTCCATTTCTCCTCCTACAACTGTAACAACTGAATAAAATGAATGTTTTTTCATCTTGTACCTGTAATCTCTGGACAAAATGATTAACTGAAATACTCTGATATGATCAATGTATTTACCAATCTGTAGATATAGGAATTGATTTCCATAATTTGGGGAATTGTGTACCTTGATTCACTTATAAACTTTTTTTTTCTAAAAACTAGGGATTGTGGGATGCCTGGGTGGCTCAGCGGTTGATCATCTGCCTTCGGCCCAGGGCATGATCCTAGTGTCCTGGGATCAAGTCCCACATCGGGCTCCCTGAACAGAGCCTGCTTCTCCTTCTGCCTGTGTCTCTGCCTCTCTCTCTCTCTCTGTGTTTCTCATGAATAAATAAATAAAATCTAAATAAATAAATAAATAAATAAATAAATAAATAAATAAATAAATAAAATAAAAACTAGGGATTGTTATTGTGAAAAAGAAAAAAGAATTAAGGGGGAAGGACCACATTGGGAAAATTGCATTTCTCTGTAGCATAATTGAGGAATATAGTTGATTAAGGACCAATATAATGACTTAGTAGGGAATAAAAGCATTGTTAATCGACAGAGACATGGTGAAATAGGGAAGGAAGCATTGTAAATACATTCTTTTGGACATAGAATTGATATTTCAAGTAATCATTGATGTTTTTAGTCTTTGGCAGTTAGTTAAGATCTAAGGAATGCTAAGCAATGTATGAATAGCAGCAGGTACAAGAAAATATTCCCTGCTACCAGAAACTGCTCTTGGCCCAGCTTTCCCCTTCTACTCCAGGCCAGGGGCTTTAGCACACACATAGTCAAAGGAAAGAGTTTTACTCTTTAGGAATTCTTTTTAATAGATTTCTCCCCCTCAATTTCCAATTTCAACAGCCATTCCCTTTCAAGAGGGCTGCCTTTGGCCTCACCTTCCTTGCCAAACCCACCAGTTGCTCCACAGCACATCTTTAATTTGTGTCCTATAAAGGAATGCATACATGGGATGTATAAATTCATATAACTGCCAATGGTTTGAAGAATCAGCACTTTTCTGACAGGAGAAAATCAAGGTGTAACATTACTAATAGAAGATCAAGTCATACAGCTGACAGCACTTAGTCGATCATTAATGAACCTTTCCTCATGGGTGCCATGTAAGAAAGCATAATTTAAGAGCACCACCTGCATTAGCAAAAGTAAAAAGTTGATAATCTTTTCTAGCTGAAGAATATATCTCAGTCCATTAATGCACTTTATAATAAATGATATTTAAAATCATTTTGCAGAAAGCTACTAAATACCTCTATTTCCTAGAAATTCGAAACTCTCTAAATGGGCTTAACTGACTTTAAGTACTCAGATATATTTAGGAAGTGTCAAAAGATTAAAAAGAAAATAAGTCAAAAGATACTGTTTATGTATGAGCAAGAACTGAAGAATTAGAAGCCTAGAGTGAAGGTAATAAATGTGAAAAATACAAAGAAACACTTTACAGAACCATTACTTTGGAAATTGTGTCTTTCATTGAGTTTTAACATTGGCTGGATGGGGTCATTACTGTATTTTTATAAAAGAGGAAATAAGCAAATAAGCAATTGAGAATATAGAAAAAGTTTAGAAAATTAAAAAGCACATTACTTGTATCAAATTATGAAGAATAATTATGACATTAAATATGTTTTTTCTATAAACACACTGTGGTAATAGTATATTAAGGTATGAAATGATAAGGAAAGTTTTATAAGATTTATGCTTTTTTTTCCCAAGTTTTTTGGAAAAACTTACAATTAATTTTAGTGTAAGTTTTATAAGACATTCTGGATCTTTAGGTTAACTAGCATAATTCCATCAAATATATTTTCCCTAAACAATATGTAGGGAAAGGTATGAGCAATTTTTATAGTAATTCTGTGGCAATTTCTATGTCTATGACAATAAAAGTAAAGATTTCCAATATTACTGAATACATATAAATGTTTCACAATGAATATATTAATACATATACTATTGGCTATTAATTCATTAGCAACTAGTATTATATTGGTCATATGTACATTTTGTTGGTGAAAAAATGAACAAAAACAAATACTTGAGCCATGAGATTAAAGTCAATGTCTGCTGCACATAGATCAATGGAACAGAACAGAGAATCCAGAAATGGACCCTCAACTTTATGGGCAACTAATTTTCCACAAAGGAGGAAAAAATATCCAACAGAAAAAAGACAGTCTCTTCCACAAATGGTTCTGGAAAAATTGGACAGCCACATGCAGAATAACAAAACTGGACCATTTTCTTACACCACACACAAAGATGAACTCAAAATGGATGAAAGAGCTAAATGTGAGACAGGAATCCATCAAAATCCTAGAGGAGAACACAGGCAACAACCTCTTTGACCTGGGCCACAGCAACTTCTTGCTGGACATGTCTCAATGGCAAGGGAAACAAAAGCAAAAATGAACTATTGGGACTTCATCAAGATAAAAAGCTTTTGCACAGCAAAGGAAACAGTCGACAAAACCAAAAGATAACCTACTGAATGGGAGAAGATATTTACAAATGTCTTTTTTTTTATATTTACAAATGTCTTATGTGATAAAGGGCTAGCATCCAAAATCTATAAAGAACTTATTGAACTCAACACCTGAAAAACAAATAATCCAGTCAAGAAAAGGGCAGAAGACATGAACAGACATTTCTCCAAAGAAGACATACAAATGGCCAACAGGCAAATGAAAAAAAATGTTCCACATCCCTTGGCATCAGGGAAATACAAATCAAAACCACAATGAGATACCACCTCACACCAGTCAGGATGGCTAAAATTAGTAAGTCAGGAAACAACAGATGTTGGTGAGGATGTGGAGAAAGGAGACCCATCTTACACTGCTGGTGGGAATGCAAGCTGGTACAGCCACTCTGGAAAACGGTATGGAGGTCCTCAAAAAGTTAAAAATAGAGCTACCCCATGGGTTGCTTGGATGATTCAGTAAGTTAAGCATCTGCCTTCAGCTCAGGTCATGATCTTGGGTTCCTGGGATAAAGCCCCATGTTAGGCTCCCTGCTCAGTGGGAAGCCTACTTCTCCTTCTTCCTCTGCCTGCTGCTTCCTGTGCTCATGCTCTCTCTCTCTGTGTCAAATAAAATCTAAAAAAATAAAATCTAAAAAAGAGCTACCTACCCTATGACCCAGCAATTGAACTACTAGGTATTTACTCCAAAGATACAAATGTAGTGATCCAAAGGGATACCTGCACCCCAGTGTTCATAGCAGCAATGTTCACAATAGCCAAACTGTGGAAAAAGCCCAGATGTCCATCAACAGATGAATGGATAAAGAAGATGTGGTATTGGGATGCCTGGGTGGCTCAGTGGTTGAGCATCTGCCTTCAGCTCAGGGTGTGATCTCGTGGTCCCAGGATTGAGTCCCACATGGGGCTTCCTGCATGAAGCCTGCTTTTCCCTCTGCCTATGTCTCTGCCTCTCTCTCTCCCTCTGTGTCTCTCATGAATAAATAAATAAAATATTGTTTTAAAAAAGATATATATACACACACACACACACACACACACACACACACAATGGAATATTACTCAGCCACCAGAAAGGACAAACACTTAACATTTACATTGACGTGGATGGAACTAGAGGGTATTATGCAGAGCGAAATAAGTCAATCAGAGAAAGATAATTATATGGTTTCACTAATATGTGGAATGTAAGAAACAGTGCAGAGGATCATAGGTAAGGGAGGGAAAACTGAATGGGAAGTCATCAGAGAAAGGAAAACCATGAGAGTCTTAACTATAGGAAAGAAACTGAGATTTGTTGGAGGGGAGGTGGGTGGGGGATGGTTAATTTGGTGATGAGCATTAAGGAGGGCACATGATGTGACAAGCACTGGGTGTTACACACAACTGATAAATTATTGAACACTACAACTGAAACTAAGTATGTACTATATGTTGGCTAATGGAATTTAAATTTTAAAAAATACAGATCCACTAAATAGTGTTCCTGGTATATTATAGTATGTTGTGAAAAATACAGTAGTTTACAAAGCTGAATATATATTTACTTAAGGAAATGAAGGAAAGAATGTAAGTATGCAATGTATAGTAGATTTGAGTGATTTTGTTATTGTTGGATTTTTATTTAATTATTTTAAAATACAAGAGATTTTATTAGCCTTTTGTGTCTTTATACAACCAATACATACAGAACATTCTTATTATAAAACAGGTTCATGGGATCCCTGGGTGGCGCAGCGGTTTAGCGCCTGCCTTTGGCCTAGGGCGCGATCCTGGAGACCCGGGATCGAATCCCACGTCGGGCTCCCGGTGCATGGAGCCTGCTTCTCCCTCTGCCTGTGTCTCTGCCTCTCTCTCTCTCTCTGTGTGACTATCATAAATAAATTAAAAAAAATAAAAAATAAAATAAAATAAAACAGGTTCATGCTTCCTCTATCATAACTTCCCAAAGGTAACCAGTGTTCTAGTTTTATGTATGTCTACCTAGATACTTTTCTGGTCATTTACATATGCATGTATACAAAGAGATACTGATTTTGTAACCAGATTTAATTAATTAATTAATTTATTTATTTATTTTTATTTTATTTATCTATTTTTTAAAGATTTTACTTATTTATTCATGAGAGAGAGAGAGAGAGGCAGAGACACAGGCAGAGGGAGAAGCAGGCTCCATGCAGGGAACCCGATGTGGGACTCGATCTGGGGACTCCAGGATCACGCCCTGAGCCAAAGGCAGACACTTAACCGCTGAGCCACCCAGGCATCCCAATTTATTTTTATTTTAGAAAGAGAAAGAGCATGAGCAGATGGAGCTGGAGAAGCGGAGGGAGAGAGTGGGGCGGGATGGAGAAAGAATCTCAAGCAGACTCCCCACTGAGTGCAGAGCTGAACTCAGGGCTCCATCTCTCCACCCTGAGATCACAACCTGAGCCAAACCAAGAGTTGGACGTTTACCTGATAGCCACCCAGGCACCCCTGTAAATGTGGCTCTTAAGGATACTTTATTGTTACAGTCTTTTTTTTAAGTTTTCATTTAAATTCCAGTTAGTTAACATACAGTATAATATTAGTTTCAGGTGTAGTGATATAGTGATTCAACACTTTGATACATCATATAATGTTCATCAAAGACATGCAGTCATTAATCCCCATCACCTATATCACCCATCTCCCCCACCTCCCCTCTGGTCACCATCAGTTTGCTCTCTATAGCTAAGAGTCTGTTTCTTGGTTTGCCTCTCTCTTTCCCTGACCCCTCCACTTTGCTCATTTGTTTTGTTTCTTAAATTCCAGATATGAGGGATATCGTACAGTATTTGACTTTCTCTGACTGATTTAGTTTGCTTAGCATACTACTCTCCAGCACCATCGATGATGCTGCAAATGACAAGATTTCATTCTTTTTATGCCTGAAAAATATTCCATTGTGCATATATATCACTTCATCTTTATCTGTTCATCAATTGATGGTCACCTAGGCTGTTTCTATAATTTGGTTATTGTATATAATGCTGCTATAAACATTGAGGTGCACGTATCTTTCAATTAGTATTTTTGTATTCTTTTGGTAAATAACTAGTAGTGTAATTGCTGGATTGGCGGGTATTTCTATTTTTACCTTTTTGAGGAACCTCCATACTGTTTTCCACAGTGGTTGTTGTACCAGTTTGCATTCCCACCAGTAGTGCAAGAGCATTCCTTTTTTTCCACATCATGGTCAAACCTATTGTTTCTTGTGTTGTTGATTTTAGCCATTCTCACAGGTGTGAGATGCTACTTCATTATAGTTTTCACTTGCATTCCCCTTATGATCTGTGATGTTGAGCATCTTTTTATGTGTCTCTTGGCCACCTAAATATATTCTCTATTTTAAAAGATTTTATTTATTTATTTGGGAGAGAGAGAGAGCATGAGCAGGGGGAGGGTCAGAGAGAGAAGCAGACTTCCCACTGGGCAGGAAGCCCAATGCGGGGCTCTATCCCAGGACCCCAGGATCATGACCTGAGCTGAAGGCAGATGTTCAACCAACTGAGTCACCCAGGCAGCCCACCTTAATATATTCTTAGGAAAAATATCTATTCATGTCTTCTGCCCATTTTTAAATTTGTTTGTTTTGGGGGTATTGAGTTGTAGAAGTTCTTTATATATTTTGGGTATTGACCCATTATCAGATATGTCATTTGCAAATATCTTCTCCCATTCCATAGGTTGCCTTAGTTTTGTTCATTGTTTCCTTCACAGTACAGAAGCTTTTTATTTTGTTGTAGCCCCAATTGTTTATTTTTTTCTTAAAGTTTATTTTTGCTTTTATTTCCTCTGCCTCAGGAGATACACCTAGAAAGAAGTTGCGATGGCCAATGACAAAGAAGTTACTGCCTGTGTTCTCTTCTAAGATTTTTATGGCTTCAGATCTCACATTTAGGACTTTCATCCATTTTGAATATATTTCTCTATATAGTGTAAGAAAGTGGTCCAGGTTTATTCTTTTGAATGTAGCTGTCCAGTTTTCCCAATATCATTTGTTGAAGACACACAGCACAGTCTTTTTCCCATTGGATATTCTTTCCTGCTTTGTCAAAGATGAATTGGCTGTATAGTTGTGGGTTCGTTTCTGGGTTTTCTATTCTGTTCCATTGATCCATGTTTCTATTTTTAGGCCAGCATCATACTGTTGTGATTACTACAGCTTTGTAATATAACTTGAAGCCTGGAGTTGTGATGCCTCCAGCTTCGTTTTTCTTTTTCAGAGTTGCTTTGGCTATTCAGGTTCTTCAGTGGTTCCATACAAATTTCAGGATTGTTTATTCTAGCTCTGTGAAAAATGTTATTGGTATTTTCATAAGGATTGCATTAAATGTGTAGATTGCTTTGGTATAGTATGGATATTTTAACAATATTTATTCTTCCAATCCATGAGCATGGAATGTTTTTCCATTTCTTTATGTTGTCTTCAATTTCTGTCATCAGTGTTTTATAGTTTTCAGAGTACAGGTCTTTCACCTCTTTGGTTAGGTTTATTCTTAGTTATCTTAATGGTTTCAGTACAATTGTAAATGGGAATTTATTCACTAATTTTTCTTTCCACTGCTTTGTTATTGATGTATATAAATGCAACATATTTCTATACATTGATTTTGTGTCCTATGACTTTACTGAATTCATTTATCAGTTGTAGCAAATATTCTGGTGATCTTTCATGCTTTCTATATATAGTATCATGTTATCTGCAAATAGTGACTTTTACTTCTTCCTTGTGGATTTGGATGCCTTGTATTTCTTTTTTGCTGTCTGATTGCTGTAGTTAGCATTTCCAGTACTATATTGAATAAAAGTGGTGACAGTGGACATCCCTGTCTTATTCCTGACCATAGAGGGAAAGTGCTCAGTTTTTCCCCATTTAGGATGATATTAGCCATGTCTTTTTTTTAATATATGGCCTTTATTATGTTGAGATATGTTCCTTGTAAACTGACCTGACTTTGTTGAGGGTTTTCATCATAAATGAATGTTGTACCTTGTCAAATGTTTTTTTCTGCATCTATTGAGAGTATCATGTGTTTCTTATCCTTCCTTTTATTAATGTGATATATCTTGATGATTAATTATGAATGTTGAACCACCTTTGCAACCCAGAAGTAAATCCCACTTATTCATGGTGAATGATTTTTTATGTATTGAGGAATCTTGCACTTCATGAGAGATATTAGGCTGTAGTTCTCTTTTTCAGTAATGTTTTTATCTGGTTTGGTATTAGGTCAATACTAGCCTCATAGAATGAATTTGTAAGATTTTCTTCCTTTCCTATTTTTTGGAATAGTTTGAGAGCAATATTACTCTCCTTTAAATGCTTGGTAGAAGGCAGCGCTGGTGGCTCAGCGGTTTAGCGCCACCTTCAGCCTACAGTGTGATCCTGGAGACCTGGATTGAGTCCCATGTCGGGCTCCCTGCATGGAGCCTACTTCTCCCTCTGCCTGTGTCTCTGCCTCTCTCTCTCTATCTCTTATGAATAAATAAATAAAATCTTTAAAAAAATAAAATAAAAAATAAATGCTTGGTAGAATCACCTATGAAGCTATCTAGTCCTGAACTTTTGTTTATTGGGGTTTTTTTTTATTACTGATTAAATTTCTTTGCTGGTTATTGGTCTCTTCAAGTTTTCTATTTCTGTTTCAGTTTTGGTAATTTATATGGTTCTAGGAATCTATCCTGTTCTTCTAGATTGTCCAATTTGTTGGCATATCGTTTTTCATAATATTCTCTCATAATTGCTTGTATTTCTATAGTGTTGGTTGTGATTTCTCCTCTCTCATTTGTGATTTTATCTATTTGGGTCCTTTCTTTTTTCTTTTTGATAAATCTGTTTAGGGGTTTATCAATTTTATTAATTTTTTCAGAGAACCATTTCAAAGATCATTTCTTCTATTATTTTTAAAATTTCTTTATCATTTATTTTTGCTGTAGGCTTCATTATTTACTTTCTTATGCTAGCTTTAGGCTTCCTTTGTTGTTCTTTTTCTAGCTCCTTTAGGTATAAGGTTAAATTATTTATTAGATATTTTTCTTGCTTTTTGAGGTAGGCTTGTATTGCTATATGCTCCCCTTTTAGGACAGCTTTTGCTGCATCACAAAGGTTTTGGGCCATTGTACTTACCTTTTCATTTGTTTCCATGTATTTTCTTATTTTCTTTAATTTCATGGTTGACCCATTCATTATTTAGTCCATGATGTTTGACCTCCATGTATTACTGGTCTTTCCAGATTTTTTCTTGTGGTTGATTTCTAGTTTCATAGTGTTGTAAACAGAAAAGTTGCATGGTATGACTTCAGTCTTTTTGTATTTGTTAAGACCTGTTTTGTGATCTAATATGTGATCTATTCTGGAGAATGGTCCATGTGCACTTGAAAAGAAGGTATATTCTGCTGTTTTATGATGAAATGCTCTGAGTATATCTGTTAAGTCCATATGGTCCAGTGTGTCTTTCTTTTTTTTTAATATTTTATGAGAGAGAGAGAACACAGAAAGGGGAGGAGCAGAGGGAGAAAGAGAAGCAGACTCCCTATTGAGCAGGGAGCCCAATGAGGGGCTAGACCCCAGGACCCTGAGATCATGACCTGAACCAAAGGCAGACATGTAACTGACTGAGCCACCCAGGTGCCCCATTCCGGTGTGTCTTTCAAAGCTACTGTTTCTTTGTTAATTTTCTATTTAGGTGATCTGTCCATTGATGTAAGTTGGATGTTAAAGTCACCAACTATTATGGTGTTATCAATCAGTTCCTTTATGTTTGTTATTAATTGTTTTATATATTTGAGTGCTCCCATGTTGGGTACAAAAATATTTATCATTTTTATACCCTTTTCTTAGATTGTCCCCTTTATTATTAAATAGTCCTCTTCTTTATCTCTTATTACAGTCTTTGTTTAAAAGTCTAGTTTGTCTGATATAAGTATTGCTCCTCTGGCTTTCTTTTGACATCCATTTGCAAGATAAATCTTTCTCCATCCCCTCATTTTCAATCTTCAGGCATCTTTAGGTATAAAATGAATCTCTTGTAGGTAGCATATAGATGGGTCTAATTTTTTTTTATCCATTGTGACACCCTATGTCTTTTGTTTGGAGCATTTATTACAGTTAGATTCAAAGTAATTATTAATAGATATATATTTATTGCCATTTCATTACTTGTTTTGTGGTTGTTTCTCAAGATTTTGTCCAATCCTTTCTTGTCTTTCTCTCATGTTTTCTTTAGTGATATATTCAGATTTCTTTCTCTTTATTCTTTGCCTATTTATTAGAAGTTTTTGATATATGGTTACCATTAGGTTTGTGTATAACCTCTTCTGCATATAACAGTCTATAATTTATTTAAAGATTTTATTTATTCATGAGAGACAGAGAGAGAGAGGGGGGGGGGGCAGAGACATAGGCAGAAAGAGAAGAAGGCTCCACCCAGGAAGCCTTATGTGGGACTCGATCCCAGGACTCCAGGATCACACCCTGAGCCGAAGGCAGATGCTCAACTACTGAGCCACCCAAGCATCCCTATAGCATCTATATTAAGTTGAAGTTCATTCAAGTTTGTTTGTTTGTTTGTTTGTTTGTTTGTTTTTTATTTATGATAGTCACACACACACACAGAGAGAGAGAGAGAGAGAGAGAGGCAGAGACACAGGCAGAGGGAGAAGCAGGCTCCATGCACCGG
The DNA here is from genome assembly GCF_003254725.2 of Canis lupus dingo. Lineage (NCBI taxonomy): Eukaryota > Metazoa > Chordata > Mammalia > Carnivora > Canidae > Canis > Canis lupus. The sequence continues at coordinate 31,914,332 of NC_064281.1, forward strand.
GAGCCCGACGTGGGACTCGATCCCGGGTCTCCAGGATCGCACCCTGGGCCAAAGGCAGGCGCCAAACTGCTGCGCCACCCAGGGATCCCAAGTTCATTCAAGTTTGAACCCATTCTTTTCTCCTCTCCTTCCCATGTTTTAGGTATATGTTACTATATTTTATATCCTTTTTGTGTGTGTGAGTTCCTTGACTGATTTTTACAGAAATATTCCTTTTTACTGCTTTTGTGTTTCCTGCCTTTATATTGTCACTTTTGGCCTCTCCTTTCTACTCAAAGAGTCCCTTTTAATATTTCTTGTAAGGCTGGTTTAGTGGTCATGAACTCCTTTACTTCTTGTTTGTCTGGGAAACTCTGTGTCTCTCCTTCTATTCTAACTGATAGTGTTACTGGATAGAGTATTCTTGGCTACAGATTTTTCCCATTCAGCACTTTGAGTATATCATGACACTCCCTTCTGGCTTGCCAAGTTTCTGTTGAAGAATCTCCATAAGAGTTTTCTCTTGTAAGTTAATGATTTCTTGCTGATTTTAAGATTTCTTTATCACTAAACTTTGCAAATTTAATTACAATATGTCTTGGTGTTGGCCTGCTCTTGTTGATTTTGATGGGTGTTCTCTGTGCCTCCTGGATCTGGATGTCTCTTTCCTTCTGTAGATTAGGGAAATTTTCAGCTATTATTTCTTGAAATAAATTTTCTGTCTCCTTTTCTCTCTCTTCTTCTGGGGCTCTATAATAGAAATGTTATTACATTTCACGGAGGCATGGAGTTCCTTAAGTCTGTTTTTATTTTGAGTAATTCTTTCTTTTGTTCAGCTTCATTGCTTTCCATTAATTTGTCCTGTAGATCACTAATTCATTCTTTTGCTTCTTCCAGCCTGCTGTTCATTGCATAAAGTGTGTTTCTAATCTTATTTATTGTGCTCTTCACCTCTGATTGACTCTTTAATTTTTTAAAGACTTTATTTATTTATTCATGAGAGGCACAGAGAGGGAGATGCAGAGACATAGGCAGAGAGAGAAGCAGGCTCCATGCAGGGAGCCCGATGTGGGACTTGATCCCAGGCCTCCAGGATCACGCCCCAGGCTGAAGGCAGGCACTAAACCACTGAGCCATCCAGGGATCCCCGTGATTGACTCTTTCTTTAAAGATTTTATTTATTTATTTATTTATTTATTTATTTATTTATTTATTTATTTATTATTTGACAGAGAGAGAGAGAGCACACACACAAGCAGGCAGAGCAGCAGGCAGAGGGAGACACAGGCTCCCTGCTGTGCAAGAGCCTGACTGGGGCTCAATTCCAGGATCCGGGATCCTAACCTGAGCTGAAGGCAGATGCTTAACCAATTGAGCCACCAGACACCCTTGATTCTTTTTTAACTTTTTTATCTCTATGGTAAGGGTCTCACTGATGTCTTCTATCCTTTTCTCAAGCCTAGTGAGTATCCTTGTGACTGTTGTTTTACATTCTCCATCAAGCATGTTACTTATATCTATTTTGCTTGGATCTCTGACCATGGCCTTATTTTGTTCTTTCATTTGGGATAAATTCCTCTGTCTTTACATTTTGTCTAAGTCTCTGCCTTCTATGTGTAGAAATGCCAGTTATGTTTCCTACTCCTGAAAGTAATGGTCTTTTGAAGAAGAGGTCATGTAGTACCCAGGGCCTGGCACTTCAGAGTGTCTCTCAGAGCATGTGCTCTGTTATTGTATTCTGGGTGCTCTGTCTTTCAGGCCAGTTATCTACAGAGGCTCTTCTTGCCTGCCATAGGCAGTGTTTGGTCCCTGGCCTGAATGTGGTGAGTTTTAACTTGGCGTGCTCTGGTATGCTTATGAAATGAGTTTTGTCACTACTTCTTCTGGAACCGAGGCCCTGCAAAACTGGTAGAGAGACTTGATGTGGCCAGAGCTTTGTGTTGGTCTGCTGGGTGAGTGGCCTGCCACACTGGGACTGAGGGATGTGTGACTGAGAAGGGCCATTCCACAGGAGCACAGGGGGGTGGGGCTTGGTGTAAGCAAGTTAGACAGCCACTATCAGCACTGCCCTGCTACCCACAGGTGGCTCTGTGTTTATACTAAGGGGTAGGAGAGGGAAATGGTGCCGGCCAGTGCCTTTGTTCCTCGAGATGGAAAGCTGTCTCCATGAAAGCTGCCTTTGAGGGATGCACTCAGAGAAGAGCAAATAATCTTCCCACTGTGTGCCCCAGGCATTCTTTAGATTGCTGTTTCCAAGCTGTCTGTCCCTAGATTGTTTGCTTGCCTTCTCTCCAGGAGCAGCATATTGCCCTGATGCTTTATCCCAGCCAAGCCTGTTGACCTTTAGAACTCCAGGCTATAAGCTCCACTGTTTTCAAGAACTCACTTAATTCAGCTCCTCTTGTTTTCCAAGCTAATGACTTCGGGGAAACATTCTCCTTCTGCATTTCCCTGTGTGCTCCTCTGTCTCTCTCTCAATCCTTTTCCACGATCATGGCTCCCTTCCTTCTGCAGCAGCCATGATTTGTTTCTCCCCTAAACCCCATTTCCACACACCTCACCTTCTTTTTTTTTTTTTTTTTTTAAAGATTTTATTTATTTATCCATGAGAGACACACACAGAGAGACACAGGCAGAGGGAGAAGCAGGCTCCACGCAAGGAGCCCGACGTGGGACTCGATCCTGGGTCTCCAGGATCACACCCCGGGCCGCAGGCGGCGCCAACCGCCATGCCACTGGGGCTGCCCAACACACCTCACCTTCTTGAGTGTGGTCTCTTCTCTCCCTTAAGTTGTGGCGGGTTTTTTTGTTTTGTTTTGTTTTGTTTTGTTTGTTTTCTGTCAGTATTTAGGTCCATCTCTGGGCTATTTTGGATGATTTGCTAGTTACCTAGTTCTGTTCACCGGACAAAATGAGCCCAGGGGACTCCTACTCCGCCACCATCTTCTCAACTAAGATTTGAGTGATTTTTAGAAATTAGTTATTTCCCACTGGATGCTGGAAAGAAAGTATGGTTGTTGGAGTGAATTCAGCAAGATGACAAAATAAAAAGTTCCTGGCTTTAGTTTCCCCCACAGAAAGACCAACTAGCAACTACGTATAGACAAGAATGCCTTTGTATGGGACACCTGGGTGGCTCAGTGGTTGAGTGCTTGCCTTTGGCCCAGGGCGTGATCCTGGGGTCCTGGGATCTAGTCCCACATCGGGCTCCCTGCATGGGGCCTGCTTCTCTTTCTGCCTCTGTCTCTGCCTCTCTCTGTGTGTCTCTCATGAGTGAATAAATAAAATCTTAAAAAAAAAAAAAAAAAAAGAGTGTCTTTATGAAAATCCCAGAATGCAGCAGTTAGGCTGAAGTACCCTAGCCCTGGAACCACTAAAACTGAAAAAAACCACATTAGAAGTGTAAGAAGAGTAGTTTCACTTTGACCACATAGCCCTACTCCCAGGCCAACACAGAGTCCCACCACTTCTCTCTCAAGAAGGACACCAAGAGGGTCCTTCAGTGGGAAGAAAAGAACCCAATATGAACATCCAGGTTTCCCAACTCTATGGAAAGCTTCCTGGGAGGTCCACTTTTATCTTGTCTTATAGGGAACACTGGGAAAATTGGGAAGGCTAGACTACCTAGGATCAGCTAGAAATAAAGAGAAAGGGGCTCACAGCAACCAGCATGTGGATCTTGATGGACTGTGTACCTCATGGCAGTGGTTACCTGATCAGAGCACAGCCATCAGTTTTGCCCACTTGCAGAGTGAAGACAGTGGTCTTCTCTGATCAGGAAGCATGTCAGCAGTTCTACCTAGATTGGGTCCCTGGCCAGCATTCTGCCCCAACCATAGAGCCCATCCTATGGCCCTACCCAAGCAGAGTGACAGGCCAGCAGCCCTGTCCAACTGCAGGGCATAGCCTCTTTGCTTGCCCAAGCAGGAAGCCCCATCAGTGACCCTGTGAAGCCTTTGAACCTATCCTGAATACCTTCCTAGCTGTGGAGCCCAGCATACAGCCCTGCTCAGTGGCTGAGCACAGCCTGCAGCCCTCCCTAGGCAGTGAGTCCATTCACCAAAAATGGTCCAGTCCTGGAACACAGCCAGTAGTCTGCCCAGTCACAAATCCTAGCCTGCAGCCCTGTCTAAAGTCAGAGTCTTTTTTTTTTTTTAAGATTTTATTTATTCATGAGAGACACAGAGAGAGAGAGAAAGAGAGAGAGAGAGAGAGGTAGAGACACAGGCAGAGGGGGAAGCAGGCTCCGTGCAGGGAGCCCGACGCGGGACTCGATCCCGGGTCTCCAGGATCATGCCCTGAGCTGAAGGCAGCGTTAAACCACTGAGCCACCTGGGCTGCCCTAAAGTCAAAGTCTAAGCAGCAGACCACCCAACAATGTAACACAGACAGTGACCCTACTTGATCAAAAGCACTTGCAGAGCTTAGCCAGTGATCCCACTTGGCCATGGGGACCAGCTGACAGAGACCCACTTGACTGCAGAGCCCAGTCAATGCCTCCTTCAGACCTCAGAGTATGGGCAGTGACCCTACCCAATAAAGACTTTGACAGTAATGTGCAGCAATTAGACAAGATACGGAAACAACCTAGGTGCCCATCGAGGGATGAATGGGTAAAGAAGATGCAGTATATATATACAATGAAAAACTGCTCAGCCATAAAAAAGTTTGATATCTTGCCATTTGCAACATGAGTGGAACTTGAGTATATTATGCTAAGTGAAAGAATTCAGACAGAAACAAATACATAATTTCACTTACATGTGGAATCTAAAAGCCAAAGCAAAGAAACAAATAAAGTCCAAAGTCATAGATAGGCAGAACATATTGGTGATTGCCAGAGGTAATGGGGGTTGGGGGGAATGTGAAATGGATAAAGGACATTAAGAAGTACAAACTTCGGGCAGCCCAGGTGGCTCAGCGGTTTAGCGCCGCCTTCAGCCTATAGGGCCTGATCCTGGAGACCCGGGATTGAGTCCCATGCCCATGCCGGGCTCCCTGCATGGAGCCTGCTTCTCCCTCTGCCTGTGTCTCTGCCTCTCTCTCTCTCTCTGTCTCTCATGGATAAATAAACAAAATCTTTTTTTTTTTTTAAAGTACAAACTTCTAGGTATAAAATAAATAAGTCATGGAAATGTATGGCATGAGGTGTATAGTCACAATATTATCTTTGCAAAATAACAGATGATAGACTTACTATCGTGACCATTTTGCATTGTAGACAAATGTCAAAGTCCGTATATTGTACACCTAAAACTAATAGAGTATTGTGTGAAAGTTATAACTCAATTAAAAAAATACACACATCTGTAATCTTTAAGGTTCAGGAGCATACAGGTCTTACTGTTACTCTCCTTACTTAAACATCAAAAAGGCTAAGATCACCTATATGTTTGAAGCTAATGTATAAGCATGTGTGTGTATATTTGTACCCAAGTAAAGAAAATAATTTTTTCTATGAAAAAAGCTATTATCAGGATTTGAATGGATAGTCTTTGTGAATATTTAAATCATCAAGAATGTTAATGCAAGTAGTCACAGAGAGCAAGATAGTAATTTAGACACTAATAAACTTAATGAAGAAGAGGAAGTGAAAGGGGATTTGATTGCAGTAGGGCTGTTAGTGGATAATACAATCTGAGGGCTTGTGTTCCCTTCTTACAAGGATGAAATATATGCATATACTTCCATATATTGATGGATTCCTTCATTATTGGAAATAGAAATGTGCTTTAGATCTGTGCTACAAATCTTTCTAAATTCAGATTTACTTGTCCCATACAGTTTTACCTGTTATTTTGGAAATATAAAGAAGTTGCTTGATTTCTTATTTTAAATTTCAGTGAATTTTAAATTGCTATTCATGAAATGCAAAGATTAATTTCACTTGAATATGTGAGGATATTTGATGTTGCTGTATAGTTTTGTTCACACATACCTACTGTGTATACTAGATTTGCCATGGACCTGAAGTTCCTTGCTTTTCCACACCTATGTTATATGATATAGAAACACTCTTTCATGGTGAATTTTTATGAATATGTTGAAAAATTTTAAATATATTCAGTTGGGAGGTATGATAAAACAGCATAACTAAAGTTTCACCTCTAATTTTGATGAATAGCTTTCAATCTGGTTTTGGGGCTTGATGCAATCCTGAAAGGTGAGATAACAATTTTATTATTAAATGAAGCTAACATTACTTTAGCTATGAATTTTAAGTTTTGCTTTACAAAAATAATTGTTATAATTATTTCATTACAGTTTTAATATCAACAGAACTACACAAGTCTCTTTTGCTTGGCACATTTATTTTGAGATTCCTTTCATATTATAGCTGACATAAATAGATTATTTTTTAAGTAATTCTTTTATTTATACTTTTATTTTTATAAATAATTGATATAATCATCTAATATTCACCATGCTATAAGAATGTAAGAAGAGTAATATGAATATTGATTTCATAGTTAATAAAATATTTATGAACCCAAGCAGAAGGTCACTGAAGAATGTTTATCAGCATTAGGTATTACATTGACAGATATTGTGAAATCAAAGTTGCACATACACAATGGGATATTTATCATGAATTCTATTTGATGTTAAAATGAGAGAGAGATCAAGTAGTAAATAGAAAACTGTTTAAACATCTTCATGTGAATCTTCTTTTAAAATTGGGTGCATTTTTATTACTCGGTGTATAGGAGTCCTAACAGAATCATATTTCCATCCCTTCCTGGTGAACAACTTCTCAAGGATGCCTGGCATCCTGTAGCCCTTGCTTAGAATGAAATCTTTAAAGGCAATTGTTCCATAAAGATCTTCAAGAATATCCTGTTCAGGGAGCTTCTTTCCATATCTCCCGTCTTGAGCTTCAAATGAGAACTTGGGGTCAATTAAAGGTTCATCATTTATTAGCTTTTTCCACAACTTGGGCTTCAGGTACCATGCTCCATACCTCATCTTTACCCAGTTGGGTTTATAAGGATTCTTTCGTTTCCGGAGTTTCCTCTCCCAGTCTTCCCAGTATAAGGAGAATTTTATATCTTCCATTTTATCTAGCCCCTCTCTGTACTTTAGATCCAAAGGAACATGGTTTATTTTCTTCATGCAGCATATGTCATAGGTTGGTTTGTACTCATAGCCAATTTCTAACTGTTTCATGATGAACTCTTCATCAATGCCCAAGTCTCCAAAAGTAGCAACCCATTTGCAGAATTTACGGACTCCTTTTGGTATTCTTCTATGAAGAGGAGGAGTTTTGAGCAAATCCTTTGTGCTTGACTCCTTTTCTTCATGAGGCAATTTATCTGGACATGACACAGGAGTCTTCTTGGGAGGTTTTAGGTAGACTTTGGCAGGATTTTTCTCACAAAGCTTTGTGGGGGACTTCATTCTTTTCTCAGGGTTCTGACAGTAAGCCCATGTGTCCTTCAGCTTCTTGTCAGGATCAAGCACTTCTAGCACCTTTAATAACAGGTCTGGAGGTAGATCTTCCTGCAGACTTGGGTAGAGAGCCAAGGGATGCTCGGTCAGGTGGGCTTCAATGTCCTCAATGAATGCCTTCCGTGCTTGCTGCGCTGGTGACAGCATGGAAAACAGGTCAGCTTCCTTGGTCAGCTTTTTCTGACTCTTTTTGGGGGCAGGTTTGGGAACTCTGTGAGCAATCACGGGAAGAAAGCCTTCCTTAGGGCCGTAAGTGATCAGATCTTCACAAGATGGACATCCCCTCCTGAAGTCATCCAGCCCCTCTTTCACAAATACCCACTGCCGGCTATCCAGAGAAGTGGGGAAATTCAGAAGCTTGTTCTTGTGCTTTGCGAAACACTTGGAAGGTAACTTGTCTTTGTACCAGGGCTTGCAGTTCATGCCCAGGGGCATTGGTTCCAGCGGCCCAGGCCCTAACAGCCACTTCTTGTCTGCCATGGTACTTCTGGTCCCTGGGTGACCACCAGCTTCTGTGGTTTGTTTTTCGGTTGCTAGGAGACTGCGTAACCAGGCGCAGCCAGATTCTTTCCTGAGGTTGGTCAATGCAGGGGCCGTGTGCAGCTTTCTCTTGGAATGGGCCGCGAAGGTTCATTTCTTTCTGTTATGGGATACTGTTCCATTATACGGGTGTACTCCGCAATTTATCCATTCGTCTTTTAACGGACATTTGGATTGATTCCAATTTGAATCTATTACAAATAAAGGTGCCACAAATATATGTGTTTATGTCTTTGTGCACCTATGAGCTTTCATTTCTCTTAGTTAAACTTTAGAGGAGGGATCCCTGGGTGGCGCAGCGGTTTGGCGCCTGCCTTTGGCCCAGGGCGCGATCCTGGAGACCCGGGATCGAATCCCACATCGGGCTCCCGGTGCATGGAGCCTGCTTCTCCCTCTGCCTGTGTCTCTGCCTCTCTCTCTCTCTCTCTCTCTGTGACTATCATAAATAAATAAAAATTTAAAATAAAATAAAATAAACTTTAGAGGAGAGAGGAATGGCAGAAGCACATGATAGATGTTTATTTAACATTTTAGGAAACCACCAAACTTCCGAAAAGTGGTTATAATATTTAATATTCCTTCTGGTGGTGTATGAGAATTGCACTTCCTCCACATACTTCCCAACACTTGGTATGGTTAGTCATGTTAATTTTGGCTATTCAAGGGGGTCCCCGGGTAGCTCAGCGGTTGAGCCCCTGCCTTCGGCCCAGGGCGTGATCCTGGAGTCCCGGGATCACATCCCACATCAGGCTCCCGGCATGGAGTCTGCTTCTCCCTTTGCCTGTGTCTCTGCCTCTCTCTTTCTCTGTGTCTCTCATGAATAAATAAATAAAATTTTAAAAAAAAATTTTTTTGGCTATTCTGATAAGTGTGTAGTGGTATCTCAATGTGCTTTTAATTTGCATTTCCCTAATAACTATCTCTTCACGTGCTTATTTGCCATTTATCTATTCTGTGGTATCTTTTCAAATTATTCAAACATTTTAAACTTGTATTATCTTGCGGCACCTGGGTGGCTCAGTCTGTTGGGCATCCACCTTCTGTTGGGGTTGTGATTTTGGGGTGCTTGGGTAGATGGCTCCTGCTCCCTGCTCTGCGGGGTGTCTGCTTCTCCTCCCTCTCTCCCTCTGTGCACGCACTCTCATTCTCTCTCAAATAAATAAGTAAAATCTTTAAAATAAAATAGAATTGTTTTGCCTTATATCATTGATTTTTGAGTTCTTTGTGCATTCTAAATGTAAGTCCTTTACCAAATACATGATTTGCAAATTTTTCTCTCAATATTTTCTCTCCCCCAAAAAAATTTTTTTCTCTCCATCTATGACTTATGTTTTCATTGTCTTAACAGTGTTTTTCTTTTTTAAAAGTTTTATTTTTATTTATTTATGATAGTCACACACACACACACACACACAGAGAGAGAGAGAGGCAGAGACATAGGCAGAGGGAGAAGCAGGCTCCATGCACCGGGAGCCCGAGGTGGGATTCGATCCCGGGTCTCCAGGATCGCACCCTGGGCCAAAGGCAGGCGCTGAACCACTGCGCCACCCAGGGATCCCATTAACAGTGTTTTTCAAAGAGCGGAGTTTTTACATTTGATGAAGTCCAGTTTATCAGTTTATTTTTTTATGGATTGTTCTTTTTGTGTTGTATCTAAGAAAGCTTTCCCTATGGAAAGGTCATAAAGGTGTTTTTCATTGTGCTAATAAGTCATAATCTTAGGTTTTGCATTTAAATCTGTCCTCTATATTTAAATTTAATTTTTTAGATGATGGAAGATATGAATCATTATTTTTTTTAAGTTTTTATTTATCTTAGGGATCCCTGGATGGCTCAGCGGTTTAGCGCCTGCCTTTGGCCCAGGGTGTATCCTGGAGTCCCAGGATCGAGTCCCACATCGGGCTCCCTGCATAAAGCCTGCTTCTCCCTCTGCCTGTATCTCTGCCACCACCCCCCCCACCCCCGGCTCTCATGAATAAATAAATAAAATCTTTTTCTAAAATGTTTTTATTTATTTTAGTAATCTCTATACCCAGCTTGGGATTTGAACTCATGATCCCTAGATCAAGAGTCTCACATTCTTCTGACTGAGCCAGCCAGTGGCCCTGTAAGGTTTTTAAGTTTTAATTTTTATTTTTTACCTGTGAATATCCTGTAGTTCCAGAATTTTTTTTTTTTTAAAGAGCTTTCTCCACCAATTCACCTTTGTAATTTGGTAGATATAAATTGTCCATATTTCTGTGGGTACATTTCTGGACACTTTTCTGTTTTGTTGCTTTCTGTGTATTTACACCATTTCTGTACTGTGCTGATTACTTTGTATTTTGTAAATCTTAAAATTAGGCTGTATTAGTCCTTCAGGTTGTTCTTTTTTTTTTAGTCCTTCAGGTTCTTCCTTCTTTTAAAAAGCTGTTTGACTCTTCTAGGCCCTTTGAAATTCTACAGGAATTTTAGAGTCAGTTTATTGGTGTCTATAAAAATGCCTGTTGGGATTTTGATTAGGATTTGGTGCAATAAATAAATAAATTCTGACATCTTAACAATTTTTGAGTTTCCTAGCCATGAAAAAGGTACATCTTTCCACTTACATGTGTGTTTTTTCATTTATCTCAGCAATATTTTGTAGTTGTTAGTGCATAGTTCTTTCACATCATTTTTTCTCTAGGTTTTTAAAAAATATTTTATGCTTTTTACATTACTGTAAATAGTATTATAATTTTTAGCATTGTAAGCAGTATTGTAATTTTTAGTCAGCATGTTCATTGTTAATATATAGAAATATAATTTATTTTTGTGTATTGATCTTGTATCATGCAACCTTTATAAACTAGCATCAATTCTAGTAGCTTTTTCTGCAGAGTCCATTGAATTTTCTACATTGATAATTAAGTCATCTCTTAATAAAGACATTTTTACTTCTTCCTTTCGAATCAGAAAAACTTTTTTCCCTGGTCTTATTGCACTGGTTGGAACCTACTTTGTTGAATAAAAGTGATAAGAGCAGAAAGTTTTGTGTTATTTCTGATCTTTAGGGGAGAAGCCATTAAGTGTGATGCTATCTTTAGGGTTTTTTTTTTTTTTTTTAAAGATTTCATTTATTTACTCATAGAGACAGAGAGAGAGAGGCAGAGACACAGGCAGAGGGAGAAGCAGGCTCCATGCAGAGAGCCGGACGTGGGACTCGATCCAGGGTCTCCAGGATCACGCCCTGGGCTGCAGGCGGTGCTAAACCGCTGCGCCACCAGGGCTACCCCTCTTTAGGGTTTTTGTACATAGCATTTTTCAATATAAGTTCCCTTGTATTTCCAGTGTTCTGAGACCTTGTGACAAATATTTTGTTTCAGATACATGGATTGGTCAAATGCTTTTTCTGCACCCATTGAGATGTTCATACAGCTTTTACTTTCCAAAGTAAAAGTTTGCTAAGATAATAAATAGCATTGATTTCTGCATGACAAAAAACTACTTTGAATTCCTGAGATAAACCCCACTTGTTCATAATGTGTTATCCTTTGTAAATATTGTTAGATTAGGTTTGCTAAACTATTCCAAACATATATTTACATCTCTGTTTATGGGGAATATCTGTGGTGTTTCTTTTCCAAACTTTAATGGCTTTTTTTAAATTTTTTTATTTATTTATGATAGTCACAGAGAGAGAGAGAGAGAGAGGGGGGCAGAGACACAGGCAGAGGGAGAAGCAGGCTCCATGCACCGGGAGCCCGAGGTGGGATTCGATCCTGGGTCTCCAGGATCGCGCCCTGGGCCAAAGGCAGGCGCCAAACCGCTGCGCCACCCAGGGATCCCCAAACTTTAATGACTTTATTTAGCTTTGTTATCAGGGTAATGCTGGTATCATAGAATGATTTGGGAAGTATCCCCTCTTCATTTTCTGAAGCTGTGTAGGATTGGTATTGTGTCTTCCTTAGTTTGTAGATGTCACCATTGGAGCCATTTAAGCTTGAAATTTTCTTCGTGGGAAGGTTTTTTTTTTTTTAAATCACAAATTCAATTTCTTTAATAGCTATAGGGATATTTAGGTTATCTAATTTTTCTTAATGAGTTTGATAATTTGTATATTTCAAGTACTATGTTTGTTTTATTTATATTGTCAAAAATATTGCCATAAAGTATCCAAACTATCTCCATATTGTCCTTACTATTGAGACAAGACTCTTCCATGTACACTAGCTAATGCCTGTGAATCTTGAGATTTTAAGTCTGGCTAGCGGGAACAATCACTTTTCTAGGCCTGGGATAAGTGCCAGGCACTGTTACTTATAATTTTTTTTAGGTAATTCATTTCTTGGGTAACTTCCTCACCAACACGAGCAGATCAATAATCAGTTGAACAATTGAGATGGGGGTAGGGTCTTAAAGTTTCTGAAGTTCTCTCTCTGCATAAAATTCTACTTTCTGGTCTTGAGAAGTCTACCTACCCATTTTATTCTCCAATGTCTCTTACCTTCATCTCCTAAATTTAGAGTGAACATTGGTCTCTGCCTGGGTTCCCCCTCCCTGAGCCATGTCCTAGAAACTCATTAAGTAAGCTGGGGTGACCATAGGGCTCACCTCATTTGTTTTCTATCTCTCAGAGATCAATCTCTACTGCCTGATGTCCAGTGTCTTACAAACTATTGTTTTACATTGCTCCCCACCTCTTTTTTGTGTTGTTTTTGTTTTGAAGGATAAATCTGGACCCTTTCTCTCTATGTTGGCCAGAAGAGAAAATATAATTTACTTTTTGTTTCTTTGCTTTGTCTCTCATGAATTTGGGAAGCTGCTCTTCAAAAATTACCAAAGAATTCTTAACCATCAAATACCTTATGACATTCTTATCCCTGATCTTAATCATTAAAAACTGTGTATCGGGGCGCCTGGGTGGCCCAGTGGTTGAGTGGGTGCTCAGTAGTTGAGTATCTGCTTTTGGCTGGGATCATGATCCTGAGGTCCTGGAATTGAGTCCTACATCAGGCTCCCTACATGGAGACTGCTTCTCCCTCTACCTATGTCTCTGTCTCTCTCTTTGTGTCTCTCATGAATAAATAAATAAAATCTTTTTTAAAAATTGTGTATCATACCTACATTTTTGAAACTTACATTCTTCCTGAAATTTCATACTGTTCTATTTAAATTTTTCTGATGCTTATGATATACATCCCCTTTAAAATATACAATATGAAAAAATAAATATAAATAAATAAATAAAATATACAATATGAATACCAAACACCTCACCATACTACAGTTATTTTATAATTCTGATCTAGCATAGCTTTTCTTTTGTCATCACCAAAATTCTCCAATACATAAATTACAGATTAGATATCATTCCTCAATTATGGCCTGATAATATGTCTGTTTAAATCTATTTGGTTTTTTATACTTATATTTATCATACATCTGTTAAGTTCTCATTTTATGCCAGACATTGTGCTGGATTCTCAAACTGTTGCAATTAAAAATATAACTACTGGGGCACCTGACTCGCAACTCTTAATCTCAGGGTGTGAGATTGGGTGTGGAGCCTACTTAAAATAAAATAAAATAAATATTTTTTAAAAAACAGAGGCAAATAGGGCAGCCCTGGTGGCGTAGCGGTTTAGCGCCGCCTGTACCCCAGGGCATGATCCTGGAGACCCTGGATGGAGTCCCACGTCAGGCTCCCTGCATGGAGCCTGCTTCTCCCTCTGCCTGTGTCTCTGCCTCTCTCTCTCTCTCTTCTTCTCTCTCTCTCTCTCTGTGTCTCTATGAATAAATAAATAAAATCTTTAAAAAAAGAGGTAAATAAATAAAAGTATAATTACCATGTTTTCCCAGTGATGAAATTCCCATTATTTCTTTGCCAATGAAATCAGCTTTTTTGGGCAGCCCAGGTGGCTCAGCGGTTTAGCGCCGCCTTCAGTCCAGGGCCTGATCCTGGAGACCTGAGATCAAGTCCCACATCAGGCTCCCTGCGTGGAGCCTGCTTCTCCCTCTGCCCGTGTCTCTGCCTCTCTCTGTGTGTGTCTCTCATAAATAAATAAATAAAATCTTAAAAAAAAAAGAAATCAGCTTTTTCATATTAATTATTTTAAAAGTTGTGTCCAACTTTCATCTTTGAGGTAAATCTTTTCTGAGTAAGTATTGAGTGTGGTGTAGGTTAAGATTGCCAGTTGTTGAAATGGAATTAAATGGATCAATACAACTAGGATGAACTAAGATTGGTGGCAGGAGCTAAAGTATGAAGCCAGGAAGTAAAAATGTAAATGAGCAAGAAAATAGGAATGTGGTCTAAGTCTAGAGATCATTGCTTGTTCTGTTTTGTTTGTTTGCTGCATTATGAATCACTGGCAGACAATCTCCACTTAAATACAAGGACAAAGTGATATTTTCAGATGAGGCAAGTAAGACGATTAGTAAGCTCACTAAAGATTATAGCCAGTAATAGGACAAATTCTGATATTCAGATATCTTCAAAAGTTTTATATGTTCCCACTTTGTCAGATGACATACAATTGACCCTTGAACAACTCCAGCCATCCCAGCCCTAAACAACCACTGAGCTACTTTCTGTCTCTTAGATTGCCTAATCTGGACATTTGATATGAATGAAATTGTAGAAGTGTGGTCATTTTTGATTGGCTTCTTTCATTTAGCATACTGTTTTCAATTTTCATCCATATTATAGCATATATTGGTACTTTGTTTCTTTCTATTGTCAAATAATCAATTGTGTGGATATACTAATTCATCAGTTGAACATTTGGGTTATTTCCTTTTTTTTATTATGAATAATGTTGCTTTAAAGATTTATGTACAGGCTTTTACTTTTCTATTTAGTCTTTTGAAATGTATTACTCTTATTTCTCCAGGTTTATTGAAGTATTCTTGATAATTTAAAGTTTTATATATTTAAGGTATACAACTTGATAATTTGCTATACATGTATATTGTAAAACAATCAGCATAGTCAAGCTAATTCACGTATCCAGCTCCTCACATAGTTACCATCTTCTTTTCTTGTGTGTGTTGAGAACACTTAAGATCTACCCTCCTAGCAAATTTCAAATATACTATATGGTGTTGTTGTTGTTGTTGTTGTTTAAAGATTTTATTTATTTATTCATGAGAAACAGAGAGAGAGAGGCAGAGACGTAGGTAGAGGGAGAAGCAGGCTCCCTGCAGAGAGCCTGATGCGGGACTGGACTCAATCCCAGGACCCGGGGATCACGTCCGGAGCCAAAGGCAAATGCTCAACCACTGGGCCACCCAGGTGCCCTACAATATGGCATTGTTAACTGTATTCACAGTGTTGTACATTAGATCTCCTGAATTTATCTTAAATAACTGAAACTTTGTACTCCTTGACAAACAAGCTTCCCATTTCTCCCTTCCCCCCAGGCTCTGACAACCAGAACCACTAGTACTCTCTACTTCTAGGAGTTTGATTATTTTAGATTCTGAATGTAAGTGAAAACATGCAGTATTTGTTTTTCTGCCTCTATTTCACATAGCATAATGTTCTCCAGGTTCATCCATATTGTTGCAAAAGCCAAGATACTCTTTTTTAACTGAATAATATTCCTGTGTGTGTATGCATGTCTGTCTCACATTTTCTTTATCTATTCATCTGTGAGTGGACATTTAATTTGTTTCCATATCTCGGCTATTGTGAATAATGCTGCAGTAAGCCTGGGAGTAAATATATTTCAATATCCCTGTGATTTCATTTCTATTGGATATACATCCCAAAGTAAGATTGCTGGATCATAAGGTGGTTCTATTTCTAATATTTTGAGGAACTTCTGTACTGTTTTCCATAGTGACTATACCAATTTACATTCCTACCAACAGTGCATAAGGGTTTCCTTTTCTCCACATCCTTGCCAACACTTGTTAACTTTTATCTTTCTGATGATAGTGATTCTAGCAGGTATGAGCTCATAACTCATTGTGGTTTTCTGATCTGCATGTCCCTGATGATTAGTGAAGTTGAGCACCCTTTCATATCTGTTGGCCATTTGTATGTCTTCTTTGCAGAAATTCAAGTCTTTTGCCCATTTTTTAATTGAGAGGGGTTTTTTTGTTTTGTTTTGGTATTGAGTTGTATGAATTATATATTTTCGATATTAATCTTTATCAGATATATGGTTTGAAAATATTTTCTCTCATTCTGAAGGTTGCCTTTTCACTATGTTGTTTCTTTCACTTTGCAGAAGCTTTTTTGTTTGATACAACCTCACTTGTCTATTTTTGCTTTTGTTGCCTGTGCTTTGCTGACATACCCAGACTAATGTCAATAACCTCTCCTCTGTGCTTTCTTCTAGTAGTTTTATAGTCTCAGGTCTTACGTTTAAGTCTTAATCCATTTTTAGTTGATTCTTTTTAATATGGTATGAGATAATTTCATTCTTCTGCATGTATGTATCTAATTTTCTCAGCACCATTTATTGAAGAGACTCTCTTTTCCCCCTTGTGAATTCTTGGCACCCTTGTCGAAGATCAGTTGATAATAGATGTATTGATTTATTTCTACGCTCGCTATTCTGTTCCTTTGGTCTATATGTCTGTTTTTATGCTAGTACCATACTACTTTGATTACTATAGTTTTGTAGTATATTTTGAAATTGGGAATTGTGATGGTTCCAGCTTTGTTCTTTCTCAAGATTACTTTGGCTATTTGGGGTCTTAAATTCATTACCACTTGTTTTGTGATCTAATATGTAATCTATACTGGAGAATGTTTTGTGTGCACTTAAGAAGAATGTGTATTCTTCTACTCTTGGATGGTAACTATTCTATATGTCTGTTATGTCTATTTGGTCTATAGTGTTATCAAATCAGCTGTTTATTGGTTTTCTGTTTGGATGTTCTATCCAGTATTATAAGTGGGGCATCAAAGTCCCCTACTATTATTTTATTGCTATCAATTTCTGCCTTTATACCTATCAATATTTGCTTTATGTATTTAAGTTCTCTGAAGTTGATTGCCTATATATTTATAATTATTATATTGTCCTGTTGAATTGACCCTTTTATCATCATGCAATGATTTTCTTTGTATCCAGGGAGTTTTAGACTTAAAGTCTATTTTTTCTGATATGAGTATAGTCACTCCAGAGAGTTTTAGACTTAAAGTATTTTGTCTGATATGAGTATAGTCTCCATAGAGTTTTAGACTTAAAGTATTTTGTCTGATATGAATATAGTCACCCTTGCCACCCTTGATATGAAGAGGGGCAAGCCAGACTGGACAAAGTGAGCAGGACAGCATCCTTTTGAGGTCTACCCTGCAGCCCTGCCTTTTAAAATTATGGTGCTACTCTCCAAGGTCAAGGACAGGAGACTAATGCTCTCCATACTCCCACCACATTCCACCTGGCACCAGCATGCCATTAAAAAAAAAAAAAAAATCCATTACATAGAATTAACTACCTTTTTTTCTCCTGTAGCAACATAAATATATGTCCAGTAAATATATATCCATATCAACTAACTCTTAGGAGAGCAGTAAGTTGAAATGACCAAAACATATTACATGAGTTTCATGCTAACAAGGTTTGAGAAGCTGATAGGCTTTTCTGTTTTTTTCATTTTGTTAGTTTAATCACACATTGACTTGCATTTATTAGTTGATGCAGCTCATGTATGTCACAAAATCTAATGGTAAAAAGAACATGCAATGCAAAAATAAATAAATGAACAGAGAAAGGGGAACAGGGACCATCAGAGGAAATATGAGCATGTATTTATCACAGCAATTTGAGATATTCACTTATATCTTCCTGTGGCTGTCATTATATCAGCACAGAATTCAGTTCAAGATTTGATACCTGGGCATTGTCCTATGTAGTCCTTGCTTCCTCAGATATCAGAAGCTTCTAGTACTCTCAAACTAGAAGTTTTGGAGATCCAAAAGATTTCTCAGATCAGCTTGTATTTACTGATGGGAAATGACCTTTGTCTTCCCTTTTTAAGCATACACATTTTTAAAATAATAGACAATCTAGAGCTATTTCCTTTACCTTTTTGTACCTTTTCTCATATGTAAAATGAAGTGGTTGAAGCAGATTATCTGGCTTTGTAGACCAAAATAATTTAAATCAGGAAGATTGTTTCATAAATGTCTGAAAAATCTCTGTTTAGGGAGAATTTTAAAGCATCTGGTATCTAAGCAGAAACAAAGACCTTTATCCTTCCTTTAAGAACAGAATGAAGATCTTTTATTTTGGAAGTAAACAGACTTTTTAGGAGCTTGGATCAATGCGTTTAGAAAATAATTTCCTCCTCTGTATTAAAGAATTCTTAGTTTCCAGGAAAAGTTGCAGCTGCCTTCCAAAATATAACCCTTTTGCCCCATTATCTCCCAAGAATAGTGCTCTGAGGAATGAGTTATTTGGTCTCCTTTTAAATAGTCACATGAATGTTTCTGATGTGAAAAACAAAGGCAAAAAAATAAAAAACCTTCCTTATACCTTGCAGCCCATTGAGAAGTAATTGAGACAGAGTGATCTTCCTCTGGGAACTCAACTTCCTCAATGTTATTTTTTTTAAGATTTTATTTATTTATTCATAGACACAGAGAAAGAGAGGCAGAGACACAGACAGAGGGAGAAGCAGGCTCCATGCAGGGAGCCCGACCTGGGACTCAGTCCTGGGTCCCCAGGTTCACACCCCAGGCTGCAGGCTGCGCCAAACTGCTGCGCCACCAGGGCTGCCTAACTTCCTCAATGTTAATACTTAGCTAGAGGCAAAAGGCAACCTTAGCTTGACATTAGCCCAATCTCCATGCACTGTAAGCCTTTTTTTTTTTTTTAATTTTTATGTATTTATGATAGTCACACAGAGAAAGGGGGTGGGGCAGAGACACAGGCAGAGGGAGAAGCAGGCTCCATGCACCGAGAGCCCGACGTGGGATTCGATCCCGGGTCTCCAGGATCGCGCCCTGGGCCAAAGGCAGGCGCCAAACCGCTGCGCTACCCAGGGATCCCCCTGTAAGCCTTTAATATATAAAAATGCCTTTGAAAATTTTCTTTACCTGTACCCTCCCCCCACCAAGATACATGTTAGCAGTCATCCTCCAAGCACATGGCCCGCTGATATACATCTGAAGGGTCTCATGACTAAAGTTTTACTAGACAGTAGTAAATGACCTTATCCTAATAGCAGCTAGCCTAAGGTGCTGGGATCCTTGCTTCCAAATTCCTTAGATACTTCTCCCCTCCCAACTTGAAAGTTTATAATTAGTCACTCCTCACAACCCCAGTGCAGCTCTTTCTGCCCACAGGTACTGTCCCCAGGCTTTAATAAAACCACCTTTTTTTGCACTGAAGACGCCTCAAGAATTCTTTCTTGACCATGTCCTTGCAGACCCCAACATTTCACATCAGTTTCTTTTCAATTTTTGTTTTGTTTTTCTAGCCAAACAGTAATTGAATGAGGTAGTCATTTATCTGCAGTTCAGTATCTCCCCCACCCCCTGTCCAGCCTTGTACTCCTGCCCAGATCTTGATTTCCTTAGAGAGTGAGGGAAGAGGGGAGCTAAAGAGAATCCTAATATGCACTGAAGAAGAAAACAAGTGAATCTTCTTTTTGATTTTGTCATTGATATGCAGAGTGCATGCATTAACATGCATATGTAGATATATATGTAGATATATATAGCACGTCTTCTTTATCCATTTATCTGTCAATGGACATTTAGGTTGCTTCTATATCTTGGCTTTTGTAAATAATGCTGCAGTAATGCCCCAGTACATGGGGATGCATGTATATCTTTAAATTAGTGTTTTTGTGTTCTTTGGGTAAATATTCAGTAGTAGATTACTGGATCATATGGTATTTCTATTTTTAATTTTTTGAGGAACCTCCATACTGTTTTCCACAGTGGCTACACCAAATGACATTTCCACCAAAAGTGCAAGAGGGTTCCTTTTTCTCCACATCCTCACCAACACTTGTTATTTCTTATCTTTTTCATATTAGCCATTCTAACACTGGTCAGAATAAGTAAGTAAGGTGATACCTTATTGTGGTTTTGATTTGCATTTCCCTGATGATTGAGTGATTTTGAGCATCTTTTCATGTGTCTGTTGGCCATGTGTATGTCATCTTTGGAAAATGTCTATTCAGGTCCTCTGCCCACTTTTTTAAGTGGAGTATTTGTTTTTTGATGTTGAGTTGGAAAGGTGTTTTGTATGTTTTGGATATTAACCCCTTATCAGGTCTATCATTTGCAAATATTTTCTCCCATTCAGTAGGTTGCCATTTTGTTTTGTTGATAATTTCCTTTGCTGTACAAAAGCTTTTGTTTTGGTGTAGTCTCAGTTTATTTTTGCTTTTGTTAACCTTTGCCTGAGACATAGATCTTGAAGAATATTGCTATGGCTGATGTCCAAGAAATTACTGCTTATGTTCTCTTGTAGGAATTTTCTAGTTTCGGGTCTCACATTTAGTTCTTCAATCCATTTTGAGTTTATTTTTGTGTTTAGTATAAGAAAGTAGTCCAGTTTCATTATTTTGCATTTAGCTATCCAGTTTTCCCAACAACATTTATTTTAAAAACTCTTTTCCCATTATATATGCTTGCCTCCTTTGCCATAGATTAATTGACCATATAAGTATGGGTTTGTTTCTGGGCTTTGTGTTTTGTTCTTTTGATCTAGGTGTCTAGTTTTGTGCCAGTACCATACTGTTCTGATTACTATAGCTTAGTAGTATATCTTGAAGTCCGGAATTATGATAACCTCCAGCTTTGATCTTCTTTCTTAAGATTCTTTGCTATTTGGAGTCTTCTGTGGTTCCATACAAATTTTAGAATCATTTGTTCTAGTATTGTGAAAAATACTGTTGTTATTTAGATAAAGATCACAATTGAATCTGTAAATTGCTTTGTTTAGTATGGACATTTTAACAATATTAATTCAGACTCTTATTTCTGAGAATGGAGTTTAAATAAACAGAACAAGTCATTTCATTTTATGGTTATGTGATTTTTACTTGAGTTTGGACATTTAAGTATCTCAAGGCATTTTTTTTTAAAAAATTTATTTATTTATTTATTTATTTATTTATTTATTTATTTATTTATTTAGAGGCAGAGACACAGGCAGAGGGAGAAGCAGGCTCCACACAGGAAGCCTGACATGGGACTTGATCCCAGGGCTCCAGGATCACACCCCAAGCTGCAGGCAACACTAAACCACTGTGCCACCAGGGCTGCCCATCTCAAGGCATTTTAAAAAGTAGGTACGTTGGCTTAAACGTATTTGGGGAACAAATTAGTGCCAATTCTAATTGTCAACCATCATGTGCAAAAGATATTCATGCAAAAATAGCAGAAAGTCTAGAAATTAAAAGGCTAAAGAAAATTCACAATGCCTGCAGAGAGTTCCCAGATGTCAAAATCTGGGCTTCTGTGTAGTCAGGATAATGCAAATCATTGAACTTTCACTTTTGTATTACATCTATTATATCACGGGTCCCTTGGTTAAGAAAACGTTTGCACATGATCACTTCTAACTCAGTGTGCCTTCTGTAGATGTTTACCACCAGGCAAGTCTTTATGGGAGCAACTGCACAAATTTGTTACACTTAAGCACTCTCATCTCTTCAGTCTAGCCCAAGGCCCTTAACCTAAGCAACACAGTGTACCTGAAACCAGTGCTGTCAAGGAATATGTCAAGATAAAGAAGCAAACTGCTGTTAATCTGTTGCTTTCTGGGGCAGCCCAGGTGGCTCCGCAGTTTAGCTCCGCCTTCTGCCCAGGGCCTGATCCTAGAGACCCAGGTGGAGTCCCGCATCGGGCTCCCTGCATGGAGCCTGCTTCTCTCTCTGCCTGTATCTCTGCCTCTTTGTCTCTGTGTGTCTCTCATGAATAAATAAAATCTTAAAAAAAAAAAAAATCTGTTGTTTTCTGATTCCACTGCCCTCCTAGTTCTTAAAATCCCTGACCTATGGCCATGCTTCTTATCTGGTTTACTTCCCTTTAGTCTCTTTCTTACCCCTCCAATAAATCCTTCATACTGACTTGAGTGGTAGTACATCTTTCCAGAACCAAGACTCATGACATTCTTTCTTCTTTGGATTTCTGCATCTAGAAAAAAATCTAGCTTCTGAGCTGGGCATTCAAAATCTTCTCTTGACCTGCATTTCAACTTCATCTTTTTCATTCCCTGTGTTCTGGCCTTGCTGTTATAGTAACTATCTCTGAAAATGTCCTGTTTTCACCTTCTTTCTGGGTCGAGTTCAATTTGCTTCTCAGCCTAACTGCTAACCTGCATCCCTTCATTGCCATATCTGATGAAAGAGTCCTACCCATCCTTCATGACCTTGCTGAAAATAATTTTTCTCACAAAAGCCTCCTAGATCCCTGAAGTTGGAAATAAACTATTTTTGACTATATTTTCAGAAACTTTGTACCTTTTTTGGTGAACTCCTTAAGAGCTGACGTTTTGATGTTATTACTAGCACCTCCCTCTCACTAGATGATGAATGTCTTAGAGTTTTAAACTGTGCCTTAATTATCATTGTGTCCCCCAAAGTACTTAGTACAGTGGCAGATATTCAGGAAACATTTGGTGAAAGCATAATGTAAGATTACAGCAAGAATATTATACAAGTAACATCCAGGACATAATATTGAACATTTTGTTAGTTTTAACAATGACATTATATCTGGCCATATTTGTGAGACTATTTGGCATTAAAGACCATGGTAGATAAAACATCTATATCCACTTTACTGAAAATAGCCATTATTTATAATAAATATTTAATGAGATGGTCAAATGGTGGGGGGGGAGGGAGCCAACATTGGCATCGAATGTAGAATTTGACATTACCCAGATATAAAATTAATTTGTTGTACATGATTATTGAAAGTCAGTATTTCTACCATTGTGTAACATATTTTTAGCTCATTGGTCAAGAGTTCTGCCTTGTTCATTTTTGGAATACTCTCCCTCCATACCATAGCAAATAAGCCAGAAAGAGTTAGTAAAGTGCACTGATAACTATGCCCTGGTGGCTCAGCGGTTTAGCACCGCCTTCAGCCCTGGGCATGATCCTGGAGACCCCAGATCGAGTCCCATGTTGGGCTCCCTGCGTGGAGCTTGCTTCTCCCTCTACCTGTGTCTCTGCCTCTCTCTCTCTCTCTCTCTCTGTGTGTCTCTCATGAATAAATAAAATATTTTTTAAAAACTGTAATTTATTTATCATTTTATCATATTCAGAGCACCTTAACATATTTTAGGTCATTTAATATTTCTAAAATCTCTGCAAAGAAGAACTTGTCTCCTTTCTATAAATGAGGAATCTCAAGCTGAGACAGTTTAAAATGTCTCAGATCTAAAAGTCAGCAAGTGGTAGAATCAGGTTCAATCCAGATATTCTGGCTCAAAATAGCTAAGCCTACCTTGGATAAGAGAATGTAGGTGAGTCATTCTATAGATATATCATTTGTGGTCCATCCCTAGACCCAATCAAAATCTTGGCATATTCCTGAAATATGTCTAACTTTGAAAAAGTAGTTGCAATGACTAGATTTTTCTGTATAAACCAATTTATTTATTTGTGTTTTAAAACACATATATTACCCTGAAAAATATCTATGAACATTTTCCAAGATTAGTGTAGTCTGTTCTCTGAAAGAAAAAAAAATTATATCAGAGCTTGTTGGAAGTCCAAAATGAGGGATTTGAAGTCAATGTAAGTCTTTTTATTAATTAACTTGACCTTCAAGAAAAGTTCAGGAGGGATCCCTGGGTGGCGCAGCGGTTTGGCGCCTGCCTTTGGCCCAGGGCGTGATCCTGGAGACCCGGGATCGAATCCCACATCAGGCTCCCGGTGCATGGAGCCTGCTTCTCCCTCTGCCTGTGTCTCTGCCTCTCTCTCTCTCTCTCTCTGTGACTATCATAAAAAATAAATAAATAAATATTTAAAAAAAAAAAAAAAGAAAAGTTCAGGAAGAACTTTCTTTATTCTCCTCCCCTCCTCCCCACCCTTTTAAAAACATTTTCTCCTCTCTCTAAATACCAAAGAAAGGTTTCTTTTCTTTTCTTTTCTTTTCTTTTCTTTTTTTAAGATTTTATTTATTTATTCATGAGAGACACAGAGAGAGAGAGGCAGAGACACAGGCAGAGGGAGAAGCAGGCTCCATGCAGGGAGCCCGATGCGGGACTTGATCCC
This sequence comes from Canis lupus dingo, assembly GCF_003254725.2. Taxonomy (NCBI): domain Eukaryota; kingdom Metazoa; phylum Chordata; class Mammalia; order Carnivora; family Canidae; genus Canis; species Canis lupus. Next base: position 31,938,470 of record NC_064281.1, read on the forward strand.
AGGACTCAAGGATCACGCCCTGGGCTGAAGGCAGGCGCTAAACCGCTGAGCCACCCAGGGATCCCCAAAGAAATGTTTCTAAGGAGTTCCACCTTTGAAAACAGCCTGCCTGGGTCCTTTTGCTCTGTCTTGTCCCTTATGCAGAACCATCCATGTCTTTGTCTTCATGATCCTTTTTTTTTTAGTTTGTTTACTTAAGTAGTCTCTACTTAGGACTCAAGCTCACAACCCCTAGATCAAGAGTCAGCTGACTGAGCCAGCTAGGCTCCTGCCTTCATGATCCTTGTAGTCACTGTTTCTCAGGGAGTTTTCCATTTGCTGTCTTTTTGTCCTCCTGAAGGGACCTAGTGAGTCATTAAATGCCCTCTGTCTGTTTCTGCAAAGTTACCTGTATTTCCCAAGTCAAAATCTGTATATGTGGTTTGACAAATACAGACATACTCTTCAAAACAAGGGAAAGGATATTTAAATTGGGATTGTCCCAAATCCTTTGAATGTACAGACACCGTATCTATCTATATATATTTTGTGTTCTTTTATTCTGTAGCTCTGACTTACCTTCAGATGACAAGAGAGAAACACGGACAGCCTCATTCCTAACTAGATATGTTATTTAATTCTATTATTTATTCTTATTCATAATACCTCTCTGAAAATCCTCTTGACAAATATAGATTGGCTAATTTCGAAGTGTCTCAGAAGTATGTTATCATTTTCTGTAGAATAATCTTTATCCCAAGTGTTGCACATAGCATTCAACAAATATTTGTTGACTGAATTAATAAACGACTTGAAACAAAGCTGAGTTTATTTTAACTGTGGCACAAACATACTCTTAGTGGCACACTCCAAAGCCCAGAGAATCGCCAACAGAGAATTGCTAATATTCTTCTGTTGACCATCGTCTGATACTTGATGTGTGCCATAAAGGTGAAGTAAAAGCTAAACCTGACTGAATTTTCCTGATACTGCCTCTGTTTCCATTCTGCATATCTTTTTCTAATTACCACAGATAATTCAGCCCCACTCTTATTTGGTAGAGACCACTTGGATATTGGGAATTTCCTACTATGTGCCTTTTAAAAAAAATTAAGTTATTTTTATTAAGTTATGAAAGCCTCTCAGTATCTGTATTTTCTCTTCAGAATGACTGGTTCTTTTTTTTTTTTTTAAGATTTTATTTATTTATTCATGAGAGACACAGAGAGAGAGACAGAGACAGGCAAAGGGAGAAGCAGGCTCCATGCAGGGAGCCTGATGTGGGACTCGGTCCCAGAACTCCAGGATCACACCTGGAGCGAAGGCAGACGCTCAACTGCTGAGCCACCCAGGCATCCCCTTGCTATGTATCTTTATCATTGTAAACATACAAAGACTCAAGGTGCTTTTGTTTTATAACTTAAATCTGTAATGTCCAAATGCTGACATATTTTTCTATGCACTGAGTGAACTAAAAGTTTACCTGAAATTCAAGATATGACCCTAGGAATGAAAAGATAGCCTTTATAAGAGACAGAAGCACATTCTCATCCTGTTACCTGCATAGAAGGTTGATCAGATTGTTTCCAAGCCTAAAAAGAGGGTAAATACTAACCTGGTTCACTGTGAAGTATAAAGTAAATTAAAACTGTCAGTAGATATTTTATGACAGCAGGGAACTCTGTGGATTCTTAGTACCTACTCTGTGGATTCCTAGTACTTTGTTGTTGGGCAACCAGACACTGTGCAGTCTAAATTTGAGTTTTTCCTTGCTCCTTTCATTCCTCTAGTAAGTATGCCAGATTATAAATGTTATAGTCACAGAAATTCTAGATTGGCTACCTACATTACAGGGTTGAGCTAGCTGGAAATCATGATCCTGTTGCTTTACCTTGTGAATGATGGGATGATGTTGGGCCTGGGACTGGCCATTTTCTGCATAATCTCCACGGTCTTGATTCCATGCTCCTTCCTTAGGCTTTTGCACGAGTCTTTAGTGATGGCAAGAAGGTAACCAAGATGAAGGGACACCAAAGGAGGTCAGGAGTGGGCCTTCCAAGCAGAGGGAGGAGCAGAAAATTTCAGGGGGAGGAACAGCAGAGAATGTTGGGGAAATTGTAAACAGTTATGTTACTTTTGTGACAAGACATGAAATGGGAGCAGATGAGGCCTGACACGTGGGCCAGGCAGGGCCTAGAAGGGCGTGGTGCCACCTCACCTAGGACAGGGAGCCACTCAGGCAGAAGCCCCGGATGGTACTATTAGATTTACACTTACCTGCATGGCTGGGGCAGCTGTGTGGAGGGTGACCTTGAAAAGAACTATACTAGAAGAAGGAATTGAAATTTGGAGGTGGCATGGAAACCCACAAAAAGAGATCACTGGAGCCTAAAGGAAGGTAACAGAAATGGGGAGGACAGGCTGAATTTGAGCGGTATTTCTGGGCAGGGGCAGAGCTGCTTGATGTGGAAGTTCCACAGATCTGAGGAGGAAAGAAACAGTTCCTTCCACAGGTTCCACAGTTGTGGAGGGCATGTGTGGCAAAATGATGGTTGTTTGCATCTTGGACTGACAATTCAGGAAGAGGAGAAGTAGGTCCCTTCTTTATCTGTATTTTTAAAACAAACATAAATTTACAGTATTTATAGACATCCTTCCTCAAGGGTCGAGTAGCTGGAAGCCGGTGAATGGGGTGTGGGAGAAGTTGGGTCCAAGGCCTGGTGAAACACCCACTGGTAAATATCTGACAGTCAGAAGTAGAACTGTGGAGCTTCCAGAAATACTAGACCTAGGAGCTACCAGCTCCCAAGTAGTAGTCAAAACTGTGAGAGTGAATTTACCTACCCAGGCAGTGTGTGACAACAGGAGAGCATGGGGCTTGGTAGAAGTTTAATAAGTTTAATAATGTCTATGTCTCTATCCAGGGTCTCCAGGATCACGCCCTAGGCTGCAGGCGGCGCTAAACTAGCGCCTGCCTTTGACCCAGGGCATGATCCTGGAGTCCCGGGGTCAAGTCCCACATCAGGCTCCCTGCATGGAGCCTGGTTCACCCTCTGCCTGTGTCTGTGCCTCTCTCTCTCTCTCTCTCTTTCTGTCTTTCATGAGTAAATAAATAAAATCTTAAAAAAAAAAGTGCAGCAGAGAGAAGAGAGGAGTGAGCAATAGAAAGAAATACAGGGACACAAAGGTTGTATAAACCCCAAGAGAAGAGAAAGGGCATGACATTATTATGTTCAAGAAATCAAATTATTGGGAGAAAAAAGAAAACACTTAAAGTTGTTTTTTATTTCGAACAGGGATGGGGAGGAAGGAAGACGCTATGCTATAAAGGAACACACAGGCTTTTAGAAGACATAGACAGGCATTCCAAAGACATACGTTCTCTACTTGTTTAATTTGCTCAGTGCTGGGGCACCTGGGCAGCTCAGTGGTTGAGCATCTGCCTTTGGCTCAGGGTGTGGTCCCGGGGTCCTGGGATCGAGTTCCACAGGGAGCCTGCTTCTCCCTCTGCCTATATCTCTGCCTCCCTCCCTATGTCTCTCATGAATAAATAAATTAAATCTTTAAAAAATAATAATTTGCTCAGGGTTGCCTTTTGGGGAAGTCTTGGGAGGACTTAAACACCACAGGCATGTCAGTGGTACACATTGAAATGACATATCTTTTCTCCTAAAAACATTCTAGCATCATTTTCCTCACTTGGAATGATCATTTCCTCCTCATTCTCTGTCAAGTGCGAAGCAGCACGCTCCAGCTGGGAAGGTTGTTGACAGCGGCTTGCTGGCCTCTAGTGGCCAGGAAAGAACCTCCCAGCTCCTGATTCTGTGCAGCTTCACTGTGACTCCAGGGAGCAGGAGGGAGACAGCAGTAGATGCTAGGTGTTCTTGCAGCCAACCATGTGAAGGGTTTCTTGGGAATATTAGATAAATCTGTTTCTTTACCCAAACCCGTTTACCTGGATAAGAAACTTTTGTTGGCCCAGAACAAATCATGGAGGCCTCATTTAGACCCAAACTCAAGTCCCTTGTTTCTGGGATGTGGATAACATTCTATGGATAAGGCTTTCCAGTTTCTCTGATGAAAGGTGCAAAAATAGATGGTGGGCAAGATATGTTTAGAGCAGACTCTCACAAGCCTGTGAGGAGGAAGATCAAGTGGAAATAACTTATGGCAAAGAAGTTTGTAAACTCTAAAGAAGTACATACATATCCAACATTATTTTTGGAAAAAAATTAGCAATTATGTAGTCTCCATAATAGTCCCTTGGACATTTACAATTTCTCCAAACTTCAGTTTGCTCATCTGGGAATAATAGTACATCCCACAGGCATGTACTGCTAAAATTACATGAGTCACTAGATAAAAGTTTACCTTTGGCTGTGCGGGACTGACAGTTATTAAAGATTAATAACTTCAGCTGTTGTTAGTATTTTTAAGTAGTAGTATTCTCTAGAAGATACAGTCACATGCTCAGATGAATGACAGGATGTACTCGAAAGCCATCTCAGGCCTACAGTTCCACATCACATGGCTCTATGACCCACATTATTGCCTGCAATTTTATGAGCACAGGAAAACAGCAAAAGACACCAGAGACACATCGTAGTACTAGCCCTGGGTCAGCCCTGTGCCACACTCTGGAGGGGAACTCCATCCTTTCATCCCCAAAGACAGGCACTCTGATTGCTCCCAGCCACACAGGGATGCTCTCAGAATGACACACAGGCTGCCAATGATGGCAATTTCCCTCCCAGTGCCATGCACCAAGAATGCTTTCCAAGTGGCATCAAGCTCAAGTCGATCAAAATAGTAAGACGTTGCAGGATGGCTAGAAAAATGAAACAGACCTAAATAAAACACTGATCGTAAACACTGGCAAGGATCATTTAGATGTCAGTCTTATTTTTACTTGTTATAAATACTATCAATCTTTAGAATTTTAGCAGAAAGTAATACAAGTAATATCACATAATTTGTCCATTCTATCTGGCAGCAATAGAGTTAATAGAACCCTGTGATTGGTGTGCATAGGAAGAAACATATATGCTTTTATTGGGACATAGAACCTACATATACTTAATTCTTCTTTATGGAGGGGTAGAATAACAAGTTGGTGAATTAACTGCAGTAAATAATAATAATAGACTATAAATTCCTTAGAAGAATCCATCACTATAAATCAGCAAACATTTCAACAGAGCAGACATTAAGTTTGGAATTACAAGGCAAAAAGTTAATATCAAAATGGCTCATATTATTGACCATTTACTGAACCCCAGATGCTGTGCAAAGTGCCTTTCATGCATTATTGCATTTAATCCTTGAAACATACAGCATATTATCACCTTTTACAGTTGTTGACACTGAGGTTCTTTATAGAATTTTTTCCTTTCTCTTCATATAACTTACTACAAATCATAAATATATATTAGTTTGGGTATTTGATATCAAAAATTAAAATTGCAGTGTAAATGAAGCCTTTTCTTATGAGAAAGGTAGCTGGGTCCATTTTCCTGGTTGGTGAGGTAGGAGAGGCAGCACACGGTCTGCACCAAGTTTGATCCCAGCTCAGAACAACTGTAGCCTGTCTCTGCCTTCTGCCGACTGAGGACTGTCTACCCCTCTTGGCTCCCTGAGTGCTGGCTCTGAATCCTGACTGCACTGGAGTCTAATGGCCTTTCCCTGGGGAGGGAAAAAGATGAGTTTCCTCTTCAGCAGCCATTACTCTAATACATTTAAGTGAAAGAAGAACCTCCCTGAAGGAGTTCATTAGTACGAACACTTAAAACATGCAGAAGCGCTCTGGGAAGAGAGACTACTAGAGGAGCAATCATGTTGTCAGAGGAGAAAGACCTCATCCAACGGATGACAGTTAGCACTGTAGATTTCTTCAACCAGGTCAGAACTCTGCACTGAAGCAAGCTGTCTAGTCACAACTGCAGGTCCCAGATCCGAATATCGTTGGGAAGATGCTATTAATTTTAAGGCCCAGTCAAAGGTTCTACTCCAAAATACATCAACTGTTTGATGACTTGAGTTCAGGATTAATTGGTCATGAAACCCTTTTTCCTTCTTAAGATTGGTGTCCCATTTTCCCAAAACTTTTTATCTGTGGTAAGGACTATTCTAAAGCATTCGTTTAAGGTTTATGCCCATATTTCTTGACAGCACTTTGATTCTGTGATGCAAGAACAAGAAAAGGCCTGCCACAACACATCCTTTAAGTATTTTATTTGTTCTAAAGTTCGATTTCATTGATAGATGAGGGTTAGCCCCACTACAGGAATTCATTGAGAAGCTTAGGTTGAAAGATTTCTGTAACACAGTTGCCCTCTTGTTTCATCTACTGCTAGAGTTATCTCGTTGCCAGTCTGTTACAGACTGAGTTTTAAGTTGAATTATGTCTTCTCCAAAAAGTATATGTTGAAAAGTCCTAACTCCCAATACCTCAGAATGTGATTTGGAGATAGTGTCCTTGCAAATGTAATTAAGATGAGGTTAATCTTCATTACATCCAGTATGTCTAGTGTCATAAAAGGAAAATTTGGACACAGAGACATGCACACAGGGAGAGTGCCATGTGAACATGAAGGCAAGGATCAGAGTGAGTTTCAAAAAGGCCTAGAATGGATCCTCCGCCCCCCCCCCCCCCCAGTTCTTAGAAGGAGCCAACCCTGCCAATGCCTCATTTTGAACTTCTAGCCTCTAGAATTGTGAGATAATGTATTTCTTGTTTTTTTTTTTTTTAAAGATTTTATTTATTTATTCATGAGAGACACACAGAGAGAGGCAGAGACAGTCAGAGGGAGAAGCAGGCTTCCCGCAGGGAGCCCAATGCAGGACTCAATCCCAGGACTGCAGGACCACACCCTGAGCCAAAGGTAGATGTTCAAACACTGAGCCACCCAGGCGTCCCTATTTCTGTTTTTCTAAGCCACCTAGTTTGTGGTACTTTGTTATACTGGCAGCCCTAGCAAACTAATGTAACTGCTGATACAAACTGAGAAAATAGGATGCAAAAACACCCATTATCTGTGTCTAGTGATAAAATTGTTCCAATGGTAGACTGGCTTTAAAGCAAGATCTTACGAGCATACCTAACTTTGACATACTCTAAGATCTGTTGTTTTCACAAAGTCACACTTAATTGTAATATATGGTGACTAAGCTGCACTTTATTAGTTTAGCCATTGTTTCTTTTTTTAATATTTAATTTATTCATGAGAGACAGAGAGAGAGAGAGAGAGAGGCAGAGACACAGGCAGAGGGAGAAGCAGGCTCCATGCAGGGAGCCCGACGTGGAACTCGATCCCGGGACTCCGGGATCAAGCCCTGGGCTGAAGGTGGCGCTAAACCGCTCAGCCACCTGGGCTGCCCTAGCCATTGTTTCTTTGCTGAAGAAATTGACTGAGTCTATTTCAGGTGACAACCTAATAGATAATGAGAATATCTGTCAATAATTTATTAGCAAGCTTCTAAACCAAATTTCATAGCAACACAATCACATAATCAGAGAAGTTTCATTCCATTTGAATTTAGAAATTTAAGAAAAGACATTTTTAGGTGTTCTTAATATTTAGAACATTTGTATCATTTTATATTCTATTTTTTTAAGGTCCCATTTATTTATTCATGAGAGACACAGAGACAGAGACACAGGCAGAGGGAGAAGCAGGCTCCATACAGGGAGCCCAATGCGGGCCTCGATACTGGGACTCCAGGATCACACCCTGGGCCGAAGGCAAGCGCTAAACCGCTAAGCCACCCAGGGATCCCCTTGTATTCTATTTTATAGTCTATATAGCAGTGCTTTTATAGATTAAAATCTTGGGACGCCTGGGTGGCTCAATGGTTGAGCATCTGCCTTTGGCTCAGGACGTGATCCAGGAGTTCCGGGATCGAGGCAGGCATCAGCCTCCCTGCTTCTCCTCGCTCTGCCTATGTTTCTGCCCCTCTGTGTCTCTAATGAATAAATTAATAAAATATTTTTAAAAAATCTTTCTGTTTATGTGTCAATATTTTAAAAAACATGATTTTTATTTTAATCAATAATGGCATATGTGGTATAGGAGCAACCAAATTTTCTTTTCTAAAATTCCTTTTCATCTTTTAATCTTTGTTTGACATTTTGTCAGCATATAAATCTATCTAAATTGTTAGGAGAGTGTATGTGTATATATCAGAAATAATATCTTTTAAGGCTTCTACAGATAATCTTACAGATTTTTTTTAAGTTTATTTTTTTTAATCATCTCTACACCCAACATGGGGCTTGAACTCAGACCTGGAAGTCAAGAGTCACATGCTCTTCTGACTGTGCCAGTCAGGTGCCCATATAGATTTTTATTGTGAAATGCATTACTCAAATTAATTTTAACATGTGAAGATTTTGGTTAAAAAAAATATATTTGAAAAAAAATATATATATATATTCGAAAATATTATCACAAACATAGCTCTCAAAGCCACTATTTTTATTCGTGTTGTAGCATGGGAGTCCACCAACTTTATCCCAATAAAAGTAAGTTAAGGGAAACCACAGTGAAAACCATGAAGGTATACAAAATTTATAGAACAGCTAAACGTACAATGGGCTACCTATTCTTTAATATATGTATTTATAAAATGCGAATGAGTAAAATATCTTCCTTCATGTTGCTGATATTAAAGAACTAGATTGAGCCCTCAGAGAAGTGTTCTTCAGTTTGACAATTCTTGTATCAATGCTCAAACTTATTTTATTTCTGTTGGTATGAAAAGGATCTTCCCCATTAATAAGAAAAAAACATTTTTCATTTGGGTCCTAGGACTTAGTAAACTCCAGCTGACTGTTTTGACTGTAGTAAGGCACAAGGGCAGCCCCGGTGGCGCAGCGGTTTAGCGCCACCTGCAGCCGAGAACGTGATCCTGGAGACCCGGGATCGAGTCCCACATCGAGTCCCACATCGGGCTCCCTGCATGGTGCCTGCTTCTCCCTCTGCCTGTGTCTCAGCCTCTCTCTCTAGCTGTATCTCTATGAATAAATAAATTTTAAAAAAACTTTAAAAAAAAAAAAGTAAGGCACAGCAAATATACTGGAAGATTTGCCAGACAGAAAAAGCTTTACATTCACCTACGTTCTATATTTTAGAGCTATGATTTTTATAGTCACTTGCTGACTTCCTTGATAAAGGGTGATTTTGATAAAGATGAGATTTGATAGTATTTTTTCATTTATTTTTATTACCCACTACACTATAAAAATATTCAATTTTAATAAATTCTTTTAAAATTTTAAATAAATTCTTAAATACATATGGGCTTTAAAAAAATCATCTAACTGAGGCTGAAAACATCTATCATTATTTGTAAATTTAAAGAGCGGGATATGGGAGCACTGGGTAGCTCAGTGATTGAGTGCCTTCTTCTCAGGTCGTGATCCCAGGGTCCTGGGATCAAGTCCTGCAAAGGGCTCCCCATAGGGAGTATGCTTCTCCCTCTGCCTGTGTCTCTGCTTCTCTCTGTGTCTCTCATGAATAAATAAATAAAATCTTTAAAAAAATAAAAATAAAAAATATAGAGTGGGATATGTACTTGTGAAAAAAGAGAAAAGCCCAACATGAAACATTCCACAATTAATGTTTAAGCTAATCCAAAATTCTATGTCAGCCAGTCTGTGGAGTTACAATGAGCATTTGTAAACAAGAAAGCTGGTTTTTAAATACTGCCTAGAAGGTTACCACCTCTCAGCTTTATCTGTTTCTTTTTTTAAAAATTAGTAAAGTTTGGTATAATTTTTCTTTTTTTATTAAGTTCCAATTTTTATTATAAATTTTATTATTTGTTAATTATTTTTAAGTTTTTACTTATTTTTTTAAAGAGTTTACTTTTAAGTAATCTCTACATCTAACATGGAGCTCGAACTCACAACCCTGATATTAAGAGTCATAGTCTCCACTCACTGAGCCCGCGAGGTGCCCCTAAGTTTTTATTCAAATTCTAGTTAGTTGGGGTGCCTGGGTGACACAGTTGATTAAGGATCTGACTCTTGGTTTTGGCTCAGGTTGTGATCTCAGGGTTATGAGATTGAGCCCAGCAACGAGCCTCATGTCAAGCCCTGCGTTGGGCTCTGGGCTGAGTGTGGAGTCTGCTTGGGATTTGCTCTTCTCCCTCTGCTCGTCCCACTCATGCTTGCTCTCCATCTCTCTCTTTCAAACAAACAAATAAATAAATCTTTTTTTTTTTTTAAATAAATCTTTTTAAAAAAAATTCCATGGGCAGCCCAGGTGGCTCAGCGGTTTAGCACCACCTTCAGCCCAGGGTGTGATCCTGGAGACACAGGATCAAGTCCCACGTTGGGCTCCCTGCATGGAGCCTGCTTCTCCCTCTGCCTGCGTCTGTGCCTCTCATGAATAAATAAAATCTATAAATAAATAAATAAATAAATATTTTAAAAAATTCCAGTTAGTGTTATAGTAGTGCCTCTCAACTTTAAATTAAATTTAAATTAAGTTAAATTAAACCTTGTTAGATTTTTTTTAATTTCAGAAGGAATTAACTTCCATTATTCAACTATGTTTCATTTTCATCTTCATTTCTAATATTTCTAGTATCCTCAAACAAAAGGGTCTTCACTTTTCTCTATTCATTTTCAGCAGTAGAAATCCTCCCTTTCCTCATGACTAGGCTTTAAATCAAATATCATCATACCCCAAAGACAGATTACTAATTAGACACAAATCACAAGTTTGTTGGTAACTTGAAACACATAATGTGGCCTTTAATTTTTAAAAAGTACTTTATCACTAGGTGCACCTAAACATTAATGTTAACATTACTTATTGACATTCAAGGCCCGGGAGAATGGGAGGGGATGAGAATGGAAGAGGATGGCATCTTGACATAGCCAAAGAGCCAATCTTGATGAGTCAGAAGAAATCAGTCTGTCATGGGCAACTTGTTCCAAAAGCCACCCTCCCCTTCTGCCTCCAAATCAGAAATCCTAAGTTCTCAATGTCTGTGATCTTTCCTCCTTATACCTGATCACAGTCAAGGGGTGTGCTTGCTTTTTTGTGCAGTTAAACATGGTACCTTCATCTTCAGTCCTTTAAAAAAAAAAAAAAAGGAAACAACTTTTGGACAATGACTCTATTATAAATGTTTATCTAAATATTACCAAAAAAATGTTTATCCAAATATTTAAAATTTTGTGTGCTACAGAGTTTATATTGGTAGCCAGATGTAACTTCTTCTTCAGATTGTGAATAAATCTGATGATTTTACAGGGCTGCTAGTTAACAGAGTGTTTCCTCTTAGGCTTGTAGAGTCCTAGCTCCAGTAGTTGCTTGTTACTTTACAAATGTTCATCTATGCTCACCATGACTTTGGTGACAACAAAAGGAAAGTTTTTCTAGTATTGCAGAGGCCACAAGAACAATTCTAGTGGTGATTTTTCAGTTTGCCATACTTTGTCAAGTTTTCCTTATTATTCTGTTGGCCTGAGTGGTGAGGTTAAAGCAGAAGTGGACCTTCTTTAAACATAACATCACTACCTCATGAGCAGAAAAAAATCAGGCCCAAAGAGTGTAAGTCCTAGAAATTTGTTTCTAAGTAGATTCAGTCATGGTACTGGTGCCCCTGCCTAGAACCCTAGCCACCTGAGAAGCACTGGTCTTGACACTGCTAAATTAATTAAATGAGGTGGCTTTCATGTTGTAGCGGCCTATATAAGCAAATTAATCTAAGCATGCAAATGCCTCAAGATTATGAAATCAAAACCTAAGGACAGCCAAGCACAAATAGCCAACACAGCCTTAAGCCAGTCAAATAATTTCTTTGCTTCTGCACTTTTCTCTATGCAGTCTTTCTCCTGGCGCCTATTGCAGAATACTCCTAGCCACTTTTCATTTGGCACTGCTAGATGCAAATTGATTTTTTGCTCAAATAAACTCTGATAATTTGTAATGTGCATCATCTTCTCTTTTAACAACACCAAACACTGAGCGCCTTCAGACAGTGGCATTATTTCCACCCTGAACATTCAATTCAATGAGTGGGTGTGATTTTTGCTACTGTAGAATTCTGGCAAAAGGGAAAATAATAATCTTACATTCTCAATCTTACTGTGTTTTGCATTAGATTTTGTATTTTGTTCTTTTTTAAAAAAGATTTTATTTGTTTATTCATGGGAGACACAGAGAGAGGTAGAGACACAGGCAGAGGGGAGAAGCTGGCTCCCTGTGGGGAGGCCAATGTGGGACTTGATCCCAGGACCCTGGGATCACGACCTGAGCCAAAGGCAGATGCTCAACCACTGAGCCACCCAGGTGCCCCTGCGTTCGATTTTGATGTAACAGGCTGTGGTAGTGATAATTTTATTGAAACACCTGCACTGAAATTCACTTAGATTTATTTCTCATCAGATTCTATTCCAAATAAGAATTCTGCAAATCCAAGTGGATTACCAGTGTGTTACACACTTGTTATAGAATAACATTACACTGGGGATCTCTGGGTGGCTCAGAGGTTTGGCACCTGCCTTCAGCCCAGGGTGTGATCCTGGAGTCCCAGGATTGAGTCCCACATCGGGCTCCTTGCATGGGGCCTGCTTCTCCCTCTGCCTGTGTCTCTGCCTCTCTTTTTCTCTGGGTCTCTCATGAATAAATAAATAAAATATTTTTAAAAATAGAATAACATTACATATTTGGTCTACATCAAAAATAGTAAGCCTTGTTTGCCATCTAAAATATTTTAAAATGTTCTTTACATTAAAAATTTATGTTTGGGATCCCTGGGTGGCGCAGTGGTTTAGCGCCTGCCTTTGGCCCAGGGCGCGATCCTGGAGACCCGGAATCGAATCCCACGTCAGGCTCCCGGTGCATGGAGCCTGCTTCTCCCTCTGCCTGTGTCTCTGCCTCTCTCTCTCTCTGTGACTATCATAAATAAATAAAAATTAAAAAAAAAAAAAAAAAAAAAAAAAAATTTATGTTTTATTTGTAAACCTTTAGAAGCTTTGTCTATTTTTCTAAGTTAAGTGCACTTTAAAAAGTGGTATGTACTTGTGTAACTTCATCAGAATAAAATACATTATAAGAAAAAAATTTAAAAAAAAAAAGAAAAGAAAAAGATTTGCAATATAGGATTGTTGAGAACAGGGCTATTACTGTTTTGCTAATGTGTGTGCTCCCCACATAATAATAAACATTTGCTGAAAAAAAGGAGTGAGTCTCTCTCAGATAATTTAGTGACTTGCAAAAAAAAAAAAAAAAAATAGTAACTTACTGTTGGCCACTGAAGGGAAACAGAATTTACCACCTCAAAAATATGCTTCTTTGGCATAAGGATTATTTGGGGCTGATTAATTTTGAAAAACTTCGGACACAAGAAAAACTGAAAACAGTAGAAGTTACCTTTTTGTGAGGGAAACTTCCTTTTATAAGGAGAATCTCCATTTTTTTTTAATAGTTTAATGTATTTTTTTTTAATTTTTTTTTTTTATTCATGATAGTCACACATAGAGATCGAGAGAGAGAGAGGCAGAGACACAGGCGGAGGGAGAAGCAGGCTCCATGCACCGGGAGCCCAACGTGGGATTCGATCCCAGGTCTCCAGGATCACGCCCTGGGCCAAAGGCAGGCGCCAAACCGCTGTGCCACCCAGGGATCCCTAGTTTAATGTATTTTAATAGCAAACTTACAGGAACAGCACAGAAGACAGACAACATTAAAAACATGTACTTGCATGTAGGACAACTCAGAAAAGTATAGTGAATGGATGAAATCTACTATATGATAAAAATGCTACAAACACCATTTAGTTGCCATCAATAAGAAATTTACATCTTGGGCAGCCCCAGTGGCGCAGCGGTTTGGCGCCGCCTGCAGCCCGGGGTGTGATCCTGGCGGCCCCGGGATCAAGTCCCACATCGGGCTCCCTGCATGGAGCCTGCTTCTCCCTCTGCCTGTGTCTCTGCCTCTCAGTCTCTCTCACTTTCTCTGAATTAAATCTTAAAAAGAAAAGAAAAGAAAAGAAAAGAAAGAAAGAAAAAGAAAGAAAGAAATTTACTTGTTTTAAAAAAATCCAAATGCTGGCATTGTCCAGAAAAATTTAACAGGTTTATTTATAATTGTTATGAAGTTGAACTGCTGAAACGGGTTCACTGAAACATTTTGACTTGCATTAATGCTTTATGTCCCCGCATTTATATTAAAAATTCACGCACAAATGAAAATGGAAAAACTGCCAATACCTGATGTCTGTCCCCTATTTTTCCACTTGCAATCATATACTTAGGTACCTTTTGATCCCATGGGGGGAAAAAAAATCTAACGTTCGGAGAACTACCAATAACAGGAAGAAGAGAAAAAAATTTTTTTTTTTTTTTTAAGAATGAAATATTTTCCATCATAGTGAATTCTTAAGCATGTTCTCCACCTATGCAGCGTGATGGCTGGATGTCTTTTGGCATAATTGTGACACGTTTGGCATGGATAGCACATAGGCTGTTTTCTTCAAAGAGGCCCACCGGATAGGCCTCACTTGCCTCCATTTTACCTGCAAAGCATCGATAGCTGCACTCTGGAAGCGCAGATCTGTTTTGAAGTCCTGAGCAATTTCTCGCACCAGACGCTGGAAAGGAAGCTTGCAGATCAGTTCAGTGGACTTCTGATAACGTCTAATTTCACGGAGTGCCACAGTACCAGGCCTGTAACGATGAGGTTTCTTCACCCCTCCAGTAGAGGGCGCACTCTTGCGAGCGGCTTTTGTAGCCAGTTGCTTCCTCTGTGCTTTACCACCTGTCGATTTGCGGGCAGTTTGCTTTGTAGGAGCCATGGTACAGAGACCCCCTTACTTACCCCCCTTCTCCTTCGGCTGGAGCTTGGCGCTGTTGGCAAGTGACTGCGAACACAATTCGAATCTCCATTTGTTAAGGGTGTTCTCTTCTCTGTATTGCTAGAAGAGGATGACTCTGAATCTAGGAATCTGTCAGTGGAGAAGGCTAAGACCTATATCTGCATAACAATGTTACCTGTGTTTACTGTGCTTTTCCTGGTGACCTCCCTTAACTGGCTCCCCCATTCCCCAACATCTTTTGTCTTTAGCTGGAGATAGTATTTAAGGTGGTGGCTCTGGCCATTTCAGGGAGTTACTCAGTTTTCCTGGGTCTC
Source organism: Canis lupus dingo (assembly GCF_003254725.2). NCBI lineage: Eukaryota > Metazoa > Chordata > Mammalia > Carnivora > Canidae > Canis > Canis lupus. Next base: position 31,953,595 of record NC_064281.1, read on the forward strand.
TTCCAGGTATACAGGAGGTATACGTGTTACTAAACTTCTGTTTTTCTTCTATTGATCTTTTATTATGGGGGATCTCAGGCAAGAACATAGAAGGGTAGAGGGAAAATTATTTTCCTTGACTGTATCACTCAGCTTTGGGAAATCTTGCTTTAAGAACCATTAACTTTTGGATACTCTTTTTTTTTTAAGATTTTATTTAAGAGAGAGAGAGAGAGAGTGAGCACTTGAGCATGAGGGGGAAGTTAGAAGGGCAGAAGGGGAGGAGGTGGGAGAGGGACAAGCAGACTTAGCCCTGAGCACAGAGCCCGACTTGGGGCTTGATCTCACCACCCTGAAATCAAGACCTCAGCCAAAATCAAGAGTTGGATGTTGAATGGAGTGAGCCACCCAGGTGTCACTTGGATCCCCTGTTTATATATCACACTGGGTCTGCTAAATATATAGAGCTGGGTCAGCCATCTTATAAGGATTCAAAAAGGAGAAAAAAGGTCAAATCAGCACATACCAGTTCTGATATTGTCAAGTTTCTGAATCAAAGTCAGCAGGCACATATATATTCAGACTTTATGTTATGAGAGAAAAATAAACATCTTTAAGTCATTGTAAGATGGTTCACAGCACTCCCGATGGACTCTTTCCCACGTAAGAGCCACAGCCTTTGTTCAGCTGCTCAAAAGGATAGTAGGAGTCTAGAAAACTAGTTTTGAACAACCATACATACCAGAGGTTTTAGGTGGCCAGGAATATATTCTGTTTCACATGGCGGTTGAGGAACTCGAGGGCTTTTTGCTCTGTGCTTCTACGATCAGGAGGCAGAGAGGGGGAAGGCAGACACAGGGATATTTTAGAGCAGTGCAGTCATTGGGAAAATCATTTAATTTCACTTGCTGCCAACCTCAGATAAAAGGCATATATGCACAATCACCTAAGCCAGGAGTACTACTTAATATTTTTTTCTAACTTTAAATATTACCACTTATTATTATTGGTGGTGACCTCTGCATATTTGTATGAAAACACACAATGAAATATATTACTGGGATATTAAGTAACATTTTCTTATAAGGGACTTTAAATAAATTTAACATTTTAGTTTATCAATTATGTTATTTCTCTTCAGTTTTCAAGTATGATTAATCAAAACAATAATTTGTGATTTGTGATCATTATTTTTATTAATAGCAAAATTCTTAAAGTATTGAGAAAAATGATTTCCCACAAAATAAATTTATTTAACTAATTTAAATGATTTCCCATGTTATATTAGGAAAAATAAAAAGAGGTAGAAAATAACTGAGGTTTTTAACATGAGCAACTCAGAGGATGAGTTCATATAATTAGAACTACCATAATAATTATGGAATATTATTGACAAAAAGGACTGCAATGATTTCCTCCCACTGTCCATGCCTTTGAGCATTTCCCTCTCACAGTATTTTTGTGCTTGCCTATGTGACTTGCCTTGGTTAATAGGACTATAGCAAATATGACATAAACAGAGACTTGAAAATTGCTTGTTCTCTTTTGCTGCTCTTGGGAACCCTATAATCACCACCATTGAACAAGCCCAAGTGTTCCTGGGGCTAGCTGGATGATGAGAGGCACATGGCCAACTCATCCCCTGCCTCACCTGATGTAAAGCCAACAACCAGACAAATGAATGAGACCTTCTAGTACTAACCAGAGAAAGTAAAGTTTAAGCTAAATCTGAGGAATGATAGCAGTAGCCTGCAGTTTCTTTGTGTCATGCAGTACCCAGTATCAAGCCAGGGCCTGTCAAAATGTGTATGCTGTGTCAGGCAACTAGTAGAGACCTTTCCTCAGGAAGATAATAGTTATAATTCCTGTACTACAAGGTTCTGGATCAGTCAGTTGAGCATCTGACCCTTGATTTCTGCAAGTCATGGTCTCGGGGCCCTGAGATTGAGCCCCACATCCAGCTTCTCACTCTGTGTTTGGCTGGGAGTTAGCTTGGAATTCTCTCTTTGCTCCCCCCCCCCCCCCGTAAAATAAATAAATAAATCGTTTAAAAATAAATAAATAAAAGGTTCTGGGTAGATAACCTTTGGTCAAGTGGTCAGCTGGCACACAAAGTAATGTGTGCCATACTCCTGTGATAAACTGTATTTGGGTTTTGAATCTGTAGTAAGATGATAGTCCAAAATTAACTTAAAATTGAGGTATTATATTTATTCTTTAATAATAACATGGGCCCATGCTATAAAGAGTTAAACTTTAATTATGTGTGAATCTGAACAATTCTTTTTTCACAAACAATGAGCATGCAAAGGTCTATAAGTCAGGAGCACTCTTAAAATTAATAGCTTCAGATAATAGCTCCAGATAATAGCTTCAGTGTTGTCAATTAGGTGGTTCCAAGTTTCTCTTAACTTTTAAAATCTTGGGAAAAAAAGCCCCAAGTGAAGGAGTCCTATAATTGGCAATATCTTAACACCTTTATTTATATCTCAAGATACCGAGTTGATACTGCAGATGTGAATAATTCCAAACAATACATGATTAACCTAACTTCCATACCTGTAAACTGGGAAAGGGAAGAGAAACTGATGTGGGATCATCATAACGTCATCAACTATTGAGTCTTTTAATAAACGTTACAAATGGCAGGCAGCCCCTGTGGCGCAGCGGTTTAGTGCCACCTGCAGTCTGGGGTGTGATCCTGGAGGCCCCGGATCGAGTCCCACGTCGGGTTCCCTGCATGGAGCCTGCTTCTCCCTCTGCCTGGGTCTCTGCCTCTCTCTCTCTCTGTGTGTGTGTCTCTATGAATAAATAAATAAATAAAAATCTTAAAAAAAAAGAAGTTACAAATGGCTTGAAATATATGTGTGATACAAGAACACTAAGAAAAATACTGTCATCTCACTCCACTTCATCATCACATGCTTAACAAATCCCCTTTTTGTTTTTACATGGCCTTATTTATTCTAAATAGCCTCTTCTATGTTATCAAAAGTTTTTTTGTTGGTTTGTTTTTACTTTTGTCCTTTTTGCAAACCTTTCTGCTATTTCCCGCCATATGTGACTAGTTGGACTATAATTTCTAGGAGGTCATCAGTAATAACTCCTTGGTATAATTTTCACATTCATCTGTGAATTCAACCATAACAAGTATTTTTAACTTTTATTTAATAAAATCACCACTTGACTTTCCTATCTTGTACCTCCTTTTTATTTTATTTTTCCCCTACTCCCTCACCCCCTTTTTAATCTTCACTCCATTTTAAATCCTTGCTGTTAGCTCCATGGTTGGGACATGCCAGATTAATAACTTTATAATCTTATTGGAGGGGATTGTGATTAATTTTGGTAGTTTGTATAATGGAGTTCCACCATTTTTATTTCCTCTTCTCTATATTTAATTTAGTTAGAGCATAAAGCTGTTGAAGGATTTTTCTTTCTTTCTCTCTTCCTTTGCCTCTGCAGCACTTAATACAATAATATGACTCCAGTAGGGGCTTAATAAATAGCTGTTGAGTAGTCAGATTTACTTCTTAATCCTAGTGATGTGTCTGGGCGCCTGAGTGACTCTGTTGGTTAAGCATCTGACTTCAGCTCAGATCGATCTCCAGATCCTGGGATGGAGACCATGTCGGGGCTCTGCACTCAACAGGGACTCTGTTTCTACCTCTCCTTCTGCCCCCCATCCCCTGCTCATGTTCTCTTTCTTTCTCAAATAAATAAATAAAATCTTTTCAAAAATCTTACTGATGTGTCCACATCCCTTCTTTTCCCTGACTTCTCAGTTCTCAATAAGTGTGGGTGACGAATATGACTGTATATATATATTCATAATCTGCAAGGAGATTTGTATAGGGGTGCTTTAGTTTCTATGTATTTTGTATCTATATATTACTGGCTGTAATTCCACAACTAGCAGATACTCCCTTAGAGATCCAGGCAGTATACCTTCCTCTTGCCATTTCTCATGCTCTTTCTGTGAATCCCCATCCCCTCCAGGGATGACTAACTGACTAACATGTGTAGTCTTATCTGAGTCCATTTTACAAATGGTAAGAGATTTGTTGCTTTAGTGATGTGTGTAAATCAGTTCAGAACACATTCAAAACTGTGCCCAGGGGGTCACTGGGTGGCTCAGTCAGTTAAGTGTTCAACTCTTGATTTTGACTCAGGTCATAATCTCAGGGTCCTGACATTGAGCCCCACATCAGGCTCTGTGCTGAGCTTGGAGCCTGCTTGAGATTCTCTCTCTCTCTCTCTCTTTCTCTCTTTCTCTCTCCCTCTCTGCCCCTACCCCTGCTTATACTCTGTCTTTCTCTCTCTCTCAAACAAACAAAAAACAAAAAACCCAAAACTGTGCCCAAATAATCAATGGAAAGGGTTAGCAAGGAAGAAAGCAAGCCTAGAAGGCATGAAATGCTTTTTTTTTATTTTCTTCATTCCTTTTATAAATATATTTTTAAAATTTCACTTGAGACTTCTGTTTCCCTGATTTATTTGGAAGTGTGGTATTTAAATTTCCAAATGTAGGGCACCCCAGGTGGCTCAGCGGTTTAGCGCCTGCCTGCCTTCAGCCCCAGGGCGTGATCCTGGAGGCCCAGGATCGGTCCTGCATCAGGCTCCCTGCGTGAAGCCTGCTTCACCCTCTGCCTGTGTCTCTGCCTCTCTCTCTTTCTCTCTCTCTCTCTCTCTCTGTGTCTCTCATGAATAAATAAAATCTTTAAAAAAATTTTTTTTAATTCCAAATGTAATAAATAAATAAATAAATAAATAAATTTCCAAATGTTTGGAGATTTTCCTGTTAACTTCCTCTTAATAATTTCTTCTTTTAAAAGATTTTATTTATTTATTCATGAGACACACACACACACACACACACACACACACACACACACAGAGAGGCTGAGACACAGGCAGAGGGAGAAGCAGGCTCCATGCAGGAGCCCGATGCAGGACTCAATCCTGGGTCTCCAGGATCGTGCTCTGGGCTGAAGGCAGGTGCTAAACCACTGAGCCACCCAGGGATCCCCTCTCTTAATAATTTCCAGTTTAATTCCATTACAGAGATTTCAGGTGTTTTAAATGTGCTAATGTCTTATTTATGACCCAAGATACGATCTATCTTAGTGAATATTCCTTGTGTACCTGAAGAGAATGTATATTCTGTTGTTGTTGGATAGAATGTTTTATAGATGTCAGGTGGATCTCACTGGTTGTTGATGATATTCAATCTTTCATATACTTGCTGATTCTTTATCTAGTGGTTTATCAATTACTGAAAGAGAGGTGTTGAAATCCTCAACTATAATTGTGATTTTTCTCGGGATCCCTGGGTGGCACAGCGGTTTGGTGCCTGCCTTTGGCCCAGGGCGCGATCCTGGAGACCCGGGATCGAATCCCACGTTGGGCTCCCTGGTGCATGGAGCCTGCTTCTCCCTCTGCCTGTGTCTCTGCCTCTCTCTCTCTCTGTGACCATCGTAAATAAATACAAATTTTAAAAAAAAATTTATAATTGTGATTTTTCTCTATTTCTCTTGCAGTTATATCAGTTTTTATGTATTTTATAGCCCTGGTGTTTGGTGTATACATATATGTAGGATTGCTACATTTGTGGTAGACTGATCCTTTTATCATTATATGATATCCTACTTCATCCCTGGTGATTTTCTTTCCTCTGAAGTCTACTTTATCTGGCATTAGTATAGTCAGTCCTGCTTTCTTTTGATTAGTGTTTGTATGATATATCATTTTCCACCTTTCTAGTTTAACTGATTTATATGATTATATTTGAAGTGAATTTCTTGTAGACAGTGTATATTTAGGTTTCTGAGAGTTTTAATTATTGTTCTTTATTCTATTCATATTTCCTGTTCATAATCTCTCACACTCCTATTTTTGCATTATACGTTTTGTCCAATGATATAGCAGTTATCATACATTGTCTTATGTGTTTGAATTTGATTAGAGAGACAGACTCTTACATCTTTGAATCCCCTGTATACAAGAGAGGTAAATTTTGGTGATTTGAATTCAGTTTAGTACATTTTTCAATGAGCTACTGTCTATTACCTTTTAATGGTAAACTTCAAGTTTAAACTCCATTAAGGAAATGAGATTTTACATTTTAAATAGTCTCATCCTTAGTTTACTTGAAGAAGGCATATTGATATTTGGTTGCTATGTAAAATGTAAAAATGTTTATGTAATAGATTTATTTATTTATTTTTAATGTAATAGATTTAGAATTTAATTCTGTCAAAAGATATCTTCTATCAGAGGCATATTCTGGAAATCTAGAACCTGGGGATTTAAATTTAAAAAAATACAACTAGAATATATCTGACATGAGAACTACTTGGGTGGATTAATGTAAGATATTAGATGACAAAGAAGTGTGGTTGGAGGGGTGCACCTGGGTGGCTCAGTCAATTAAGTGCCTGCCTTCAGCTCAGGTCATGATCTGGGGTCCTGGGATCAAGCCTTGTGTTGGGCTCCCTGCTCAGCAGGGAATCTACTTGTTCCTCTGTCTCTTGCCCTGCCTGCCCTCAACACTCTTGCTTGCTCACTCTCTCTTGTACTCTTTCTCTCAAATAAATAAATAAAATCTTAAAAAAGAAAAAGAAAAAAGAAGTGTGGTTGGAGAGATGGGAAGAAGCAAGCGAAAACTACTTTCATGCCCATCCTCTGTAACATCGAATATTGTTATTCCCTAATTTAATGTTAATGGTAACATTGCCCCTCACATATAAGTAGCAAAATATAGGGATTTCTGGTGTCATGCAAACAAAACAATATAATAGCCTCACTGATCAGAATTAATAATAATAATTTTCATGAATTATTATGTGGTAAAGTAGCAAGTGCCTGCCTCATATAACGGCATTCTATTTAAAACATTTAAAAAATATTATGAAGGACATTCAAAACAAGCTAAGCCTTGTAGGACCTCCAGTTTAGTTATTTAACCTGGGAAAGAACATTAGTGTGTCTTTATCATGTTCAAGTTTCCTTTTAGCTCACATTTAACTTTCACATTTTGAAGTCATATGGAATCCCTGTATATCAAGTCATCACACAGGAGGATCCTCTAATAAACAGTGACTATAAAACATGATGGTCTGCCTCAGGGATTTTTGACCACTGGAATATTTAAATCTATAGGCAGATTAAAAAGGAGAGGGCAGCCCAGGTGGCTCAGGGGTTTAGTGCTGCCTTTGGCCCAGGGCGTGATCCTGGGGACCTGGGATCGAGTCCCACATCGGGGTCCCTGCATGGAGCCTGCTTCTCCCTCTGCCTGTGTCTCTGCCCCGCCCCACCCCCTGTGTCTCTCATGAATAAATAAATAAAATCTTAAAAAAAAAGAAAAGATGCTTGAAGTGGCATGAAGAGAGAGAGTTGCATGAGAAAAATATGAAAGATGAGACTTGAAATGAGAGAACATTTCACAGGTTTTCCCATGGCTGCTTTTGTTCCCCAATGTGTCCTTTCTCATTATCTTTCAAAGTTGATTTATTGGCAAAAAAAAATAATAATAATGCAGAGTGCATCTATTCTGCTACTCTCATAGTAGGCGGGGTTTTGTGTCTACTGACCTAAGGAACCTGTACTTAGCCAGTTTGTAAGTTAAACTATAAAGAATTGAACCAAAAAAATAAAAAATAAAAAAATAAAAAAAATAAATAAAGAATTGAACCATGAGACCAAAGGGATAAAGGATTGTCATATGAAATTGCTCAGAAAGAAAGCTTACTACACATACCTTTATGAAGAATCTTAAATAATTATTCAAGCCTTCTTTATAGCACTTTGACACAATATTTAAAAACACTCCAGGGGCACCTGGGTAGCTCAGTCACTTGGGTGTCAACTCTTGGTTTCCACTCAGGTCATGATCTTAGGGTCATGAGATTGAACCCCATGATGGGCTCTGCGCTCAGCAGTGAGTCTGCTTGGAGATTCTCTCCCTCTGCCCCTCATCCCACATGCATGTACTCGTTCTCTCTCGTGCGCTCTCTCTAAAATAAATAAATAAATAAATAAATAAATAAATAAATAAATCTTTAAAAAAAAAACACACTAGAACAACATTCACAAATACCACCACATTGGGCAGTAATTACTTACCATAATTTGATTGTTAAAGAAGATTACCTTTTCTTTTCTTTTTTTTTAAGATTATTTATTTATTTATTCCTGAGAGACATAGAGAGAAGCAGAGACACAGGCAGAGGGAGAAACAGGCTCCATGCTGGGAGCCTGAATGTGGGACTCGATCCCAGGACTCCAGGATCACACCCTGGGCCAAAGGCAGGCGCCAAACCACTGAGCCACCCAGGGATCCCCAAGATTACCTTTTCTAAGCTCTAAAACATATTTAACACTGTTTGAGAAGTTAGATAATTCCTCAAGATGTCAAAGTAGTTTCGTCTCAGAAAGATTTCAGTGTTTAACAGACCCAGGAGCCTATATATTTCCTAGTTCAAAAGAGGTCTAAGCATACCCAGATGTTTTCTCCTCTTCCTAAGACTATAAATGTTTTAGGCATGGTCAGAGACTTCAACTAAGGTGAATATTGAAAACCCCTCTAGTAAGAATAAAAGAAGAACAGAAAAAAATAAAATGAAAAGCATGTTACATCTGGTAAAAAGGAAAGGGAGAGTCAGGGAAGATATCATATTCACTAAACTTGGGAGTAAATGTCAAACTGATAGGAAGTTTTTTTTTTTTTTTAAGATTTTATTCATTTAATCATGGGAAACACAGAGAGAGAGGCAGTGACGTAGGCAGAGGGAAAAGCGGGCTCCCTGTGGGGAGCCCAATGTGGGACTCAATCTCAGGACCCTGGGCTCATGATCTGAGCTGAAGGCAGATACTCAACCACTGAGCCACCCAGGCACCCCTGATAGGAAGTTTTAAAGTGAAGAAACTAAAAGAGGTTCTCCAATTTTTCTCTGCACCTCTGTCACCTGGAGGGATTTTTGAAGCACAAATTACTAGACCTAACCCCCAGTGTCTCTGATTCAGAAGGTCTGAGGTGAGGCCTGGAATCTGCATTTTAGCACGTTTCCAGGTAATGCTGATGCTACAGCTCTGGGGACCACACTGCAAGAACTACTGGACTAGAGCAGTGCTACTTGACTGCTTTTCAGAGCAACTCTTCCCAACAGCAAAGGAGAAGAGACAACCACTGCCTGCATGTGAATCCTGTCTTGACTACTTTGCCAACTGTGAGAACTTAGCCAAGGTACTTGACTGTTCCCTGAAATTTTCATTTGACTCTATAATCTATCCCTGTTTGTTTTCATATAAAAGTGATGCCCCTTTTTGCCCCAGACAAAAAGCAAACTGTACTCCCAAAGTAATCATTACCTCTTAAGAGGAAGAGGCTTGGAGTATTTCAATAAAGAGGCATACAGAAGGGCAGCCCGGGTGGCTTAGCAGCTTGGTGCTGCCTTCAGCCCAGGGCATGATCCTGGAGACCTGGGATCGAGTCCCATATTGGCCTCCCTGCATGGAGCCTGCTTCTCCTTCTGCCTGTGTCTCTGCCTCTCTTTCTGTGTGTCTCATGAATAAAAAAAAAAAAAAAAAAAAAAAAGTTAAAAAAAAAAAAGAGGCAAACAGAAAAAAGCTTCTGCCACACAAATATTTCATTTCCTTTAAAAAAGGGAAGTGGAGGGACGCCTGGGTGGCTCAGTGGTTGATTATCTGCCTTCAACTCAGGGACTGATCCCAGGATCCTGGGATTGAGTACTGCATCTGGCTCCCCATGGGGAGCCTGCTTCTCCCTCTGCCTATATCTCTACCTTTCTGTGTGTCTCCCATGAATAAATAAATAAAATCTTTAAAAAATAAAATAAAGGAACTGGAGTGAAACATCTAGGTGGGAGTTAGATGGGTCATTTTTCTATTAGCTACATTTCTTTTTTTTTTTTTTTTCCTTTTTTAAAAGTAAGCTTTATGCACAAGATTGGGCTTGAACTCACAACCTCTAGATGAAGAGTCCCATGCTCTACCCACTGAGCCAACCAGACATCCCTTTATTTCTTTTGTGTATTTGAGAGTCATAAAAAGGAAAGACAAGAGGCCCCTGGGTGGCTCAGTGGTTGCTTGGTGGTTGAGCATCTGCCTTTGGCTCAGGTCGTGGTCTTGGGGTCCTGGGATCAAGTCCTGTGTCGGGCTCCCCACAGGGAGTCTGCTTCTCCCTCTGCCTGTGTCTCTGTCTCTCTCTCTGTCTCTCATGATTAAATAAATAAAATCTTAAGAAAAAAGAAAGAAAGAAAAGAGAAACTATATCTTCTTTGCTTAAGAAGTGTGTCAGAACAACATGAAAGACTCGTAACTCTGGGAAATGAACAAGGGGTAGTGGAAGGGGAGGTGGGTGGGGGGATGGGGTGACTAGGTGATGGGCACTGAGGGGGGCACTTGACAGGATGAGCACATACTATATGTTGGCAAATCGAACTCCAATAAAAAAATATACAAAAAAAAAAAGAAGTGTGTCAGTGATGCACCCTGCTATGGAATGCTGAGAAGCTCTAGGGAGAGACTATTGTATTGAAAATTCCCCAAAATACTTGACATTGGGGCTCAAGAAAAGAAATACTGCTTTATTGAATGGTAGACACCATTATCAAACATTCAGTGTCATTACTTGTCACCCCAAACAAGTGAAGACACAGTCTTAAGCTTATAAAAGTTGTTCTGTCAAAAAAAAAAAAAAAAAAAAGTTGTTCTGTCATAGTCATCCTTAAGCTCCTGCCCATGTTTGTTAGATCAAATCAGGCAACTTGGATCTGCAGGTAGTTCAAAGTCAGGTGGTGTATCAGGGATCCTCAATACCACACCTGCTTTCAGAGATTCACTGCAAGGACTCATGGAAAAAGACTCTTAGTTATCAGCATATGGTTATACTCAAGACTAAGATTTATCACAGCAGTGCAGTCAGGATACAGGGCCAGAACTGAAAAGGAAAAGACACAGGTAGAGGAATCCATTTGCAGGCCTTGTTATGCTCTCCCAGGAGGGCTTACACAGAGCATCCTCTTCCCCCAGTAATGAACATGCGGCAACATGTGTGCAATGTGTCTGCCCACGGAAGCCCTTTGAGACTCATTTTAAAGTTTTTACTGGAGGCTGGTAATAAAGGCACCCTCTGCCTATCAAGTAGCAAAAGTCCAGACTTTCAAAAACAGGGCAGGTCCCCTGGATAAAACACACTGTACAAATAATCTAAGCATGATAGACACCCTTATAATGAGGGAGTGTTAAGAACCTTCCAAGTTCCCAGACACCAGCCAAGGGCCAAGTTTGCAAGAAGGCCTTTCTAAGGCTACCACTCTTAGACCTGTTAACTCTTTTCTGCAGAGGACAGTTGGCAGAGACCTCAGATCATGCAATCAGAAGTATTATAGAACCCTATGGGATAGGACGATGAGGTGAAACCAACAAGGCAAAGCCTATTAAGGGAACACAAGAGCTTTGCATTAAAGTCCAAAAGATCGATTACTGGTACTAGGTAGGGGAGACCCAGTCTGACAGCAATTAATGTGAAAAACACTCAGGGGGGTTTGTTGCTCAATATCAATTAACAGTGTTAACTGAGCCATTGGAAAAACTTAATGGAATCTTATTCTAAATTAATGGGAGTGTCATGTCCAGATTAATGGACAGAGAACTCCCATGGTATTCTGAAAGGATCAGAGATCACTTGTAAAATGTGTGCATTTCTAGGGCTCTTATTCTAACATAGGTGTGAATAAGTAAGAGAAGTACAGTAGGTAGTGTGGGTCACTAGGGTGACATTGATATGTGAGAAGTCTGAACTTTTTTTAAAGATTTATTTAGGGATGTCTGAGTAGCTCAATGGTTGAGCATCTAACTTCGGCCCAGGGCGTGATCCTGGAGTCCCAGGATCGAGTCCCACATTGGGCTCCCTGCATGGAGCCTGCTTCTCTCTCTGCCTATGTCTCTGCCTCTGTGTCTTTCACGAATAAATAAAATAAAATAAAATAAAATAAAATAAAATAAAATAAAATAAATAAAAAGAGATTTTATTTATTTATTTATTTATTTATTTATTTATTTATTTGAGAGAGAGACTATGTGTATGCATGTGAGAGTAGGGGTGGGGGCAGAGGGAAAGAGTCTCAGGCAGACTCCCCACTGAACATGGAGCCCAACAAGGGACTCTATCTCACAACCCATGAGATCATGACCTGAGCTGAAACCAAGAGCCAGACGCTCAGCCAACTGAGCCACCCAGGTGCCCCAGTCTTAACATTTTTGAAATGAGGTTTTGAAAATTTTTAAATGACTTGTAGTTATTTTCTCTTTTTCCATTTGGCATAATTAAGACCAATGGTGGCAGCCTTAGGGAGACAGATGCAGAAGTAATATAAAAAGGAATTAGCCCAACTCTGGAATTAACTGACTTGGACCAGAATGTGTTTCCCAATAATGGAAGTATTTGCACAGCTGGATGAAATTGATCTCTAGACTAGATAAGACATTAAACTGCAAGACCTATAGGGTCTCATTCTACTCTAAAATTCTATGGTTTTATTAATTTAGACATTTTCCATTGTGCTCATGGCCTAGATGCTGCTGCATTGAAAACCCAAGAAAAAGCAAAAGTGATCTTTGCCCAGTGTTTCTGAGTTTGCCTCTATTACAGCAGGAACCATGGGTACACTCGCAAGCACTGAGGACTCATTTCATGACGTTTCCTCATACAGGCAGGTGTTTGATTTGGAGACAAAATACTTTCATCAAAAATATTCTTGTTTGAAATTTCCACCTATAGAATTAATCTTTAGGGATTCTGTGACAAAACTCAAGACACCACCTTGGTGGGAGATTCTCTTCAATTTTATTTATTTATTTATTTATTTATTTATTTATTTATTTATAAATGTTTTATATATTTATTCATGAGAGAGAGAGAGAGAGAGGCAGAGGCACAGGCAGAGGGAGAAGCAGGCTCCATGCAGGGAGCCCGACGTGGGACTCGATCCCAGGTCTCCAAGATCCCGCGCTGGGCTGAAGGCAACACTAAACTGCTAAGCCACCCAGGCTGCCCTTTCTTCAATTTTAGATGTGATTTCAGTGAATACTAGTAGGTTTCTTAGTCCCCACCGACCAGAACTCCTAAGATAATACTACTAAAAAGTCATTTTTTTAAGATTTATTTATTTATTCATGAGAGACACAGAGGGAGAGACAGAAAGAGAGAGAGAGAGAGAGAGAGGCAGAAACATAGGCAGAGGGAGAAGCAGGCTCCCTGCAGGGAACCCTGTGTGGGACTTGATCCAGATTCCTGGATCACACCCTAAGCCCAAGGCAGACCCTCAACTGCTGAGCCACCCAGGCATCCCTAAAAAGTCATTTTTGGATGACTTGGAAATATGCTGACTTTCACAAAACCCCTATTAAAAACAAATATCCCTGGGGGAAGTAATACCTTAGGTAATATCACGTAAACCAGGGGTCTCTAAACTTTTTGTGTCATGTACCCAATCAGTTAAAAAAAATTGAGTTGTGAATTTGTGAATGGGTGACGGGCACTGAGGGGGCCACTTGACGGTATGAGCACTGGGTGTTATTCTGTATGATGGCAAATTGAACACCAATAAAAAATAAATTTATTATTTAAAAAAATTGAGTTGTATCCCCATCTTGTATATATGCATATATTTACTTATATCCTTGACTAGTTTGTCTCATTCAAACTTAGAAACTTAAAACAACTATAATTTTAGTCACATCCAGTTCTGTGCCTGTTCTGCAGCTGTGCCCTACTAGTGCATTTGGCTGAAGTCAAACCCATAACCATGCAGATGGGTCTCTCTTTAAATTGATGCCCCATACCTCATGTGGGCCCTTAATGCAGCTGGGCCATCAGACTGTTCTTCCTTTATCTAGTCACTCTCCCTAAAGTGTACCTCAAGCTTTAGTGTACTGTAAATCACCTGGGGATCTTGATAAACAGTTTCTGACGTCACCATGGAATATGAGAATCTGTATTTCGAACTAGCTTCCAGGTGATGCTGACACTTCTGGCCCTTGAGTAGCAAGGCCCTAGATGACTCTTTTACACATTCATATCTCTCTTCAAACCTTTAACTCCTCCTCTCCAACCCCTACTCCCAGCTAGTAACCTGCTTCCTACTGCACTGAGAAAGTCATAGCGATCAGAAGAGGACTTCACAGATTCTACTACCTCATCTACCCACCTGCCAGTGATGGACCCATACATTTTGCCTTCACGGGCTAGTAGACATATCAAATGTAACTTTCCTGTAAGTGAACTCTGATGTCCCACAGTCTTTTCTACCAAGTTCCATGCACTCTCTTCTGATGGCATTGTTATTTCTCCATATGCTCAAATCAAAAGCCTTGAATTATTCCTTCTTATGTTTCTTTCTTTTTGTCTTTTTTTAAAGATTTTATTTATTTATTCATGAGAGACACAGAGAGAGAGAGAGGCAGAGACACAGGCAGAGGGAGAGGCAGGCTCCATGCATGGAGCCTGACATAGGACTCGATCCCCGGTCTCCAGGATCACGCCCTGGGCTAAAGGCAGCACTAAACTGCTGAGCCACCCAGGCTGCCCTCATGTTTCTTTCCTTCCCAACCTATATCCAATTCTATTTGCTTTACCTTCAAAATATACCCATTATCCAGCCATTTCTTACCACCTGTACTGTTACCATCCTCTCCAAGATCACCATAATTATCTGGTAAATGACCTCCCTGCTTCAATCCTTGCCCTCTTAGGGTCTTTTTAGAACCAAGTAGTTACAATGATCTTATTAAACTTACCATATTACTGAATCTAAAATACCATTAATTGTCATAAGCAGTCTTTATTTATAAATGACATTGCCTTGAACTAAGAACTATGAGGCATTGCCTTAATAATAATCTTGTGCAGGGGCAGCCTGGGTGGCTCAGTGGTTTAGCATCGCCTTCAGCCCAGTGCCTGATCCTGGAGACCTGGGATCGAGTCCCACATTGGGCTCCCTACATGGAGCCTGCTTCTCCCTCTGCCTGTGTCTCTGCCTCTCTCTCTCTCTCTCTCTCTCTCTCTCTCTCTCTGTCTTTCATGAATAAATAAATAAAAAATCTTAAAAAAATAATAATCTTGTGCAAAACATCACAGTCTTGGGGCACCTGGGTGGCTCAGTTGGTTAGGCATCTGACTCTTGGTTGCAGCTTGGGTCATGATCTCAGGGTCGTTGGTTTGAGCCCCATGTCAGGCTCTGTGCTCAGCAGGGAGTCTGCTTGAGATTTTTTTCTCTCCTTCTCCCTCTCCCAACTCTCTTTCTCTCTCTCAATACCTACCTCTAAAATAAAGAAGTCTAAAACAAAACAAAGCAAAAATCACATAGTCTCACCAAAATCTGTCTGGCTTGAAGATGCTTTCACAATTCCAGGATATGTGGCACTTTTTACTGCATCCAGATGCATTGTCTAATGTAACAATAGGCAATCCTTTCGGAAGCATGTCATGAACAAAGGAAAACCCAAGTCCATCTACTCATTGATGTATTTTCATTGGTCCTTTAAAGTACTTACTCGGTCATTGTAAGAAATTCCAGACTTTCAGTCATTGCTCCAATGATGAATGCTCATTTCACTAGTATCAAAGTTTTACCTTGCTGCTGTGTTTCCCTAACTTTATCTTGCACTTCAACTTTTTGTTTCAATACTAAATCATACGATCATTTGGAAGGCTTTTTAAGAACCAATTAAACCCAACATGTATAGCACTGATAATGCACAGGATTTGACTGATAAGAAAATAAGAATTTTCCTGAACAAGTTTTATGCAAGCAGCAATGACTATGTCTCAACTGCTACATGACACATGACTATGGTAACACAATTTCTATGAAGGTTATCCCAATAAACCCAATTTAAGACATGACAAAATATAGGGATGCCTGGGTGGCTCAGTGGCTGAGCATCTGCCTTTGGCTCAGAGTGTGATCCCAGTCCGGGGATTGAGTCCCACTCCCTACGAGGAGCCTGCTTCTCCCTCTGCCTGTGTCTCTGCCCTCTCTGTGTGTCTCTCATGAATAAATAAATAAAATCTTTAAAAAAATACATGACAAAATATAGAGAAAATTGTGTCTTGGAATAAATAAAATTCAGTAAGTCAGATTATGTAGTTCATTTACTATGAATCACTTACTTAGGTAATGTTGTGCCCAAGATTGCGAATCCGAGAAACCACCAAGGAGCCGACACCGATGCAAACACACGAGGGTTGATTTACAAGCTCGAGCTTGGGTCCAAGTGTACCCGACACAGCGGAGCAGGGACTTGGACCCCGAGGTGGGGGTCAGCTTAATTTTTTATAGGCTGGTCTAGGGGACCTCCAGAAGGGGAGGAGGAATTTCTCAAGTTCTGTTCTCATTCTGATATGGGGCTTCCTGCCACTGGCTTGGGCTCTGTTCTCATTCTAATATAGGGCTTTCTAGGGCATTAAGCTGCAAGCTGTTTTCTTCCTGTAACTGAAGTAAGGTAAAGTTCAGCTCTTATTCACAGGGACCTGGGATGGTTGTACTGGTGCTAACGCTGAACTTAAAGTGGAATGGCCTTAATTTTCTCGGCCTCCACAATTTTGGCTCAAGTCATGATCTCACTTTGTGAGATGGGGCCCTGCATCAGGTTCACACTGAGTGTGGAACCTGTTTGAGATTTTCTTCTCTCTTTGCCCTTCCCCCCCCTTAAAAAAAAGCAGGGAAATACAGGTTTTAGTTGTAGTCAGGGGTTGCAGATTCTTTAGTTTTGCTTTCGATTGTGTGAAGATTTTTTTTAAGATTTTATTTTTAGAGCAGTTTTAGGTTCATAGAAAAATTGAGGGGAAGGTACAGAAGTTTCCCATAAACCCCTGTCCACTGGTTGCAGGTTCTTACTACAGAAAAATGACAGGACACTTTTTATAGTTGAATGACTACATGACAAAAGACAGAAGCTGCCTTTGAAATAAAGCTTCTCGTAGGCATAGTTTTCAGTTCAGGAAACCAGAGTGTTCTATTGTAGTCATTATTTAGAACAATGAGGAAAATGAGTACAGCAGAAAATGTTGAATGCTGTGAGCATTTGACACAGGCCAAACATTTGAAGTGATTGTTTATTAACTTCTTTCCTGCCTGAATTTGTTTAGGCTTGTTTTTTGAGTTTTGTTTTTTTTCCTCCTGATCAAGACGTGAGGATCATTTTCTATATCTACATGATACAATAGCATCAAGGACTACATTTCCTTTTTTTTTTTTTAAAGATTTATTTATTTATTCGGGGGGGGGGTGGTGGTGGCAGAGACACAGGCAGAGGGAGAAGCAGGCTCCATGCAGGGAGCCCGAAGTGGAACTCGATCCCGGGTCCCCAGGATCACGCCCTAGGCTGCAGGCAGCGCTAAACTGCCGCACCACCAGGGCTGCCCAAGATTTTATTTATTTATTCATGAGAGACAGAGAAACACAGAGACATAGGCAGAGGGAAAAACAGGCTCCATACAGGGAGCCCGATGTGGGACTCAATACCAGGACCCCAGGATCACGCCCTGGGCAGAAGACAGAAGCTCAACCACTGAGCCACCTAGTCGTCCCAAGGGCTACATTTCCATCTTAGTGCAGGAGGGGATAGTAGCTGGATCCTCACAGATGTTAATTTGTTAATGTTTCAGAACTTCACACTCTAGGGAAAATCTTCCTTGTTTTCTTGAGCAAAGTAAATTACAGTTAATATCTATCTCTCTTGTGTTTTTACCTGGCTGTGGGCTGCCTCAAGCAACTTCTGCTATGGTGCAAAAGACTAGATAGAAGTCATGTTTCTCCTTTTTGCTGAAGCAAAAGAGAGATTGAGGCATAGCGCTTTCTATTTGGCCTAGCAAGTATACTGGAAACACATATTTTGTATAGATGTTCTGTGAAAATATTAATTTCAAGAGCAGTATCCACTGTAAGGATCAGTTGTGGTACAAAATGTTGTCAGAGTGGTAAATTATTTTTGCTCTTTCTTATATTATTAACAGGTATTTATAGCTTTAATTCATGTCTCATCCTGACCCTTGACCCCTTAGTGACTTGTAGCTGTCTTCATAGCATGGTGGACTGGCAGGAGGAGCCTCCAAAGGTGCATGTTTGTGAGGCTTCCTGGCCTGTGGGCAGAGAAAAGGGCTACATGTACCAGAGCCCGTGAGGCTAGTCCGATGAGATTTGTTCCTTTGATGATCCAAGTGAACAGAACTCTAGTTTCACTGCCTCTGGTCTGGCCCCATAGTCTACCTTCAACACAGGATTGAAACTGGAATCAGATCATGTCACTTCACTGCTTCATACATTTTCCTTAGGTTCTCATTTCATTCAGAGTAAAGGCGAAGTCTTCACAATGTCCTGAAATGCCCTCCTTGATCAGACTTCATTTTACCTCTCCAACCTCTTCCCTTCCTTTTTTTTTTTTTTTTTTTTTGGTCTTTTCTTCTTCTTCATTTTTTCATTAACCTTTTCTCTTCTTACCCTCCACTTCCCTCACTGCAATTGGACTACACTGGCCTTCTTGCTGGTCCTAGAATGCATCAAGCGCATGCCCTTCTCCAGTCCTTTCCATCTGATGTTCCCTTTGCCTGGAATTCCCTTCCCTTAGATTTCCCTATGGTGGGGTAGCCCCAGTGGCTCAGCGGTTTAGCGCCGCCTTCAGCATGGGGTGTGATCCTGGAGACCTGGGATCAACCTGGGATCGAGTCCCACGCCGGGCTCCCTGCATGGAGCCTGCTTCTCCCTCTGCCTGTGTCTCTGCCTCTTTCTCTCTCTCTCTGTCTTGAATAAATAAATAAAATCTTAAAAAAAATAAGATTTCCCTATGGTGCTCTCCTTTATCCTCTATAAGTGTCTGCTCAGAAGTCACATTCTCTCTCTTTTTTTTTTTTTTTAAGATTTTATTTGTTCATAGAGACAGAGAGAGAGAGACAGGCAGAGGGAGAATCAGGCTCCACACAGGGAGCCCGACGTGGGACTGGATTCGGGGTCTCCAGGATCACACCCCGGGCTGCAGGCGGCACCAAACCACTGTGCCACTGGGGCTACCCAGAAGTCACATTCTCACTGAAGCTTATCCTGACCACCACATTTTATGATTCAATCTGAGAGTCTACATTTCTTTCTGTTTTTTTAAAGTAATCTCTATGCCCAATGTGGGGCTTGA
Organism: Canis lupus dingo; assembly: GCF_003254725.2. Classification (NCBI taxonomy): domain Eukaryota; kingdom Metazoa; phylum Chordata; class Mammalia; order Carnivora; family Canidae; genus Canis; species Canis lupus. The sequence continues at coordinate 31,972,783 of NC_064281.1, forward strand.
ACTCACAACCCTGGGTTTAAGAGTCACATGCTCTCCTGACTAAGCCAGCTAGGCTCCTCCTGACCACCACATTTTAATTAATATTCCTTTGTGTGCTCACACACACACACACACACACACGCATTCTCTCTTCCCTGTTTTATTTTTCCCATAGCCCTTTATCATTATTTAACATTCTAGATCATTTTCCTTAATTATTATATTGTTTCACTTCCCTACGAGAATAGGCACTGATTTTTACCTTCTCTACATGTTAGCTGCTGTAATCCAAGCCCCTGGAATAGCACTTAGAATACAGCCAGGTTGAGCATCTAACTGGTTTGCTAGGACAATCCCAGTTATGCCTTTTGTCCTGGCATGCGTATTAACTGTACTGCCTTCATTGTGCAGTGCTGGATGATTAGATTTCTGTTTACTGTATACAGGAGAGATGCTCAGTAAATATATTTTAATCAAGAAAGTGGTCTCTCAGGGGCAGAGTTTCTACAGTTGGCAGTTCAGGCAAATAGTACAAAGAAAAAAAAAAGCAGAACACCAACCAATATGAAGCACCTGAGGCTCAGAAATGGTGGTAGACAACAGCAGTTGGCATCTGGAATGTGAGTCTTTGGACTGTGGTCCATTGGTCTTTGATATTCATGAGCAGAGTTCCAGTTTTCAACAAAATGCAGTGGAGTTGCTGTTCCTGCACCAAGACTTAGGGACTAGAAAGTTGACCAGAGCTGAAATGCAGATCAGCATTGTCAGAGCAGAGGAATTTCCTCTGCCTTTCAAGCCACACTAAGAATCAAATTGACATGAGACAGATTAACAGGAGAAATCAAATGTAATTTTGAAAACGCATACAAGGAGTCCACACAGACATGGAAATTCCAAAGACAGTAGGCAAAATGAGGTATATATGTCCTCCTGAACTAAAAAGAAGCAGGTAGGGGTCTGGGACTTCAAAGAGAAAGAATACAATTCTCAGGAAGATGAAAAAGAGCAAATGTTTGGTAAACAAATGTTTGCTGGGCCACTCTGAAACAATGGGACACAGAGAGCTTTGACCAAACAGGCCTTGCAAGCTTCTTCCCTGTCCACCATATCTAGTTCATATCATCTGTGGTGATAGCTCTCTTCCTGGAGCAGGTCCTCTGTCTGAATACTTTTGAGGCAGTTGGCCAGGTGGTAAAGAGTTTTTCCTGAGTCTGCTCGGTTGTAATTGCTTTTTTTTTAATATTTTATTCATTTATTCATGAGAGACAGAGAGAGAGAGAGAGAGAGAGAGGCAGAGGCACAGGCAGAGGGAGAAGCAGGCTCCATGCAGGGAGCCTAACGTGGGACTTGATCCTGGGTCTCCAGGATCAGGCCCTGGGCTGAAGGTGGCGCTAAACCACTGAGCCACCCGGGCTGCCCTGTGATTGCTTTTTAACTCAAAATCATCTTCATGCCAGAGTGGTCCATCTTGGGGCGGCTTGCCCTTGGCCCCTACAGCGTCTGAAACAGAAATCTAGCATAATTTTTAAAAATATATTTTTTTAAGATTTTTAAATTTATTTATTCATGAGACACACACACACACACACACACACACACACACACAGAGGCAGAGACACAGGCAGAGGGAGAAGCCGGCTCCATGCAGGGAGTCCGATGTGGGACTTGATCCCAGGTCTCCAGGATCACGCCCTGGGCTGAAGGCAGATGCTCAACCACTGAGCCACCCAGGCTGCCCAAGATTTTATTTATTTATTTCAGACACAGAAAGAGAGAGACAGAGAGAGAGTGAGCACGAGTGGTGGGGGAGGGACAGAGGGAGAAGTAGGCTCCTTGATGTGCAGGGAACCCACCACAAAGCTCCATCCCAGGACCCTGGGATCATGACCTGAGACAAAGGCAGACACTTAACCAGCCACCGAGGTGCCTTGAAATCTAGCTTTATAAACTGGGGCTGAAGAGGGTGGCAGCCAAGTCATCACAAGTACAGTTACAAAGTCAACTAACCAAAAGAATCCTGGATGCTTTACTCTTGAACAAGCACTTTGAATCCTTTTTTAAAAAAACTTTTTTGTTGTTTTTACTATGTACTATATTAACATAGTGTATAACCTTCTAGAAGGTATAGATGAGCATAACTGAGTTATTTTTCATCCATCAGGAAAAGGCTTCCTTTCTTTGACACATAGTAATGATTAACTCCAGAGATGGGCCTATCTCTTTCCATCAAATTCCACTGATAAGGATAATAGGCAACCCTTTCTCCCTTGCCCCTGTTACTGAACCTGTGGATGTGTGCAGTGGCTATGCCAGGGATGACCAAGCACATGGCCATGATGCCAATCCTGGGTAGAATCTCAAACCACATCATATTGCCATTGCTAGGGCCAAACCCTTCCCTTCCCTCCTGGCCCCTTAAAGGTGACCCAGCCCTCACCTGAACTCTTTTCATATATTCAAAGTCATTATTTTTTTAATGAAGACTGTGGCTCCTCTTCTATTTACCTTGTTATCTGTGACTTTCCCTTTTTTCCAAATATATACTTGGATATCTTTTTAAATGTGTATTTCACTGACTTTTGTTGTTCTCTTTATTAGTTTTCTATTGCTGACAGAGGAGACTGCCACAAATTTAGCAGCTTAAAACAATACAAATTTACTATTTCACAGTTCTGTAAGGTCAAAAGTATGGGTTGAATCAGCAGATTTCTCCACTCTAGGCCCACAAGGTTGAAATCAAGGTATTGGCTGACTTAGGCATTTATCTAGAGGCTCTGAGAGATATTCCCCTTCTAGGCATATTTAGGTTTTTAGCAGAATTCATCTCCATTCTGTTTTGGTACTGAAGTCTTGTTGTCTTTATGGCTGTTATCTAGAAGTTGTTCTCAGCTTCTGGAGGGTGCCCACATTCCCCATGTAGGGGCCAAGGGCAGGCTGCCTCAAAATGGGCCACTTTGGCATAAAGATGATTTTGAGTTAAAAAGCAATCACAACCGGGCAGCCTGGGTGACTCAGCAGTTTAGTGCCGCCTTCAGCCCAGGGTGTGATCCCCGAGACCTGGGATCCAGTCCCACATCAGGCTCCCTGCATGGAGCCTGCTTCTCCTTCTGCCTGTGTCTCTGCCTCTCTCTCTCTCTCTCATGAATAAATAAATAAATAAAATCTTAAAAAAAAAAAAAAAGAAGGTGGCATTAAAAAAAAAATCACAACTCAACAGACTCAGGAAAAACTCTTTACCACCTGGCCAACTGCCTCAAAAGTATTCAGACAGAGGACCTGCTCCAGGAAGAGAGCTATCACCACAGATAACTACATTATGATATGAACTAGATATGGTGGACAGGGAAGAAGCTTGCAAGGCCTGTTTGGTCAAAGCTCTCTGTGTCCCATTGTTTCAGAGTGGCCCAGCAAACATTTGTTTACCAAACATTTGCTCTTTTTCATCTTCCTGAGAATTGTATTCTTTCTCTTTGAAGTCCCAGACCCCTACCTGCTTCTTTTTAGTTCAGGAGGATATATATACCTCATTTTTGCCTACTGTCTTTGGAATTTCCATGTCTGTGTGGACTCCTTATATGCATTTTCAAAATTACATTTGATTTCTCCTATTAATCTGTCTCATGTCAATTTGATTCTTTTTTTTTTTAAGATTTTTATTTATTTATTCATGAGAGACAGAGAGAAAGAGAGGCAGAGACATAGGCAGAGGGAGAGGGAGAAGCAGGCTCCATGCAGGGAGCCTGACATGGGACTTGATCCTGGGACTCTAGGATCACACCCTGGGCCCAAGGCGTTAAACCGCTGAGCCACCCAGGCTGCCCTGTCAATTTGATTCTTAGTGTGGCTAGAAGGACTTGGAAGGGCAGAGGAACTTCTTCCTCCCTGACACCTGGGTTGTGGTACCCTTTATCTTCAAAACCAGCTACACTTGTGTACTCAAGTTGAGTACTTTTCACACATTGAATATCTCTGTCCTGCCCTTCTATAGCATCTCTCCTCTAGAGCTCCCCTTTTGCTTCATCTCTCTGACTTTTCTGCCTTCCTCTTTTGCTCTCTGGATTCATTTGATTGTAGTAGGCCTACATAGACAATCCAGAATATTCTCTGTATTTTAGTGCTGATTAATAACTGCTAACCAGTTATTAATATGCTAATAATTATAACATACTATAATAACTCTAATAAACTAATTAATCACATCTGCAAAGTCCCTTGACAGCAGTACCTACATTAGTCTTTGAATAACCAGGAAAAGGGAACCTTGGGGGAATCATCTTTAGAATTCTGCTTAACCCATTCCCTCAGTTTTTAGAAAATGTAAACTGGAATTCTTTTACAAAGTGTTTATTACCAGTTCACTTGACATTTCTTTACTTGTGAGTATGAGAAACCCCCTGCTTTGCAGCTCCCATAATTTTGCCTTGCAAAGGTGGTGAAATGAGTAGCAGAATCTTGGGCTGTGCTTAAAGAAGAAACTCATCTGATGAGAACTGCTGTGTGAGAGTCTCCAGCTTCTGGCTGATATTCAATCCTTTCATTTTTTCCTACTAGCACAGTGTTTAATAAGTAGTAAAATCATACAGCAAAAATAAATCTCCAGGTCTCTTATTTCCAAGGCAGGGTAAATGGATAGGAGGATGTGTGTAGTGGTCAGAAAGCTCCAGCACAGAAGCATAGTTATCAAAATAGTGCACTTGGGAAATGGAGGTGGTAGGATTCCACAAAACCAAGCCCCACTAGATGTGAATTGTGACGAGGTGGGAAGGGTGATGGTTCTGAAACTTCTGCAGTAACACCTGCCTGGAGCTGGGAGATGTCCAGGTAATGGTTCTCCAAGTGTGGTCCTGGATGGCAGCATCAGCATTACCTGAGAAGGCGTGTTAGAATTGTAAATTTAGGGCCGCACCTTAGACCTATTGAATCAGAAACCTTGGGGATGGGGCCCAGCTATGGATATTTTAATATACTCTCCAGGTGATTCTGAAGCAGGCTAACAGGATATCAAAAGTGATTTCAAAGGGATACCAATGTGGTTCCCTTTCTAAAGAAGGTTGTTCTCAAGATAATGGCAGGAAAGGAAATACAAGTTTGCTGTCTGGTGGCACGCCCTTTTATTAGGCTACCGCATTACAGAATAAACTGGAAGAGACACATAAACTGAAGCAGGTAAGGATATAATGTAAAAACATTCTCAATAATCTTGAGATTCTCAAGATTCTTCTATGCATAACACTGTGTTAGTGATTTTCCAAGGAAATGTGGGCACAGATTTATTAACTCTAGAAGTTTATAAATAAGACACAGTTTCCTAACATCAAATTTGAACATTTCCTCTAGAACAGGAGTTTTCATTGCCTGGAATTTCTGGGGACATTTTCAAACTATGACAATCTAGGGTTATGAGTACTTAGTGCTCTGGGGCAGTAATATTTTAAATTTTGAAAAATACTAAGAAATTCTGATGGATTTCATCATTTCTTTCTTCCTGGTGAAAGGCACTAAGGAAAGAGTGTTAACATTAGCATTCCACCCAAATTTCCAACCTGAGTCGAATATATTCCTTAATGCTTCCACTGAAGCCGTTCAGTTCTATCCTTGTTTTACTAGTGACCCAAGGTGTGGAGGGCAGTGTTACTAATATGGCTGCTAATTGGCTAGTGCTAGATAAAAATAAGGGCCTAAATAGCAACATTGAGCCCTGTCTCTCTACACAGTGAGCTCTTCCTTTGGTTGAACTTGGATGTGAGGTTGCCAAGCTGCCCAGCCCATCAGGGAATGAACAAATTTACTGTGAGTGAATGTGAGAGGCAAAGGGAGTGGAAAAGGTTGAGGGCATGGCTGAACTCATCAATCTGCCTGGCTTCTAAAAAAGAGAAGTGGACTGTTCTTTAAAGAAATTGAGACTTTGTCCTCTTTATCTTCCCTTGCTAAATATGAGACTATATGCTTTTCACTGAGACTATATATGCTTTGTTTTCACCACCACCCCCCTTTTTTTGGTTTATCTGGAAGCTCTAAGACCAAAAGTAATGGCTTTTTTTTAAATGTCTTTACCTGCAGATTTTGACATACCCAATTAGCAGCTCCTGATACATGTTCCTTGAGAGCTGCTTGTACCCCAGCTCTCCCATTTCCAAAAACTCTGTAAGCTTGGACAAATCACTTAGCATCTCAGTGCCTCATCTGTAAAATGCAAATTTAATAATTCTTACCTCATTGGGTAATTTTCAAGATTAAATGAGTTCATAAATGTCACACACTTACAGTGTGTGCCCTGCATAGGATAGGCACACAACAAATGGAATTTATTATTGCTATTGTGGTGATTGTTTTCCTTGCTCTGGATCTTTGACCTCTCACACTTTCCTTTCCACATCTGATATATACCACATGCCTGGTGAGCATAAATAGGGAAGAATACAGAGGCTTTTGATTGGAGGTGAAATAAACATTGAGATTCACCAAAATGCCACACCCCATCTGCACATACACTACCCCCAGTCTTTTCTCACTGACCGTGGGTTCATTAATGAAATGGCAGGAAAGTGAAAGAATAACAAAGAATTACTTTAATGACCTGGAAATATATAACCTTTTAGCATTTAAATATGCAAAAAAATAGAAACTATTTTATTTAGTTATTTTTAAAAGATTTTATTTATTTATTCATGAGAGACACAGAGAGAGAGGCAGAGACACAGGCAGAGGGATAAGTAGGCTCCCCATGGGGAGCCTGATGCAGGACTCTATCCCAGGATCCGGGGATCACAGCGGAAGCTCAACCACTGAGCCACCAAGGTGCCCCTAGAAGCTATTGTAAAAACAAGTTTTAAATCATGCCAACATAGGGCAGCCCCGGTGGCACAGCGGTTTAGAGCTGCCTGGAGCCCGGGGTGTGATCCTGGAGACCCGGGATCAAGTCCCACGTTGGGCTCCCTGCATGCATCCTGCTTCTCCCTCTGCCTGTGACACTGTCTCTCTCTCTCTCTATGAATAAATAAATAAAATCTTTAAAAATAAATAAATAAATAAATAAATAAATAAATAAATAAATCATGCCAACATAACATACAGACTGTATCCATCAGGATAGATTAAATGTTGGGCAGTAACAAAGGTGCCCGGCATTGTAACAATGTATAACAGCAAGAGTATTTCTTGTTCAGGTAACCTGTCTGTCATGGGGACGCTGGGTCTCTATTCCATAGCTCTCTTCTCTGGCTGAGTTAGACTGATGCTCTACTATCACTATCACCATGGCACATAAAAGGGGAGGAGGCAAATAGTGTACTGGCTATTAAAGTTGTAGCCCAGAAATGAGTCACTTCTGCTCACATTCTTTTGGCTAAAACAAGTTGGATATCTATGCTTACTTTCAACAGGGTGCATGAAATCTTTGAAGACATAGTCTAAAAACCATAAACATTATAAACTGTTGCTTCAAAAGAAATGACTAAAATATTTAATATCTCAAAGTATAAAAATACAAATCAACCTGAAATAATCTCAACCTTTTAACTCCAATTATACAAATTCTATTTTTTTCAGTCTTTAAAATCTCATAATTAGCATACTTTTCTAAAACCATAATCACAAACACAATCCCCATTCTATGTAATTTTCAAACATTTCAGTTGTCTGAGAAAAAACTGCATAAAAAGATCAGTCTCATTCCCACTTTAGGATAATGGAGAGAAGTGGAGTTTTCCCCTGAGTGGTTTGTATTATCTTAAATTCATAGATATTTAATTCCTAAGGTACATTTTTCTGTAATGTCTTTTGTTCCTGGTGTTCAGTGTGTGCATATCATTATTCAAATTGCTTTAATCCAGAGTAATACCTTTGAAATGTACTTTGACTAGGAAGTATATTCTCTATATAATTTATCTATATATAACATATCTATATATAACCTGTCAAGTTTACCAGATTGTAAGCATGGACTATATGTGTTTTTTAAGTTAACATTGGTAATACCAGCTATACAATTCAGTGTTTGCCTTTTTTTTTTTTTAAGATTTTATTTATTTATTCATGAGAGAGAGAGAGGCAGAGACACAGGCAGAGGGAGAAGCAGGCCCCATGCAAGGAGCCCGATGCGGGACTCGATCCCTGGTCCCCAGGATCAGGCCCGGGGCTGAAGGCAGCGCTAAACCACTGAGCCACCCAGGCTGCCCTAGTGTTTGCATTTTTTTAAAAATATTTTATTTATTTATTTGACAGAGGGAGTGAACGCACAAGTAGGCAAAGTGGCAGGCAGATGTAAAGGGAGAAGAAGACTCCCTGCTGTCAGGGCTCCGTCCCAGGACCCCAGGATCATGACCTGAGTTGAAGGCAGACACTTAACTGACTGAGCCACCCATGTGCTCCTCAGTGTTTGCATTAAAGCCAAATATGAATTATCCATAGTCATGGAATCATTATCACCATCATAATCATCAAAACAATATCTTAACTGGATAGAATGAGTACTGGGTGTTATATGCAACTGATGAATCACTAAATTCTACTTCTGAAACTAATAATATACTATATGTTAACTAAATTGAATTAAAATAGAAATTAAAACATTTTTTAAAAGACAAAAAAAAACTCCAACAAAAAAAAGTATCTTAATTCACTAAGTTTTATGTACTGATCTAATCCTTTCAATGCTCAGAAGGAGGAGCTACTATTTCCCCTCCATTTTACAAATTTGGGGATTAAGGAGAGATTAGGGGATTTAACAGGGGTCACACAGTAAGTAGCAGAGAAAGCGCTAGTCCCAGTCTCCCTGGCACCAGAGTGGATGCTCCTAAATACTACTTATGCTCAGTCTGACCAAACCCCAGAAAGTGAAATAGGACAGTTTTCATTATTCAACTGAACTTACCTACTTGGCATCCTGAATAAATAAATTTTTAAAGAAAGGTTACTGAAGGCCAGACAAAATATCCCAATGAGCTAAGAGTAGGAATAACAGGACGCCTGGGTGGCTCAGCGGTTGAGTGTCTGATTTGGCTCAGGGCATGATCCTGGGGTCCCGGGGATCGAGTCCCACATCGGGCTCCCTGCATGGAGCCTGCTTCTCCCTCTACCTATGTCTCTGCTTTTCTCTGTGTCTCTCATGAATAAATAAATAAAATCTTAAAAAAAAAAGAAAAAAACAGTTGTGCTTAATGATAAACAGCTGAATTCTAATGTTAAAGAAAAAAACTATAAAAAATAATTGAGTTAAACTGAAAGGTATGTCAAAAGCTTCTTTATTAAATATAGAGATAAGCAATGAATGTGCAGTAGTTTCAACTCACCTATTAAAAAGTGAAACTCAAAAACAAAATATATATATATATAAAATAAAAAGTGAACCTCCAGGCATGCCACGGGACTTACAGTATAGCCAGAGTATCATATTAGGTTTTTAGTTTTCAATAGGATCAGAGATGAATTACATTTTAACCCATATTAATGCCAACATCCTGTTAACTGAATACCTTGACAAGCCGGTTAATGAGACCATTGACAGAAGACTGTAAGATCAATTGTTTTTTAATGTGGCTTTTCAGTTTACATTCCCTTCATAAAGAAAAGCTGATAAATTACATTGGAAAATCAATTTGCAATCAGAAAAAAGATTGCTATTTCAATAACATTGCTGAGGTGGGTAGCCTACAGTATAAAGGGCATTTATTTATAGGTGAATTGCTAGTGTTCAAGAATTTTCTATTTGCAAAGCTAGCTTGGCTAGCCACTGTGCAAAACAAAGTTGAGATACCACGCTTGAGACTGCTATCCTAAGAACAGTCTGCTTGTGAGGTTGGATCCTGGCTGGCATTTGGGAACTTGGATTTCAGAAGAGCTCCCACCATTCCCAGAACTGATAAGAGTGGCTTACTGTGTCTAAATTATTCATGCAAATGATGTGGTTTATGCTGAACTCCCGCTTCCCTTCTGGGAATCTGGAAATTTGATATATGATTGGCAGAGGGTACCTACGTGAACAGCCCCCAATAAAAACCCCAGATACTGGGTCTCTAATGGGCTTCCCAGGGCAGAAACATCATGCACACGTTGCTCCATTTTCGTTGCTGGGGGAAGGTGTGCTCTGAGTGACTCCTCATGGGAGAAAGGGAGCAAAAGGAAGCCTGCACATGGATTCTTCCAGATTCTCCCTGTGTCTTTTCCCTCATGATCTGGCTGTGTATCCTACTACATCACTGGAATAAATCTTAGTCATGTGTACAACTATATGCCGAGTCCCATGAATCCTCTTAGTGAATCTCTGGCTATTGGGGTGGTCTTGGAGATGTTTGGCATAGCCACTTTCTGCAGGCATTTTACCTCCACAGGCTTTAATTTCAAGAGCAGTGCTGCATTAATATGTTTTATCAGAAAGTTGTGGAATCACTTGGCATTTCACTCCTGTTCTTACAAGATAAACAAAACTCCAAATATATTTGCAATCTGTGATTTCAGTACATCAGCTTGTAACAAACATTTTACACAGTAAGAAATTCTGGAAGGGAATCAGGAAGGCAGGGGAATGTACACAGCAGAAACAATAGTGCACTTCTAAAGAAAAATAAGCAGAAGTGTCATTGTTCCTTTAGCCTTGAAGCACAATTATTCTTTGTTCTGAAAATTGTGAGGGGAAAAAAAATCTAAGAAGCCACAGGAAGATCTCCTGTGGACTTCCAAAAACAGCAGCCATGGGAGAAAGTGAGCAGAGAGCAAGGGATCATGTTATTAATGAATGTCATCTTTTAAAATTAGAGTAACATTACCTTTACTACAACATCAGTCTGTGTTTTGTCTAGGCTTCTTTTTAGGTGCTGGAGTGCTGTTAAATATTTGTGAACAAAGGAAGGAAAAATATTCACCCAGTATGTTCTGAAATTGAATTGAAAACAAAAGAACAAAGCAGTGTTCATTGAGATCATCACATTAAAAGAAAAGATGCCTGACATCAGATAGAATTAAAATGCCAATGCCTGACATCAGATAGAATGAAAATGCCAATTCCATAATAAATATGTCATGAAGAGCTACTGTAATACAATATAAAATGTTGGAAAACAATAATGCAATGTATATCTTCTCAACATCACTGTTAACTTTTTCTCATTCTTTAAAGCAATGTGATTTTTCGGAATGTATAAAATGCAATGTTATGACAGTGTGTAACACATTTTATATAGCTTCACAGGGCATACTTAGAGAATGAGTAATAACTTAAGGAAGAGATTTCACCTATTGAGAGTATGGCTCGAGACTTTTCCTCGAAGAGTCCTGTGACATTTATACATCTTTAGCATCTGCCCCCACCCCCCCCATCTTTCCCCTTGCCACTCACTACTAGATGATTTATTTTTTTCATTTGAACTAAATGGTTTCTTAATGGAAGGGAAATCAAAAGACTGGCCTTAAGGGGAAATGGGGTTTGAGAGAATGTTGTGTTGGGAACCAAGAATTTCCTGTTCCCTTCAAGGTCCTTCTAGACAAAGAATGAGATAGATTACCGGAAGAAAATCAAATTTAACAGTGTATGTACAGGAATCCACACAGACATGGAAATTCTAAAGACAGTAGGCAAAAATGAGGTATATATGTCCTCCTGAACTAAGGAGAAGCAGGTAGGGGTCTGGGCCTTCAAAGAGAAAGAATACAATTCCCAGGAAGATGAAAAAGAACAAATGTTTGGTAAACAAATGTTTGCTGGGCCACTCTGAAACAATGGGACACAGAGAGCTTTGACCAAACAGGCCTTGCAAGGTTCCTCCCTCTCCAGCATACCTAGTTCATATCATAATGTAGTTGTCTTGTGGTGATAGCTCTCTTCCTGGAGCAGGTCCTTTGTCTGAGTTTTTTTGAGGCAGTTGGGGGTGGGAGCAGAGTTTTTCCTGAGTCTGCTGGGTTGTGATTGCTTTTTAACTCAAAATAATCTTCATGCCAAAGTGGACCATCTTGGGGTGGCCTGCCCTTGGTCTCTCCAGTTGGGAGAGGATAGGATTAAAAGAAGAAAGGCAGTGAGAGTGATGAATAGTTTGAGGACTGTGTATAGGTTTTTATCACTAGCAAAGAGTTACTCTAATTGTAATGTTGTAAACCTATTGAATGACCTGTCATCGAAATGGAAATGACATTACAAATAACTATGTCTATCAGAGAATTTCAATATTGTCACAAAAAGGATTATTTTCCCATTCTCTCAATCCATGTAAATCATTTATAACAAAGACATTTTTATTTTTGTCATATTTCTCACGATAAAGGTGAGTGGATTTACCTTCACAATTTTTTTCCCCCAAGACTTTAAACTCCATTAAGGAAGGGAAGTAAATCCATTATATTTTACTTACCTTTTTTCTCCCCACACACTCAGACTCTTCTCAGTGCTTACTCCAGAATAGGGATTTGGAGGAAAGGGTAGGGGGTGACGGAGAGTACCTTCCTCCTTCTGTTGCTATGTTATGAAAATTTAATTTTACTTTGTAATTCATAATTGAGAGTTAGACTACAACTCCATATGATTTCAGTTCTAGAATTTCCACTGTTTTTTTTTTTTTTTTTAATAGTTCCTATTTCTTTGCTGAGATTCCTTGTCTTCATGTTCATTGTCAGGGTATTTTTATTCACTTCCTTGAGTACAGTTAAAATAGCTCAGGGGCACCCGAGTGGCTCAGTGGTTGAGTGTCTGCCTTTGGCTCAGGTAGTGATCCTGGGTCCTGGGATCAAGTCCTGCATCTGGCTCCCCATAGGGAGCCTGCTTCTCCCTCTGCCTATGTCTCTGCCTCTCTGTGTGTCTCTCATAAATAAATAAATAAAATCTTTAAAAAATAAAATAGCTCATTTAATACCCTTCCCTAATAATTTAGACTATTATGGCATCTTAGTATTGATCTTTGTTGATTGTCTTTCTCTTAAAAATTGGGCCACGTTTTTTCTGCTTTGTCTTCTGCTTTGTTCTAATCTTGAATTTTACCCTGGATATTGTGAATGTTTTGTCATGGAGACTCTAGATACTGTTATAGTCTCCTGAAGAGTTGATTTTGATATTTTTATTGTTTTTATTTTATTTTTTATTTTTATTTATTTATTTTTTAAAAGATTTTATTTATTTATTCATGAGAGATACAGAGAAAGGCAGAGACATAGGCAGAGGGAGAAGCAGGCTCCATGCAGGGAGCCCGATGTGGGACTCGATCTGGGGACTCCAGGGCACACCCTGGGCCCAAGGCAGGTGCTAAACCCCTGGGCCACCAAAGGATCCCCGATTTTGATTGTTTTTTTTTTAATTTTTATTTATTTATGAGAGTCACAGAAAGAGAGAGAGAGAGGCAGAGACACAGGCAGAGGGAGAAGCAGGCTCCATGCACCGGGAGCCCAATGTGGGATTCGATCCCGGGTCTCCGGGATCGCACCCTGGGCCAAAGGCAGGCGCCAAACCGCTGTGCCACCCAGGGATCCCTTGATTGTTTTTAAATCAGGTACATCATTTGGTTGGTTTTAGGCTGCATGGTTTGAATCTCCTGAAGTGGCAACATGACAAATTTCAGGGATTTTTTTCTTTGTTTGTTTTTTATTTTTTTAGATTTAGCTTTGTTAATTGGAGCCTACCCCAGCACATGTATGGTTCAGGGGTCAGCCACAGAATTGAGCAAAAATTTATAGGGAGAAATTGGTGCACTCCCCCTCTGTCTCCTTTTCAGTGTCACCCCCTTGCTACCCAGGAGCTGTGATTGCTCTGGACTCTGTCCTCTGGTTCTTCAGGCCAGAAATACTGCAGATTTTCTTTCTTTTTCTTTTTCTTTTTTTTTTTTATAAGATTTTATTTATTTATTCATCAGAGAGAGAGAGAGGCAGGGACACAGGCAGAGGGAGAAACAGGCTCCATGCAGGGAGCCCGATGTGGGACTCGATCCCGGATCTCCAGGATCACACCCTGGACTGAAGGCGGCGCCAAACCACTGAGCCACCAGGGCTGCCTACTGCAGATTTTTTTTTTCTACTGCAGATTTTCTTTTTTTTTTTTTTTTAATTTTTTATTTATTTATTTATGATAGTCACAGAGAGAGAGAGAGAGAGAGGCAGAGACACAGGCAGAGGGAGAAGCAGGCTCCATGCACCGGGAGCCCGACGTGGGATTCGATCCCGGGTCTCCAGGATCGCGCCCTGGGCCAAAGGCAGGCGCTAAACCGCTGCGCCACCCAGGGATCCCCCTACTGCAGATTTTCTATCAGAGTTTTAGCCACTTCATGTAGAGATATCATTGTTCCATCCTTAGGCTAAAGGATGGGAAACTGGCACTGTGCCCTATTTCTTCTTCCAAGTTTCAAATCTGCTTCAGGATCTACCTATTTTGGTTTATTCTTTTATGCCTCTCAGTCACTGTTCTATATTATTATTATTATTTTTAAAGATTTTATTTATTCATGATAGACACAGAGAGAGAGAGAGAGAAGCAGAGACAGAGGCAGAGGGAGAAGCAGGCTCCATGCAGGGAGCCTGATGTGGGACTCGATCCCAGGACTCCAGCATCATGCCCTGGGCAGAAGGCAGGCGCTAAACTGCTGAGCCACCCAGAGATCCTCCTGTATTATTTTTTAATATCTTTCTGGAGTTTTTCCTTGTTTCCTGTAGTAGGGTTGGATCTAGTAGAGCTACTAAGCTATACTAATAGCAAAACCTTATAGTTCTATGTGATTTCAGATAGTAAAAATGTCAAATAAATTTTATGACTGTAAAAGTTTCTATGGTGTTTTTGCTAATGGGATATTATAATAAAAATAATCTTATTTTAAAGATTCATTTATTTATTCATGAGAGACACACACAGAGAGAGAGGCAGAGACACAGGCAGAGGGAGAAGCAGGCTCCCCGCAGGTAGCCTGATGTGGGACCCCATCCCAGATTCCATGATCATGCCCTGAACTGAAGGCAGATGCTCAACCGCTGAGCCACCCAGGTGTCCCTATAATAAAAAAAATCTAGCTGATAAGGTGAGCCTACCAAAGATAATTGTTCTATATGCTATTTAAATATAGAAAAAAAATAGAATTTCTCAGAAGGCTGTAAAATAAAACTCATAAGTAAATAGAAAGATAATTACTTGGGAATTCCTATTATACTTTAAGAACATTTGGAGGAAGAATAAGTGGCATTACAGAAGACATAAGGTAAGAAGTAAATACAAACACTGTGACCTTGATTCTGAGTCATTATATATAAAAATATTGGACCTTGGTATGCCTTTTCTCCCTCAAAGTCTGATGTGTGTTGGCAGGGGCTCTCTTCCATCTAGTGGACTCAGAGATCTAGTTGCCCACCATATTGTGATGTTGCCAGGTAAACGTACAGCTTGCATATCTGCTACAGGTTAAGAAAGTCAGAGAGTTGCTTACACACAGGCTTTTTATACTCAGACCTGGAAATGACACGCACTTCTACCTATAGCCCATTGGCTAGAACTAAGTGAAATGGTTTCTTTCTTTCCTTTTTTTTTTTTTTAATTTTTATTTATTTATGATAGTCACACAGAGAGAGAGAGAGAGAGAGGCAGAGACACAGGCAGAGGGAGAAGCAGGCTCCATGCACCGGGAGCCTGACGTGGGATTCGATCCCGGGTCTCCAGGATCGCGCCCTGGGCCAAAGGCAGGCGCTAAACCGCTGCGCCACCCAGGGATCCCTTTTTTTTTTTTTTTTTAGTGAAATGGTTTCAATCCATCTGCAAGGGAGGTTGGAAATGTTCTTTCTATATATCCAGGAAAAGAAGAATGTATGGTGAACATTGCATTGCCACATTATCCTTTTAATCAAAGCTATTTAGGGATCCCTAGAGGCAGAGGCAGAGAGAGAGGAAGAGGGAGAGGGAGAAGCAGGCTCCCCGCTGAGCAGAGCCTGATGCAGGGCTCCCTCACAGGACTCTGGGATCATGACCTGAGCAAAGACAGACACTCAACCAACCGAGCCACTCAGGTGCCCCAGGAAATACTTTTAAACGGAGAATCATAAATGAGTGGAGAACCTTTTAGGCTTTGGGATTTTTGAAGGGACTACATGTAGGCCTCTCCCACAAATTAGGGCAGATAGCCCCCCAGAGAGAAAGGTCAAAGCCCAGCTTTCTAGACTCCCTGAGGATAAAGGGCAATCGGCACGAAGGCAGCGCCAGCTGCACTAACCCGCAGTGGCAGGTTCCCAGGGCTCCTATACTCCATCTAGGCTGTGGAGTACCCTCCTGTATATAAAAACTACATATAATATATCTCTTATTGTACACCAACCACACAGTCTATATTGTCCTTGTCTATAAAGGAGGCTGCTAAGAAAGCAGAAATAACATCTAAAATACCAGAAATCCCCCAAATATCACTCTGTCTGTAAATAAAGATATTATTCCTCATGGTAAGTCAGCCCTTTTGCTCGTTTTATTTATTTTTTATTTTTTTTATTTTTATTTTATTTTATTTTTTGCTCGTTTTAGATCAACTACATAAATACTTTTCCGAGGTGATCTTGGTCCTTTCAGTATTATTGTAGTAAGTGATAAATAACAATGTGGAAAGTAGTATCTCTCTCTTATTAAGAAGAGAAATGTTGGGCAGCCCTGGTGGCTCAGCGGTTTAGTGCCTCCTTCAGCCCAGGGCATGATCCTGGAGACCTAGGATCGAGTCCCATGTCAGGCTCCCTGCATGGAGCCTGCTTCTCCCTCTGCCTCTCTTTCTCTCTCTCTCTTTCTGTCTCTCATGAATAAATAAATAAAATCTTTTAAAAAAAGAGAGAGAAATGTGGAGTAAAAATCAAATCTCTCAAAAAATCATATCTCTCTTTTTAAATAGCTTTTTTTTTTATAAACATAGTACACAGTTTTTAATTGAGGGATCAGGGCTATTTATTTATTTATAATTTTTATTTATTCATGATAGTCACACAGAGAGAGAGAGAGAGAGGGGCAGAGACACAGGCAGAGGGAGAAGCAGGCTCCATGCACCGGGAGCCTGACGTGGGACTTGATCCTGCTCCACTGCCTGTGCTCTCTCTGTCAAATAAATAACTAAATAACTAGCTAACTAAATAAATCTTAAAACCAACCAACAAACAAATGCATAAGGTATTTCCTACCTTGGATACTGGACTTATGCACAGATTGTTTCATTGTTATAGTTGGGTTTTAATTTTTTTTAACTTAGAATATCTTAGTTAATCTTTCATAGTTTATCGGTGGATTTCTTTATATTTTTGCTAACTATCTAACTTTAACTACTTCTAACTTCTAACTAACTTTATCTACTTCTTTTTTCAAGTTTACTAAATGTTTAGCATACTTAGTTTTATATTTTTTTTAGCTCCTTTCATACATATGTACGGAGAGGGAGAAGAGAGAGACTAAAAGATACAAGAATAGACTGGACTTTGGTATACGATACAGAATGTTTTTGTGCAGAAATCATCAAAAACTATTGTCTGAAAGAACCAATATCTCTATCACCAGAGATAATTTTAGCAAAAAAACTATTATTTTAATATGATATATAGTATTTTATAGAATGACATACATTATATATAAAATTATAATATGAATTGACTTATCAAATAATTCATTTATACTATATTAATGTGTATTATTATATTAATATATTATATTACATATGGTATTTCTAGAGTATATACAATATAAAGTACATGAAAAATAACCCAAAGAGTCAAAAAAAATTCACTCAGTCCTGTTATTCAACGACTGTTTACAATTTTAAAGACTTTTACACTGAAAACTTAATGATGTTTATTTTATCTTTATATATCTATTTATTCATGAGAGACACAAAGAGAGAAAGAGGCAGAGAGACACAGGCAGAGGGAGAAGCAGGCCCTATGCAGGGAGCCCGACGTGGGACTCGATCCCAGGCCTCCAGTATCATGCCCTGGGTAGAAGGTGGTGCTAAACCGCTGAGCCACCCGAGCTACTCTAATGATGTTTATAAGTACATAGAGAGCAATCCACTACAAAATCATGAACAGCTGGTTAGCTGAGGAGGCTGTCTGTAGAAATGGATGATTTGAGACATTGACATTAGAAGAGCATAAAGTAACTAAATGGAATAAAAATATTAAAAAGGTATAGTTTTAAGTTTTAAGGGGAAAGAAAGGAGGTGATAAGCCACAAACAAAATCTCTTAGATCAAGAAAAATCCCTAATGCTATTTTCTTGATATGAAAAACCTAGAGATAGCTCATAAGCCCCCGGCATAGAAAAACTGATGTCACCCCAAAGGCTAATAACATTAGCCCTAAGAGTCCTGTGGGACTTCACAGTAGCCAAAGTGCTTCAGAGTGTTCTTCCTGAGGGAAATAAACAGCATGAGGTAAAACTAATTAATCTAATTTTATAGTTCAAGTTGGGAAAGAGCAATCTGGCAATATCCTCACTAGACACAAAAACAAACAAACAAACAAATAAATAATTCTGTTTATATTTATTTTGGCTATATATTTTATATGTAACCTTAGCACTTTTTTTTTTCCAAATAAGCACTGCGCTTCCATTTAGGGTTTATAACAAAAAATGCATATTAAAGCTGGAGGTTTATTTATTATTGAGTTCCAAATTGAATAAGAAATGACTATAAAAGCTCAAGAACTTACATAGAACCATTAAATAATTTATGCAAGAGCATAAGTGAGAGAAGGAAGGCCAGAAGACTGGAAAGAGGCTAAGAGCTAAGGAGAGGAAGAGGGACGGCAGGTGGGAGGGAGGATTTTTCCTTAAGTCTTCAATAGCTTTTGTTTTTGAAAGAAATGAGCCATGTATGCTACAAATTCCCAAATTCAATCTAAAAATCTCCATTACCAAAGTTCTTAAATTGCTTTGAAAAGTTAAATTGCTGTTTAATTTCTCATAGTTTAGGCATTCTAGACATTCCTGTTTGAAACATTGACCTGATTAGTTTTTCAGTTTACTTTTGGAAATTAGTTCATTAGTCTCTAATTAAACCAAGTATGGTAGGCTGAATAATGACCCCCAAAGATATCCATATCCAAATCTCTGGAACCTGTGAATATATTATCTAATAGGGTAAGAGGTTCTTTGCAAATGGGATTAAGGATCTTGGATGGGGAGCTTAGACTGCATTATAGAAGTGGTTCTTAAATGTAACCATAAGTGTTAATGTAAAAGGGAGGCAGGGGGAGACTTGGCAACACAAGAGGAACTGTGACAATGGAAGCAGAGGTTGGAGAGAAGCAAGAGATTGGAGCAATATAAGGAAGATGAAAGGAGCCACTAGCCAGACAATACAGGTGACCTCCAAAAGACTGAAAGGCAATAACAAATCCTCCCCTCCAGTCTCCAGAAAACACAATTCTGACAACACTTTGATTTTAGACTTTTAAAAATTTTTTGACGGTTCTGAAATCTAGAACTGCAGGAAAATATATATTGTGTCAAGTCAAGTCAGTAAATTTGTGGTTGTTACACCAACAATAGGAAACCTGTATAGTGAGCCAGTTTATTTTTTTTAAGATTTTATTTATTTATTCATGAGAGACACACAGAGAGAGGCAGAGACCTAAGCAGAGAGAGAAACAGGCTCCCCATAGGGAGCCCAATGTGGGACTCAGTCCCAGGACCCTGGGATCACGACCTGAGCCAGAGGTAGTTGCTCAACCACTGAGCTACCCAAGTGTCCCTAGTGAGCCAGTTTAAATAGATCTGAAAGCTAAAGAAAAGGCTCTCTATAATATGTGTGTATATATATATATATATATATATATATATATATGAATATATGTAAAAGAGCTATTGATATATGTATGTAAAAGGCTATACATATATATATGAAATAAAATATCTAACATGTTAGGCTTTTAATAAAAACAGAAAATACAACACATTCTTCTGGAAGCATATGAAGGTACTGTTAAGATACATAACATAAGGGGTGCCTGGGTGGTTCAATCGGTTAAGCATCTTACTTGGTTTCAGCTTGGGTCATTATCTCAGGGTCCTGGAATTGAGTGCCACATCAGGCTCTGCATTGGATGAGGAGCCTGCTTAAGATTCTCTCTCTCTCCATGGGCAGCCCAGGTGGCTCAGCAGTTTAGTGCCACCTTCAGCCCAGGGCCTGATCCTGGAGACCTGGGATTGAGTCCCATGTCAGGCTCCCTGCATGGAGCCTGCTTCTCCCTCTGCCTGTGTCTCTGCCTCTCTCTGTGTGTGTCTCTCATGAATAAATAATAAAATCTTAAAAAAAAAAAAGAATCTCCCTCTCCCTCTGCCCCTCCCTTGCTTTCTCTCTCTCTAAAATAAATCTTTGAAAAAAAAATATGTAACATCATTATATTACTTGTACTACACTCAGTCTTAGCTGAAAAGCTATTACTATATCACCTGTGATTGTCCTAAAACATAGATGAAATTTAAATATGGCAGAAACTCTTAACTGATCTCCTGAAGGAGTTATGGATTAATTGATGATCTCCATTTCAATTGTATAAGATCCTAACTGATATCCACGGCATAATGAATATTCTTTGGCAATAATACTCATGCCTACTTCTGATCCCACCAGTTAAGTTGTCTGCTCTAAAAATAGTTTTGCTTTTTCCCAAACTGATTTATTTCAATAAATTATTTCAATAAGTAATATATATCCATAATTTGATCACAAAGATTGTTAATTCTTGTTTGTTTTTAAAGATTTTTTTAAGATTTTATTTATTTATTCATGAGAGACACAGAAAGAGAGGCAGAGACATAGGCAGAGGGAGAAGCAGGCTCCTCGCAGGAAGCCTGATGTGGGACTCTATCTCAGGATTCCAGGATCATGGCCTAAGCTAAAGGGAGACACTCAACCACTGAGCCACCCAGGTTCCCCAAAGATTTTATTTTCAAGTAATCTCTACACCCAGTGTGGGGCTTGAACTCACAACCCTGAGATCAAGAGTCGCATGTTCTACCAACTGAGCCAGCCAGATGCCCCATAAAGATTGTGATTTTATATGTACAGTTTTGTTTTGTTTTGTTTTGTTTTGTTTTAGTGAGCTTTATGCCCAGTGTGGGGCTCAAACTCACATGACCTCAAGATCATGAGTCACATGCTCTACCAACTGAACCAGCCAGGCACCTCTTTATGTACAGTCCACATTTGGACTGAATGTTTCATAAATTGATGAAATATATATATATATTGAAAGATTTAATACAAGTGAATAGCTAATTAAAGAATTACTGTTAAAGTATGTATGGGGGAGATAAAAGTTTTGAAAAAAATATAAAAATGTGGAAGGATTCTTATATTGCTTCATAATGTCTTCAGTTTCTTAAAGCTCTTCCCTAAGGACACTCAGAAATGGAGATTAGAGATGATGTGCTGGTTAATAATGTAAACTTGGGAGCCAGATAACCTGTGTTTTAACCTTATCTCTACCATTTACTGACTCTGTCTCCTTAGGCAAGTTTCTTAACCTCATATATAAAATGAGAATGATAATAATTGTTACCTCAAAGAGATACTGGGAAGATTAAAAGTGCCTGACACATAGTAAGTGCTCAACTATTACTATTAATACTATTACTACTGCGGTATATGTGATTTATTCAAGAATGACTATCTGGACCATCTATTGGTGGAACCATACTCAAAGAAGAGTCCTGGGCTTTATGTTAAAAGACTAATGACTAAGTATGATCATGTAATTTTATGTTAAAATAAATTTTTCAGTTCTCTACTTTAGCCAACTTTGCCAACTAACAAACCAATTCCAATCCTAATCGCTTCTGATAAGGGATTCTCCTATAGGTTACTTTCTTTTTCTATAAATTATTATTTTAAAAACACACATATAAGACCCAAATTCTATGAAAATTAAAAGTGCCTATGATGTACAAATATTCCTTGACTCGATCTTTTATTCATATACATTTTATTAAGATTAAGTCTAAAACAAGACAATCTGCCTGTGGCCCATGGCATCCTGTATCACTCTGGCTTTGCTATTCTGTCTCCATGTACCATTCATCTTGTGATAATAAGGGCCAGGGTCCTTTTTTTTTTCTTTTTAAAGATTTTATTTATTTATTCATGAGAGACATAGGCAGAGCAAGAAGCAGGCTCCCTCTGGGAAGCCTGATGCAGGACTGGATCCCAGGACCCCAGGATCATAACCTGAGCCAAAGGCAGATGCTCAACTGCTGAGCCACCAACGTGCCCAGGCCAGGGTCCTTTCAAGCTGAGGTTGCCTTCTGTACCTGGTACAGAAGGATCTATTAGCATCCGCTTTGAAACATTTCAGTGTTGTTGCATCTCTGTGGTTACCTTATGAATCGTATTGAAGTAGATGGTATGAGAATTCTCCTGAGACCTAGCCCACTATATTGCCCTGGGTCACCCAGAGGGGCCTACCCACCAGAAATGAGAGAAGTAAATCACTGCCTCTGACAAAATAAACAGAATTTCCTTTCTCTTTCTTCTCCTTCTCCTTCTCCTTCTCCTTCTCCTTCTCCTTCTCCTTCTCCTTCTCCTTCTCCTTCTCCTCCTCCTCCTCCTCCTCCTCCTCCTCCTCCTCCTCCTCCTCCTCCTCCTCCTTCTTCTTCTTCTTCTTCTTCTTCTTCTTCTTCTTCTTCTTCTTCTTCTCTTTTTTTAAGATTATCTATTTAAGAGAGAGAGAATGTGAGGAGGGGCAGTGGGAGAGAGAGAGAATCCTTTTTTTTAAATTTTTTTTTATTGGAGTTCAATTTGCCAACATATAGCATAACACCCAGTGCTCATCCCATCAAGTGCCCCCCTCAGTGCCCATCACCCAGTCACCCCCACCCCTCGCCCACCTCCCTTTCTACCACCCCTTGTTCGTTTCCCAGAGTTAGGAGTCTCTCATGTTCTGTCTCCCTCTCTGATATTTCCCACTCATTTTCTCTCCTTTCCCCTTTATTCCCTTTCACTATTTTTTATATTCTCCAAATGAATGAGACCATATAATGTTTGTCCTTCTCCGATTGACTTATTTCACTCAGCATAATACCCTCCAGTTCCATCCAAGTCGAAGCAAATGGTGGGTATTTATCGTTTCTAATGGCTGAGGAATGTTCCATTGTATACATAGACCACAGCTTCTTTATCCATTCATCTTTCAATGGACACCGAGGCTCCTTCCACAGTTTGGCTATTGTGGACATTGCTGCTAGAAACATTGGGGTGCAGGTGTTCCGGCGTTTCACTGCATCTGTATCTTTGGGGTAAATCCCCAGCAGTGCAATTGCTGAGTCGTAGGGAAGATCTATTTTTAACTCTTTGAAGAACCTCCATGCAGTTTTCCAGAGTGGCTGCACCAGTTCACATTCCCACCAACAGTGCAAGAGGGTTCCCCTTTCTCCGCATCCTCTCCAACATTTGTTGTTTCCTGCCTTGTTAATTTTCCCCATTCTCACTGGTGTGAGGTGGTATCTCATTGTGGTTTTGATTTTTATTTCCCTGATGGCCAGTGATGCAGAGCATTTTCTCATGTGCTTCTTGGCCATGTCTATGCCTCTTTGGTGAGATTTCTGTTCATGTCTTTTGCCCATTTCATGATTGGATTGTTTGTTTCTTTTCTGTTGAGTTTAATAAGTTCTTTATAGATCTTCAATACTAGCCCTTTATCTGATAGGTCATTTGCAAATATCTGAGAGAGAGAATCCTGAAGCAGTCTCCCTGCTGAGCATAGAGCCTGACAAAGACTCCATCCCAGGACCCTGAGATCATGGCCTGAGCTGAAATCAAGTCAGCTGCTTAACCAACTGAGCCACCCAGGCACCTCAGAATTTCCTTTTTCTTATTTGGGATCATAATAACTTAATAACTACTTCCAGTTAGACAAAGGGCTGAAGTGAAGAGAGTGGTGGAATCTCAGATTGCTTCTGATAGAATCATGTCAATGTTTTAGTAATTAGGAATTGGGCTTTTCTCAAATGTCTTACATTAGAAATTTGTAATCATATGGGGACAAAACATTTCCCACTTTTTGGATCAGATTGGGGGGAAACACTCCCAAATCTACAGCTGTTGCTCAGAAGGGAAGACTAAATAGGAAGGAAACAAGTATGACCCAAGAACATTTATTGGGCTTCTTCCCAGGAAATCAAGGGGACTTGGCCCCTCTTCTCCCAGAGACAATGAATAGACTTAGGAAAATCAACTCAGATTGTGATGAAACTAAAGGTACATTTGAGCTGAAGACAAAATGGCCAATAAATATTCAGACTAAAGAGAGAGCAAATAGAAAATTATTAAATGTTTCCTTGATTTTTCTATCTGAAAGTTGGATGTTTGTTTGACTAAAAGAATTCAGGAAAAAAAAATAAAAGAATTCAGTCAACCATCTTAGATGAAGAATCAAAACTGTTAGCATTAATAAGAGATACTTAAAGGAAAGAGCACAAAATGAGGTGTTCAAAGACCTGGATTCTAATCCCAACCCCACTAAATATTAAGGTAAAAATATGTAACCTCCTCAGAGATGAGTGAACTGGAATCAAACACTTACTGACCCTGGCCTTTATCAGCTGTGACTTTGAGCACAATGTTTAACCTTCCTGAACCTTGGATTTGCTATTTGTAAAACAGAACCAAACTCCCATGGATAAAAGTAATAATTACATGGAATAACATGTAAAGAGCATAGCACTGTGTCTGGCATACAAGTGCTCAACAAATATTAGCTGTGATTTTACTTATTCATTTGTTAGGGAGGACATTAGGGACACTGGCAGGAAGGAATGAGTGTCAGAATTGGTGTCATTAGCTCGAAAGGGAGCTGTTTTTAAGAATTATTATTTATTATATTTCAGCTTCTAAAGAAATGTTGATACTCTAAGGTAAGACCCTGAGTGACCATACCGTAATCAATCAAATCTTGCATCATATATCTTGCTCTTTTATATGAAGGTCCAGGGTCTGTGAGTATTTTTTTGTGTGTAATTACCATTCTATCAAATCATAAACAATTAGCCTTGGAAATAATATGCAGAAATGCAATTTATATTTACAGCAGTTATTTTAGCTTTTATTATACTATTAGCAATACTGATTAATATTGATTATACCTTCCCAACAATTAAGAACTGTTTAGCCACCAAAAAAATTATCCAAATTCAATGAGGTTAGGACTTAGAGAAAGTACCTGTTTGGGTGCTCCAGGGAGCCAACTCTAAGATAATCAGGATTACAGGAGGTTTGAGGGAAGAATGGAAAGGTAACGTCTGTGAAAGGTAGATGGGTAAATGTAAAGGTGAAAGGCTTGGGCAGAGAAAAATCTTGAGCCTGAGATGCTGATTTGACACTTTTGAAAGGCAAGTGGGGGACAAGCAGGTCAGAGAAAACCTCAGATCAAAATGCAGGTCAATAAAGTCTTAGCCAACCCAAGAGGGAGCTCCAGAGCAAGGATTGCTTCTTAAAGGAATCCTGCACTGGGTAGGAATGGCCAGGTGTCTCTCATGAATGAATAAATAAAATCTTTAAAAAACAATTCAGGAGGATAATAGTCTATGCTTTTGAACTATTCTGTAATCAAAACAAGCCATGGACATTAGAAATGTAAAGCCAGGGGCACCTGGGTGGCTCAGTGGTTGAGCATCTGCCTTCTGCTTGGGTCTTGATCCCACGGTCCCAAGATCAAGTCCCCCACAGGGCTCCCCATGGGGAGCCTTCTTCTCCCTCTGCCTATGTCTCTGTCTCTGTGTGTGTGTTTCATGAATAAATAAATAAAATGTTTTTAAAAAATGTAAAGCCATACTCAATTCATCATGACAGCAAACCAGAGGATATTCTCTCTCATGTATTTATACAGAGATATATGGATAGGAAGGTTGAATCTTATAGATATATACTGGAATTTCAAATTCACTTTAAGATTTGAATATTGGTTCCCTTCATAATTTCCATATAATGACAGTCATAGTTATTATGTAACTAACTTTGGTATTCTGTAGCCAAAAGACATTCCCTGTATTCTGATGAGACCCAGTAAATATGCATAGCAAAAAAAAAAAAAAAAAGAGTTCATTTATTTTTTTTTTTTTTTAAATAATTTTATTTTTTTAATTTATGATAGGCACACAGTGAGAGAGAGAGAGAGAGAGAGAGGCAGAGACACAGGCAGAGGGAGAAGCAGGCTCCATGCACCGGGAGCCCGACGTGGGATTCGATCCCGGGTCTCCAGGATCGTGCCCTGGGCCAAAGGCAGGCACCAAACCGCTGCGCCACCCAGGGATCCCAAAGAGTTCATTTATTTAACATCCCTAAGTATGCTTACTTTATTCAGTTTTTTTCCAACATTTTACTATACATTTTTCAAATGTACAGAAAAGTGGGAAGAATTGTACTATGAACACTTATACCTCGATGAACAAAAGTTCACTGGAAAAGGACAAGTAGCCAGAGCAGTGCCATGGTGGTCGGCAAGAACAAGCGCCTTACAAAAGGCGGCAGAAAGGGAGCCAAGAAGAAAGTGGTTGATCCATTTTCTAAGAAAGATTGGTATGATGTGAAAGCGCCAGCTATGTTCAATATAAGAAATATTGGAAAAACACTAGTCACAAGAACTCAAGGAACCAAAATTGCATCTGATGGTCTCAAGGGTCGCGTTTTTGAAGTTAGCCTTGCTGATCTGCAGAATGATGAAGTTGCATTTAGGAAATTCAAGCTAATCACTGAGGATGTGCAGGGCAAAAACTGCCTGACTAATTTCCATGACGTGGATCTTACCCGTGACAAAATGTGCTCCATGGTCAAAAAATGGCAGACCATGATTGAAGCTCATGTTGATGTAAAGACTACCGATGGTTATTTGCTTCATCTATTTTGTGTTGGTTTTACTAAAAAACGCAATAATCAGATTCGGAAGACCTCTTACGCTCAGCACCAACAGGTCCGCCAAATCCGGAAAAAGATGATGGAAATCATGACCCGAGAGGTGCAAACAAATGACTTGAAAGAAGTGGTCAATAAATTGATTCCAGACAGCATTGGAAAAGATATAGAAAAAGCTTGTCAGTCTATTTATCCACTCCATGATGTTTTTGTTAGAAAAGTAAAAATGCTGAAGAAGCCCAAGTTTGAATTGGGAAAACTCATGGAGCTTCATGGTGAAGGTAGCAGTTCTGGAAAAGCTATGGGGGATGAGACTGGTGCTAAAGTTGAACGAGCTGATGGATATAAACCACCAGTCCAAGAATCTGTTTAAAATTCAGACATTTAATGGTGACAAATAAAAACATATTTGTGATGTTTAAAAAAAGAAAAGAAAAGAACAAGTATTTCAGATTGTGGTGGTTTCTCTTGGGTGCAAGCAGTGCTTAGTGAACGGTTGCTGAAACAGGGAGGGATTTCCTTCTTTTTCTATTTTTTTTTTTTGTGTGTGTATTTTTTTATTGGAGTTCAATTTGCCAACATATAGCATAACACCCAGTGCTCATTCCATCAAGGGCCCCCCGCTCAGTGCCAGTCACCTAGTCACCCCAACCCCCCCCACCTCCCCTTCCACTACCCCTTGTTTGTTTCTCAGAGTTAGGTGTCTCTCATGTTCTGTCACCCTCACTGGTATTTTCCACTCATTTTCTCTCCTTTCCCCTTTATTCCCTTTCACTATTTTTTATATTCTCCAAATGAATGAGACCATATAATGTTTGTCCTTCTCTGATTGACTTATTTCACTCAGCATAATACCTTCCTCCATCCACGTCGAAGCAAATGGTGGGTATTTATCGTTTCTAATGGCTGAGGAATATTCCATTGTATACATAAACCACATCTTCTTTATCCATTCATCTTTCGATGGACACTGAGGCTCCTTCCACAGTTTGGCTATTGTGGACATTGCTGCTAGAAACATTGGGGTGCAGGTGTTCCGGCGTTTCACTGCATCTGTATCTTTGGGGTAAATCTACAGCAGTGCAATTGCTGAGTCGTAGGGCAGGTCTATTTTTAACTCTTTGAGGAACCTCCACACAGTTTTCCAGAGTGGCTGCACCAGTTCACATTCCCACCAACAGTGCAAGAGGGTTCCCCTTTCTCCACATCCTCTCCAACATTTGTTGTTTCCTGCCTTGTTAATTTTCCCCATTCTCACTGGTGTGAGGTGGTATCTCATTGTGGTTTGGATTTGTATTTCCCTGATGGCAAGTGATGCGGAGCATTTTCTCATGTGCTTCTTGGCCATGTCTATGCCTCTTTGGTGAAATTTCTGTTCATGTCTTTTGCCTATTTCAGGATTGGATTGTTTGTTTCTTTGCTGTTGAGTTTAATAAGTTCTCTATAGATCTTGAATACTAGCCCTTTATCTGATAGGTTATTTGCAAATATCTTCTCCCATTCAGTAGGTTGTCTTTGAGTTTTGTTGACTGTATCTTTTGCTGTGCAGAAGCTTTTTATCTTGATGAAGTCCCAATAGTTCATTTTTGCTTTTGTTTCCCTTGCCTTCATAGATGTATCTTGCAGAAGTTGCTGTGGCCAAGTTCAAAAAGGGTGTTGCCTGTGTTCTCCTCTAGGATTTTGATGGATTCTTGTCTCACATTTAGATCTTTCATCCATTTTGAGTTTATCTTTTACCACCTAGATTCTACAAATAACATTTAACTTCACTGGTTTTGGGGCACCTAGGCGGCTCAGTGATTGAACATCTGCCTTCGGCTCAGGTCGTGATCCTGGAGTCCTGGGATCAAGTCCCACATCAGGCTCCCCACAGGGAGCCTGCTTCTCCCTCTGCCTCTTTCTCTGCCTCTCCCTCTGTGTCTCATGAATAAATAAATAAATAATTTTTTAAAAACTTCACTGGTTTTATCACATTTATCAGTCTATCCATTTCTCTATCCTTGTATCAGTCCAAATAAGTTTTACTGTATTTGTTTTTTTTTAATTTTTTATTTTTACTGTATTTTAAAGTAAATTATACACATCATCATATTTCCCCAAAACACACTAGATATAATTAGAGTTTAATATTTGGTTGTATTTTTTTGATGTAAAATTTCTATACAATGTGATGCAAATGTCTTGAGTGTTACCATTCAAGGAGTTTCCATAAATGCACAAAAATGTGCAATCAGAATACAGAATGCTAATATCACCTTATAAAGTTATCTCTTGTCCCCTTATTTCTTCCTAGTCTTCCAACACTACAGAAGAAAATACCGTTCTCTTTTTTTCCTACCACAGATGAGTTTTAATTGTTCTAGAAATTCATGTAAATACATTCTCTTTCATGTAAGGCTTTCTTCACTTGGGATATTTTTTTCTTCGAGTTCATCCACATTTTTACATTTTTTCAATAGCTCTTTCTTTTTTGTTGCTGAGTAATATCTCATTATGTGAAGATACCTCAGTTTATTTATTGTCCTACTGATGGTTGCCTGTGTTTCCAATTTCAGGCTGCTGTGAACCTTCTTATACTAGCCATTTTTGTATATATTTGTTTTCATTTCTCTTGATGTGGGGACTTGTTGGAGTAGGCATATGTCTAGTTTTACTTATTTATTTATTTATTTATTTATTCATTTATTTATTTATTTTAAAGATTCTATTCATCCATCCATGAGAGACACACAGAGAGAGGCAGAGACACAGGCAGAGGGAGAAGCAGGCTCCACGCAGACAGCCTGACATGGGACTCGATCCCGGGACTCCAGGATCATGACCTGAGCCCAAGGCAGATGCTCAACTGCTGAGCCACCCAGGCGTCCCTATATGTCTAGTTTTAGAAGAAATTGCAGGATCTTTCTCCATAGTAGTTGTCTAGTATTACCTCCACCAACCATGTATGAGTCTTCCAATGGCTCCATATCTTCACTAACATTCAGTGGTGTTAGTCTTTACAATTTTGATCAAACTTGTGGGTATGTTTTGTTAGCTGACTCGTTTTATTGTGCATTTCCCTGATGATTAATGATGTTGAACTCATTGTCACATGCTCATTGAACATTCTTGTCTCTTTCTTTGTGAGGGTTCTACTCAACATTTTTTTTAAGATTTTATTTATTTATTCATGAGATGCACAGAGAGAGAGAGAGACAGAGACACAGGCAGAGGGAGAAGCAGGCGCCATGCAGGGAGCCTGACGTGGGACTCGATTCTGGATCTCCAGGATCACACCCTGGGCTGAAGGCGGCACTAAACCGCTGAGCCACTGGGGCTGCTCACTACTCAACATTTTTGTTCATTTTCTTTGTATTTAATTTTTAAAATTATTTTTTGAGGATTTTATTTATTTATTTGAGAGAGCACAAGTGAGGGGAGGAGCAAAGAGGGAGGGTGAGGAATAAGCAGACTGCACTGAATGTTAAGCCAACATGGGGCTTGATCCCACAACCCTCAGATCATGACCTGAGCTGAAAACAAGGGTCATATGCACAACCACCCCTTTTGAACCACCCAGGCACCCCTTTTGTTCATTTTCAAAGTGTTTCTTTTTATTGTTTCCAGAATTCTGCATGCATATTGATACCACTATTTATTTTTTAAGATTTTATTTATTCATGAGCGACAGAGAGAGAGAGAGAGAGAGAGAGAGACAGAGACACAGGCAGAGGGAGAAACAGGCCCCATGCAGGGAGCCCGACATGACACAATCCCGTCTCCAGGATCACACCCTGGGCTGCAGGCGGCGCTAAACTGCTGCACCACTGGGGCTGCCCAACCTTTTTTTTAATGTACATATTTTTTCCTTACATTTTATTTTATTTTATTTTTAAAGATTTTATTTATTTATTCATGAGAGACACACACACACACACACACACACACAGAGGCAGAGACACAGGCAGAGGGAGAAGCAGGCTCCATGCAGGGAGCCTGACGTGGGACTTGATCCCAGGACTCCAGCATCATGCCCTGGGCGGAAGGCAGGCGCTAAACTGCTGAGCCACCCGGGCTGCCCTATTTTATTTTCTTTATTTTATTTTATTTTTAATTTATGATAGTCATACAGAGAGAGAGAGAGAGAGAGAGAGAGGCAGAGACACAGGCAGAGGGAGAAGCAGGCTCCATGCACCGGGAGCCTGACGTGGGACTCGATCCCGGGTCTCCAGGATCACGCCCTGGGCCAAAGGCAGGCACCAAACCGCTGCGCCACCCAGGGATCCCCCTATTTTATTTTCTAAAAGTAATTTCTACACCCAATGTGGGGCTTAAACTCACAACTCTGAGATCAAGAGTTGCATGTTTTACTGACTAAGCTAGCCAGTAATCCACAAATTTTTTTTGATAAATAAAGGACAGTACTGTAAATGTACTTTTCCTTCCTTATGATCTTCTTAATAACTTTCTTTCCTTCAGCTTGCTTTATTGTAAGAATACAGTATATAATACATATAATATGCAAAACGTGTTCATTGACCATTTATGATATTGGTAAGGCTGCTGGTTAACAGTAGGCTATTAGTAGTTTAAGTTTTTGGGGAGTCAGAAATTATTTTTTTAAAGATTTATTTATTTATTTATTCATGATAGAGAGAGAGAGGCAGAGACACAGGAGGAGAGAGAAGCAGGCTCCATGCAAGGAGCCCGAGGCGGGACTTGATCCTGGGACTCCAGGATTGCGTCCTGGGCCAAAGGCAGGAGCTAAACTTCTGAGCCACCTAGGGATCCCTGGGGAGTCAGAAATTACATGTGGATTTTCAACTATGCAATAGCAGGGGGTGGTCAGTGCCCCAACCCTCTGTGTTGTTGAAGGGTCAACTATATGTGAATTTTGTCTGGCTATCATATTGTATTTATTGCTAATTTCCTTGTAGTCAGAGGACATGCTCTGTATGATTTCAATATTTTTAAGTTTATTGATGCTGGTTTTATAGCTTATCATATAATCTATCATGTTACCTCTATGTTTACCAAGATTTTCAAGAAGATATAAAAGAAATACAAAAATTAAACCCTTTCTTACAGTTTACTTAGGAGTCAAAAATGTAAACACATGGAACAATATGACAAAGACAGGATAAATTAAAATTGTATTATAGCATGGATTAAGCACATAAGGGATGAAAAGTTCTAAAGAAGAGGATTTGTCAGAATAGGGACTCAATCAGGGTATATACCCCTCCACTCTTTGTAGACATGAGTGTTTGAGCCAATTCTTGAAACAGGTGTCAGGCATAAACTATTGGATTGTAAATTGGAGAACTAATATATGAAATGACTCTTTTTTCCACAATAAATTTTTTCTAATCTAGTGTATGTTGGGCTTTGTGATTAAAGTCAGACCTATGCTGTCCTTCCTCTCAAAGAGGCCTCAGTAAAGAGGGAGATTCAGGCATAAGTGTATTAAGGCATAAACCTTAAGAATAAAGGGGGGGAGGTTATGTGCAAGTACTATGATAGCACGGCAAGTGGGATAACTAATTTGCTTTGCACAGTGTGGCACTAGGAAGAAGTTACATAGTGGGTGTCTTTTGAGCTGGGTCTTTAAGAATATGCCTGCCATAGAGAGAGAACAGAAAAGTCCTAGTAGCATGAAAATGTAAGGTAAATATAGAGAGTAGCTTATCATGTATATATGATGGTTATTGGGGAGGGGGCTGAGTTTGCAAAGATGCAGTGGAGCCAAATAATTAGAAAATTTGATTGTGCTTAAGGAGTTTGTATTTTATGTTAAAGTAGGAAAGAGTCATGAAATGTTTTTAAGAAGTACAGTGGCTTAATCTTATTTGTGTTTATAAAGCTATCTGGTGCAATACAGAGGGGTGGATTAGATTCAGAAGAAACTAAAGCCAGGGAAACTAGTTGGGAGACTGTGTTGTAGGTCAGGCAATTGATAATGAATCTGAAATGAGGCAGGAGAGATTAATATGTGAGACATGCACGAGGAAGACTGAATCAACAACTGAGGATAGAAAAAAAGCGGTCATGGGTGACTTCACTATTTCTTATGTGTGTGATGGTGGTTTCATTAAGAAGGTGGTTTCATTAAGTAGGAAAGAAAATGCAGAAGGAAAGGCAGAGTTTGTAAGAAAAATTGAGTTTTGTGTCTTATAAATTAAAGAGTCAGGATCCGTTCATCAGCTGTAAATATAGATCTGAAGATGAGGAAAAGGCTGAGGGTTAGAGATTTAATTTGCAAGTCATTAAGATTTACTTGACATTAGTTAAACTGAGAACTGGATCTATACCCATCTGGTGTGTCTTAGGGAGACTGGACTATCAAGTGAGGATTAGGCTGAGATAATTTGTGAGGCCCCTCTGGGCCTTTGAGTAAATATTAAGAGGAAAGGGGAGTTGAAGAATATGGGATAACCAGGAAATGGTGCTGGTGAAGTAGACGGATCTAGAATACCAACTCTGACAATTTGGTTCTTAAACTTGCCTTTAAAAAAAAAAAAAAAAGATTTTATTTATTTGACAGACAAGCAGGGGAAGTAGCAGGCAGATGGAGAGGGAGAAGCCCAATGATGCTGGGCTCCATCCCAGACCCAAGGGATCATGATCTGAGCCGAAGACAGATGCTTAACTGACTGAGCCACCCAGGCACTCCAAACTAACTAACTTACTTTCTTTCTTTCTTTCTTTCTTTCTTTCTTTCTTTCTTTCTTTCTTTCTTTCTTTCTTTCTTTCCTTTCTTTCTTTTCTTTCCTTCTTTTCTTTTTTTTTTTTTTTTAAGATTTTGTTTATTTATTCATGAGAGACACAAAGAGAGAGAGAGGCAGAGACACAGGCAGAGGGAGAAGCAGGCTCCATGCAGGGAGCCCGATGTGGGACTCCATCCCGGGTCTCTGGGATCAGGCCCTGGGCTGAAAGCTGTGCTAAACCGCTGAGCCACCCGGGCTGCCCAACCTTATTTATTTCTTAAACAAGAGGCATATTATTTAAAAAAATTAGTAGAGGAAAATTAAGCTCACATCATGTATTAATTAGAACATTTTGGGGTTATGCAAGAAAACAATTTGAACTAGCTTCAGTTAAATGAGACTTTCTTACGAGAATGCAGTGGACCTTGTAAAAGCCATGGGTCAGAATGCTACTGTAATCAGGAAGCAGACAGCCATGGAGGATCTAGGGTCAGCTCCACTCTGTCTACTTCTTTTCTCTTTCTGTCTCTTCCCGTTCTTTTATCCCCTCCAGACTTGTTTTTTTTTCCTATGTGTCCTCATGGCATAGCCCCTAAATAGTTGTTAAAACTCCAGACACCTAGTCCTACCAATTCCTTCTCCCCATTCTAAATCCCCTGGGAAGTTCTCTGCCCCCACATAGTTGAGATACTCCCTCCTGATCCACTCTGATCCAGCCAACTGTGTGTGTATTTAGAGGGCTCATGGACTCCAGTCCAATGAGATCATAATATATGAGGGTAGTATCTAGCATCAGGTACCCCAGTTTGGGAACCAATGACTTAGGCTCTGTTGTTTTTATGAAAATAAAGACTGTGGCAGGGAGTATAATGCTCCCCCATCCAACGCCAGTGTACTAATATCCAGAATATGTGGAAATATTGTGTACACAACAGAGGGGAATTAAGATTATAGATGGAATTGAGGTTGCTAATCAACTGACCTTAAAATAAGATTGTTTGGGATTATCAGGATTGGCCCAATATAGTCACAAGGGTACTTAAATGTGGAAGAGGTAGACATAATTGTCACTGTGTCAGAGTAATGTCATTGCTGGTTTTGAAGATGGCAGGGGGCCATAAACCGAGGAGGTAGAATGTGGAAAAGTCAATAAAAAGGATTCTACCTGGAACCTCCATAAAGGAATTCAACTTTGCTGACAGCTTGATTTTAGCCCAGTGTGACCCTTTCCAGACTGACTTCTAGAGCTGTAATAAATTTGTGTTGTGTTAAGCCACTATATTTGTGTTTTTTTAAATAGCAGCCACAGAAAACTATTATTAAGAAGAATGGTTAATACTTGAATAAGAAAGGTAAAAGATAATTCCAAGGCTGTATTCCTTAAGTATATTTGTTCCATGGTGAACTTTTTTTTTACTCTGTCCAGCATTTTTCTCTTGTTCTGAAAATAGCATTTCCCCCTACTCTTTTTTTTTTTTCATTTTTCCCTCCAACTAAGTGGTTCTACTGGGGGTACCCTTCTTAGGTCACACATGCACTTTTTCTCCAAGAATGATTATGTTACTTGATCTTATCCAATCATGCTCTTTATCTGGTGTTCTAAAAACTGGAACTGAGGGACGAGAGGTTCATTCTGTCTGGTAACAATTTGATAGGTATGAGCCCACAATTTTTCAGAGACCATGGTTCTAAGCCTACAGAATATGCCTTTCAGATGTTCTGAGTATGACCGTAAGAGAGGCTGGGTTGAGAGCCTAATCTGGAATTTGAAGCATTCCCGTTACTTGTTCCATTTATTCCTAAAGCCAATCATAAACTTACCCTTTCACAGCTTGGGTTACACAATAACTTCCTCTTTTTGCCTAAGCTACTTCATTGTACTTTTAGTCACTTCAGTCAAAACATCCTGACAAACTCAGACACAAAAATAAGAAAATAAACCCAGTAATCAAATGAAAGTTCATGAACATATATACACATCTATTAAGATGCAAAAATTACCTATATTAACTGAGTGGGGTTTTTTAAAGCACCTTCTGTATGCAAAACATTTTACTAGTGAAATGAATAGGACTAAGTCCTATTTCCAGGCACTTACAAGATTTATTCATCCTATAGTCTGTATTTACATTTACCAGTATACATACACTCTTACAATATGTCCTCACTACAATCTCCCTATACTTATTTGACAGATGCAAAACAGAAATGAGTTCAAGAAAGTCTGGTTTGTAAAATACACAAATGGAAGAACCACAAAGGTTAATGGGAAGAATTGCAGGATATTCAGATCTCTAAGGGCAATGACCAGACTTTCCCCAAAAATGCTGCCATCACATTCAAAACAGTTGCTGGGCAGGACTAGGGATGTGGCCCTGTGGCAATTCCTTTATTCTTAATAAGCCAAATGTTTCTCAATTCCATCATAACTAAAGTAAAAAGAAGAAAGGAAAAGTAATTTGGAATAAATCACTTTAGGCTCACAGGCCAATTCATGTCGTATTCACTCAGGTGTGTTTAGCTTAATAGCTGATCCAAAGGCACGTGAGATACGACAGCTGCCCAGATTTTAAACAGAAAAGCATAGAATTTAAAACTAAGCACGCATGCAGCATGGAATAATAATCAAGTTAGGCTTCTTAAAATGCTAAATGCCAGAAAACCTGAAACCATTAGGGCAAAGTCCACACAACACAGGCCAAATATTTTGTTTCTCAGAGGGGCTTTTAGAAGGCTCAAGTTCTAAGGTGGCTACCTAAAAAGCGGGGTCAAAGGCGTGTCTTCTTTGACAACCCGTGTTCTTCTTCCCAAGATACTCGGGTAGGCATATTCAAGACTGTTTTTAAGAAAAAAAAAAAGCAGATTCTTGTCACCAAAGTGCAGAAAGAGCAGCAATAGAGTTTGTCCTTAGGAAAAGGGTTGAGCTAACAGCTATCTCTAGTCACCCACTACGTTCTGGGCTCACACCCAGCAGACACGTTAACCAGGCGGTTTGTGGGTGAGAAATCTCCAAGCCCCTCACCTCTGGAGGGCTGAGGACTGCGCGCGCGAGGGGGAGAAATGCGCAGAGGGTAGGGGTAGGGAAATGATATGTGGGGAGATAGGCGTGCAAAAGAATAAAAGGCTAGCTAGGGTGGATCCAGGGTGGCTTCAGGGTGGCTTCAGGGTGGCCCCGGGAACTGGCTAGCTGGGCGCCGCGCGAAGCGGGCTTTCTCGAGGATGAATGTGGGGGTGCACCGAGGGGACCAGACAACTTCTCTGCCAGTGTTAAACAGTGTTATAAACAGACCTCAAGAGTGGAAAACTCCAGCCCTCCCCCCCCACTAAGAAAAAACAAACAACTCCAGCCGGGTGCCCTAAGCACTAGGTTTTCCGGACCAAGGCGGCGGAGGCTCCGCCCCTTCGCTATCCCACCCCGCTGGCCACGCCCCTCCGCCCTAACCCCGCCCGGACCCCGCCCGGACCCCGCCCACTTCAGCTTCCCACCACCCTTCCCATCCGCCTGCCGCTCCAGGCTCCTAGTAGGTTCGGCGGCTGCGGGAGCGCGCAGGCGCAGCTGGCGACTCGCAGAGCCCGGAGTAGCGGAGCTGAGCGCGCGGTGAGTGAGGTAGTGGCGCGGAGCTTGTGGCTGGGCAACCTGGTTTGCGCCGAACATCCCGGTTGGGTTCGGGGAGCGTGCGGGTGAGTGCCCGGGGAATCTTCGGTCCCTGGTAGAGAAACTGGCCGGACGTGAGGTAGGGGAGTTGGCCGCACTGCCTAAGTGTCCAGCCGGCCGCGTGCGGAGCGGAGTGCGTGGTGGCGGGAGTGGGTGAGGGTTTCTGTGAGGAGGAAAATAGAGGGATTCCGGAGACTGGAAGTCCTTACTCAGGCTTGGCAGGACCGGGAGGCTCGCCAAGGGCGCTGGAGGGTGTCCCAGCTTCAAGTTCAGTATCCCCCGCTGGGTGCCCCTCAGCAGCGTCCCGGGCCCTTCCCTTCCCCCGCGCAGTCGCCTCAGAGCGCACAGTTGCCAGGAACGTTCCTTGTCGTGGGTGAGAGGATTCGGGGGGAAGGTGGGCGCTCACCCCAGGCTAGTGCCAAGGAGGGCGTGGCGTTCGTGTGACTTTCCTCTACCCCGCCCCCGGGAATGTGTCTGTCTTCTGGTACATTGTGCTCATGGACATTTTAACAAAGGCTGTGACTGTTTTCTAGGCAGTGGCGGGTGACAGCGGGGGCGGGTCGGTGAAGCGGGGAGCTTACGAGGTCGCGGTGTGGCCCTGGGGGACGGGGGCGGGGGCAGGCATGGAGGGAGTGGAAGGAAGGGAACAACCTTCCTGCCTCAGCTTTTTCCTTCTTCCTGGTCCACTGATTTTGATCAGTGGTAGGAACAGCCTCAAGAGGGATATGATTGCAAATCCAGAGTGTGTGTGTATTCGCACTCTGGCTGCATCCATAGTTTTGTAATTGTGCTCTTGGTATGTTTCCTAAGTGTCCCTTCAGTAGAAAAGCGAAACGAATAAAATTGAAGAGTAAGTAATTAAACGAAAGGGTGAGGAGGTGGGGTGTCAAAACTTACAGCTAAATTAATGCCTTAAAATTTTTTTTTGTTTATTTGACACGCACACACACACCGACAGAGAGTACGAGTACAAGTAGGGGGAGCGGCAGGCGGAGGGAGAGGGAGAAGCAGACTCCCCGCTGAGCAGGGAGCTGGATGTGGGGCTCCATCCCAGGACTCTAGGATCATGATCTGCGCGGAAGGCAGACACTTAACGGACTGAGCCACTCAGGTTCCCCAAATTAATGCCTTCTGATAGTGGTAGTATAAATAAAGCCAGATTTTGAAGGATGTGAAGGTGTGCAAATCGAGGTAAGTGAAAAGTTGATTAAGGTGCTGTTGATCGCTTCAGTCAAGAGGGGATTACTGCATGTGTGTGGAGGTGCTGCTAAGTTCTTGAGTAGACTCACTTTAGAACCCTTAACAATGATATTGGGAATAAAAAACACTAGGAATTGTAATATTAGGTAAGGTTCCAAGGCTTTCATTTGCAAAATTAGGATCTTTATGAAAAGTGGTATATGTGTTTTCAAGCATAAATGTCCATTTCTTTACTCATCTGTTTAACTGAATACAACAAACAACTTCTTCCTCCTCCACCCCTTTCCCTTGATTGTAAATCCTGTTTTATAAACAGCTTTCAGATCTGAAGTGTGTTTAAAGGCACAACCTTCCCCCCCCCATGAAGTGAACAGGATTTCTTCTTGTGTTGTCATTTTACTCTTTCATTTCCTGTTATTTTAAATTAAATGCCATGAACATTAACAATTTTGGGGAGGAAGGTGCTAGTGATACCTTTTCTCTTTTCCAGAGCCTAATGAACCCCTACTCATCCTTTCAGACTCAGCTCAAATTTTTCTTAGAAAATTTTGACATTTCCCTCAGAATGAATTAATCACCCTCTTTTCTGTTAAACTGATTCCACTGGTCTTATTTCTCTCTTGGAACTAGAAACTCAGTCTTCTGTGTTATCCCAGTACCTAAGGCTGCTGCGTATGTACTAAATGCCTAATAAATGTACTTACAAGTAAATGTTAATAAATGCTGGCATTGTGTAAAGTTCATGGGATAATAGAAAAGATTCAGGATGCTGAAATTATATCTCATATTTGAACATTATTTGGAATGTAAGTAAGAAAAGTATGGAAATAAGTTCCCATGTATTAAGTCTGTGGTTTACCTTTCTAAAAGAGGTACAAAAGCTTTGCAGATATAGACAAAGCGGGCATGAGGAAAGACCAAATTTTAAAACAGGTCAACTTCTGGGATCCCTGGGTGGCTCAGCGGTTTAGCGCCTGCCTTTGGCCCGGGGCGTGATCTTGGAGTCCCAGGATAGAGTCCCATATGGGGCTCCCTGCGTGGAGCCTGCATCTCCCTCTGCCTGTGTCTCTGCCCCTCTCTCTCTGTGTCTCTCATGAATAAATAAATAAAATCTTAAAAAAAATAGATCAACTTCTTATACTGAAACTAGTGAAAAGTCAACATGACACAGAAGATTAAACATTTGTAGAAGGACACTAACAGGGCACTGCTGGAATATAGGAATTGACAAGAGAATCATGCTGGCCACATGGTATCCTTAGAAGGCTAATATAACTAAAGAAACTGTAACCTATTAGACCAATTAGAGAGACTAATCAGTTGTATTATACTCCTAAGTCTTAAGGTGGTTTGAGCAGTTGGCTGATGGGACTCTTCATGTTATAGTGCCCTATTTCTGCAGCCTATTTTTTTTTAAGATTTTATTTATTCATGAGAGAGAGAGAAGACAGAGGCAGAGACACAGGCAGAGGGAGAAGCAGGCTCCACGTGGGGAACCCGATGCAGGACTCAATCCCGGGACTCTAGGATCACGCCCTGGGCCGAAGGCAGGTGCTAAACCGCTGAGCTACCCAGGGATCCCCCTATTTTTGACATTTGTCTTAACTCTACCAGCATCATTGGCTTTAGTCACCTTTGGCTCATGAAAGCAATTATCTTCTCTTTGCTCCTTACCACTCAAGCTCATCATCCCCACACCTAGCTTTCATCTCAGTAGATTTACCAACTGGAGAAAATATGAGCAAATGATCACTTGATTTATTAGTGAGTAGAATTGATACTTTTAGTCTAAAAATGAGTCAGGATTGGTTGGTCCAAGTCTCTGTGCCAGCAAAGCAAACAATCTATTCTGGCTGTTAGTAACTTCTATTTTTCTCTTCTCATTTTAACCTCTCTCCACCTAAATGTAAAAGCACTTTTTCTCCATGTCACTTAAAAAAAAAATAGCTTTAATCACTGTTCACCCCAAAACACTTCAAGTTAGTGCCTGGTTGTTATGAGAAAAGCTTGGGTCTCAGAGAGGGTGAGTAGAGTCTATAAAACTTCTTTTTAAAGAAGTTCTACATAACAGCCTCTGTGGTCTTTAGACTCACTAAAAAAGATATTTCAGACAAGTGTAGTTAAGACTACCTTTTTAAACTTTCCTCACCTAGACTTCCTCTCCATATTTCTGATTTTTGTCCTAATTCTTTGACAGGTCAACCCCAGCCACTTCCACTGAGTCACTTTTTGAGGGTTCTATCCAAGACTCTCTTAACCACTCCATGTAGACCAATAATATGGTGGTCAAGGGCATGGGATTTGCAGGCATTTGTTAAATTTCTTTCTCTAGGCATCCAGTTCTTCATTAATAAAAATAATGGGTATAATATTTACCTCTTAAGTGAGATCAGATAGATTACAGCTTATCATAATATTTAGCACATACTGGGGTGCCTGGGTGGCTCGGTTGAGCATCTGCCTTCAGCTTGGCTCATGGTCCTGGGGTTCTGGGATCAAGCCCCACATCAGGCTCTGTGCTCGGCAAGGCGCCTGCTTCTCCCTCTCCTTCTGTTGCTCCCCTGCTCGCTCTCTCTCTTTCAAATAAATAAAATCTCAAAAAAAATATTTAGCATATGCTAATTGCCCCCAAAATGGTAGCTCTTGTTATTTATAATTGCCATTTCTTATGAGGAATGTAATTTCAGTAGCAGTTCATTTCAAAAGGGGAATGTATTGACATCTCCTATTCTCTTCAAACTCTAGTTCTGTATTTGTAGATTCCTCCTATATAGCTAAAACAGGTGGCTTAGCACAGTGGTTCTCACACATTAGCTTGCACAATAATCACAAGAATGTTCACTTAATTGGAAGGAGAATTAGCAGGGAAATACGACAGAGGATGAGTCCAGGATGATGCCAAGGATTTTGCTCTGAGCAACTGAAAGGATGGAGTAGCTATTTAGTGAGATATGGAAGATTGCAGGAGGATCAAGAATTCAGTACTAAGCATGCTGAGTTCAAGAGGACTTTGTGGGGTTTTGTGTGTGTGTGTGTGTGTGTGTGTTTTTAAAGATTTTATTTATTTATTCATGAGAGACACAGAAAGAGGCAGAGACATAGGCAGAGGGAGAAGCAGGCTCCTCAGGGATCCGGATGTGGGACTCAATCCTGATCCCAGGACTCCAGGATCACACCCTGAGCTGAAGGCAGATGTGCAACCACTGAGCCACCCAGGTGCTCCTCAAGATGACTTTTACATGTGAGTGAAGTTCAGGAGAGAGGTATGAGTGGACAGGAAGCTCTGGGAATGGATCAAATCATTACAAGGGAAGAGAAAAAGTCACTCCTTTGCATTAAAAAATATTAATGAACTATTTTTAGAGGATTTTAGTTTCATAGCAAAATTGAGATGTACAGAGTTCCCATATGCTGTCTGCAGACCCAACCTCCCCCACTATCAACATCCTGCAACACAGTAGTACATTTGTTACAACTCATGAACTTACATTGGCACATTTTTATCACCTGAAGTCTGTAGTTTAAATTGAAGTTCCCTCTTGGTGTTGTACACTCTGTGAGTTTGTACAAACATTTAATGACCTGTATCTTAACAGAATAGTTTCATTGCCCCAAAATCCTGTGTCCTGAGGAACCTAGGTGGCTCAGTCTGTTAAACGTCTGCCTTTAGCTCAGGTCATGATCTTCAGGTCCTGGGATGGAGCCCTCCATCTGGCTCCCTGCTCAGCGGAGGAGAGTGTCTTTCTCCTTCTCCCTCTTCCCTTCCCTCTCCCTCCTTCCCTTGCTTGTGTGTACTCCTGTGTGCATGTGTTTTCTCTCAAATAAATAGAATCTTTAAAAAAAAAAAAATTCCTCAATTTGATTTATCTACCTCTCTACCCCCTGGCCCCAACCCCCACAACCACTAATCTTTTTACTGTCTGTATAGATTTGCCTTTTCCATAATGTCATATTATTGGAATCGTAGTATGTAGCCTTTTCAGATTGGCTTCTTTCACTTAATAATATGCATCGAAAGTTCCTCCATGTCTTTGCATGGCTTGATAGCTCATTTCTTTTTAGCACTGATTCATTCACATTCCATTGTCTGGATGTAGCACTATTTATTTATACATTAACCTACTGAAAGACATCTTGGTTGCTTCCAAGTTTTGACACTGTGACTAAAGATGCTATAAACATCTAAGTGCAGGTTTGTTTGTTTTTTTATGTGCAGGTTTTTGTGTGGACATGAGTATTTAACTGCTTTGGGTAAATACTAAGGCACACAATTGCTAGATCCTATGGTAAGAGTATGTTTGATTTTGTAACAAACAGGCAGACTGTTTTTCAAAGTGGCTGTATCATTTTGCATTCTCACTCATAGGGATAATTCCTGTTGC
Source organism: Canis lupus dingo (assembly GCF_003254725.2). Taxonomy (NCBI): domain Eukaryota; kingdom Metazoa; phylum Chordata; class Mammalia; order Carnivora; family Canidae; genus Canis; species Canis lupus. The sequence goes on from NC_064281.1 coordinate 32,015,501, forward strand.
TCCACATCTCCATCAGCATTTAGTTTTGTCAGTGTTTTGGATTTTGGCCATTCAAATAGGTGTGTAGTGATAGCTTGTTTTAGTTTAGAATTCATGAACATCTTTTCATGTGTTTACTTGCTATCTGTATATCTTCTTTGATGAGATGTCTTTTCAGGTTCTTTGCCCATTTTTAAATCAGGTTCATTTTCATATTTTAGGAGTTTTTTTTTGTATATTTTGGATAATACTCTATGTCTGTTTTTCTCTCATTCCTTGGCTTGTCCTTTGATTCTTCTGACGTTGCCTCTCACAGAGTAGTTTTTTTTTTTTAAGATTTTATTTATTTATTTATTTATTTATTTATTATTCATGAGAGACACACACACACACAGAGACAGAGGCAGAAACACAGGCAGAGGGAGAAGCAGGCTCCATGCAGGGAGCCCGATGTGGGACTTGATCCCAGGTCTCCAGGATCACACCCTGGGCTGAAGGCGGCACTAAACCGCTGAGCCACTGGGGATGCCCCAGAGTAGAAGTTTTTAATTTTTGAAAAAGATTTTATTTATTTATTCATGAGAGAGACAGAGAGAGAGAGGCAGAGACACAGGCAGAGGGAGAAGCAGGCCTCCTGCAGGGAGCCCAATGTGGGACTTCATCCCCGGACTCCGAGATCACGCCCTGAGCCTGAAGGCAGATGCTCAACCACTGAGCCACCCAGGCATCCCAGAAGTTTTTAATTTTAATGAAATCTAGCTTATCAATTATTTCTTCCACAGATCATGCCTTTAGTGTTGTATCTTAAGAGTCATCGCCATACCTAAGGTCAATTAGATTTTCTCCTGTGTTATATTCCAAGAGTTTTATAGTTTTGCACTTTACATGTAGTCTATGATCCATTTTGAGTTATGTGAAGGGTGTAAAGTCTGTGTTTAGATTCTTTTTTGTGTGTAATTTGTTCCAGTACATTTGGTGAAAGGACTGTCTTTGCTCCATTGTATTGCCTTTGCTCCTTTGTCAACAATCAGTTGACTGTATTTATGTGGGTCTATTTCTGGGCTCTTTATTTTGTTCCACTGATGTCTTAATAATCTTTACCAATATGACACTCTCTTGATTACCTTTATAATAAATCTATGAATGGGGTAGTGTCAGTCTTCTGACTTCTTCACTATTGAGTTGGTTGTTCTAGGGCTTTTCCTTTCTTTATAAATATTTGAGTCAGTCTTGTCAATATTCACAAAATAACTTGCTTGATTTTGATTGGGATTGTGTTGAATCTGTGGGTTAACTTGAGAAGAGCTAACATTATGACAATATTGAATCCTTTCTATTCATGAACATGGAATATTTCCCCATTTTTAAAAGTTCTTTGATATCTTTCATCATAATTTTGTAGTTTTCCTCAAATATTTTATACATATTCTGTTAGATTTATATCTAATTCATTTTGGGGGTGTTAATGTAATGGAAATATATTTTTAATTTGAAATTCCACTGATTTATTGATGGTATATTCCAATAAATAGGAAATTAATTAATTTCAAATATTAATGTTATACAACATTGCTATAATTGCTCATTAGCCCCAGGAGTTTTTTTTGTTGATTCTTTTGGATTTTCTACGTTTTCTTTCCTTTTTTTTTTTTTAAATATTGTATTCATTTATTCATGAGAGACAGAGAGGCAGAGACACAGGTAGAGAGAAGCAGGCTCCATACAGGGAGCCTGATGCGGGACTCGATCCCGGGTCTTTAGGATCATGCCCTGGGCTAAAGGCAGACACTCAACCGCTGAGCCACCCAGGTATCCCTCTACATTTTCTTTTTAGATTTTCTATGTTTTCTACATTCATGATAATGTCATCTGGGAACAAAGTTTGGTTTATTTCCCAATCTGTATAACTTTTATTTACTTTTCCTGTCTTATTGAATTAGCTAGGACTTCCAATATAATGTCAAAGAGGAGTGGTGAGGGGATGTTGTTGTCTTGTGGGCAAATTTTGAGTTTCTCACTGTTAAGTATGATGTTAGCTGTAGGTTTTTTGTAGATGTTCTTAACAAGTTGACAACTTCTCTATTCCTAATTTGCTGACAGACTTTTTTTTTTCCCCCCATGAGGAGTCTTGAATTTTTTCAATCTTTTTCTGGCATTTATTGATATAATCATGATTTTTCTTTTTTCATGAATTTTCTTTTTTAGCCTGTCGATGCGATGGATTACATTAATTGGTCTTCAACTGTTTTTTTTTTTTTTTTTTAAAGAATTTATTTATTCATGAGAGACAGAGAGAGAGGCAGAGAGGCAGAGGGAGAAGCAGGCTCCATGCAGGGAGCCCGATGCAGGACTTGATTCCAGGTCTCCAGGATCAGGCCCTGGACTGAAGGCGGTGCTAAACCACTGAGCCACCTGACTGCCCTGGTCTTCAACTGTTGAAACAACCTGGCATATCTGAGATAAATCTCACTTGGTTATTATGTATAATTCTTTTTATACATTATTGGATTTCATTTACTAATATTTTGTTGAGGATTTTTGCATGTTTTGTTCATGAGTGGTATTGGTCTGTAGTTTTCTTGTAATGTCTTTGTCTGGTTTGGTGTTACAGTAATTCTGGCCTCACTAGTTAGGAAGTATTCCCTGGGTTTCTGTCTTCTGGAAGAGATTGTAGAAAATTGGTATAATCTTTCCATAAGTGTTTGATAGAATTCACAGGTAAGCCCATCTGGGCCTATTGCTGTAATTATGATTAGTAACTAGAAATTGATTCTACTTCTTTAATAGATATAGACTTATTCATATTGTCTATTTTTTTTCTTGTGTGAGCTTTTGCAGATTGTATCTTTCAAGGAATTGCTTCATCGAGGTTATCAAATTTGTAGGCATAGATTTGTTCATAATCCTTTATTAACTCTTTAATGTCCATGTGATCTATAGTGATGCCTCTTCTTTCATTTTTGATACTGTAATTCGTTTCTTCTCTTAGCCTGGCTAGTGGTTTATCAATTTTATAGATCTTTCCAAAGAATCAGGTTTTGGTTTTATTTATTTTCTTTATTAATTTATTGTTTTCAGTTTCATTGATAGCTGCTCTAATTTTTGTTTGCTTTTAATTTGCTCTTTTTCTAGTTTTTTTTTTTTTTTTTTTAAAGATTTTGTTCATTTGAGAGAGAGAGCACATACAAGCAGGGGGAGGGGCAGAGGGAGAAGCAGGCTCCTAGCTGAGCAGGGAGCCTATCATGGAGTTTTGTTTTGTTTTTTTCTTTTGTTTTTCTTGAAGTTTGATTTGCCAGCATATAGTATAACACCCAGTGCTCATCCCATCAAGTACCCTCCTCAGTGCCCATCATGTTACCCCAACCATCTGCCCACCTCCCCTTCTGCAACCCTTTGTTCGTTTCCCAGAGTTAGAAGTCTCTAGTGGTTTTGTCTCCCTCTCTAATTCTTCCTACTCAGTTCCCCTCCTTTCCCTTATACTCCCTTTCACTATTTCTTATATTCCCTGTATGAGTGAAACCATATAATGATTGTCCTTCTTTGACTCACTTCACTCAGCATAATACCCTTCAGTTCCATCCACGTTGAAGCAAATGGTGGGTATTCATCCTTTCTGATGGCTGAGTAATATTCCATTGTGTGTGTGTGTGTGTGTATCTATCTATCTATCTATCTATCTATCTATCTATCTATCTATATCTTTATCCACTCATCTGTCGAAGGATATCGTGGCTCCTTCCACAGTGTGGCTATTGTGGACGTTGCTGCTATGAACATTGGGGTGCAGGTGTTCTGGTGTTTCGTTACATCTGTATCTTTGGGGTAAGTACCCAGTAGTGCAGTTGCTGAGTTGTAGGGTAGCTCTATTTTCAACTTCTTGAGGAACCTCCACTGTTTTCCAGAGTGACTGTACCAGCTTGCGGTCCCACCAGCAGTGCAAGAGGGTCCCCCCTTGTCCACATTCTCTCCAACATTTGTTGTTTCCTGTCTTGTTAATTTTCACCATTCTCACTGGTGTGAGGTGATATTTCATTGTGGTTTTAATTTGTATTTCCCTGATGGCAAGTGATGCAAAGCATTTTCTCATGTGCTTGTTGGCCATGTGTATGTTGTCTTTGGTGAAATTTCTGTTCCTGTCTTCTTCATGGAATTTTGATCCCAGGACTCTGGGACCATGCCCTGAGCTGAAGGCAGATGCTCAACCACTGAGCCACCCAGGCCACTCTCTCCTTCCTTTTTTTTAAATTAAATTTTATTTATTTATTCATGAGAGACACAGAGATAGGCAGAGACATAGGCAGAGGGAGGAGAAGCAGGATCGATGCAGGGAGCCCGATATGGGACTCGATCCCGGGTTTCCAGGGTCACACCCTGGGCTGAAGGTGGTGCTAAACCGCTAAGCCATCCGGGCTGCCCTCCTTCTAATTTCTTTTAATATTTTTTATCTTTGATTTTCTGCAGTTTGACTTATGATTGCCTACTTGTAGTTGATTTTGTGTGTGTGTGTGTGTGTGTGTGTGTGTGTGTGTGTTTTCAATTTATCCTGTTTGGTGTTCTCTGAGCTTCCCGAATCTATGATTTGGTATCTGACATTTATTGGGGAAATTCTGTCATTATTTCTTCAGATACTGCTTTTATTCCTTTCTCTGTTCTTCTTTTTGGTATTTTCATTATGCTTTATGTTACCTTGTTGTACTTGTCCCACGGTTCTTGAATATTTTGAGGGTTTTTTTTCCAGCCTCTCTTTCATTTCAGTTTTGGAAATTTCTACTCCCCTGTTTTCAAGCTTAGAGACTCTTTCCTCAGTCATGTCCAGTCTACTAATGATCCATCAAAGATATTCTTTCTTTCTGTTAGAGCATTTTTAATTGGTAGTATTTTAAAAAATTGTTTCTTAGAATTTCCATTGCTCTGCTTGTATTATGTCTATTCTTACATGTTGCCTATTTTTTCCATTAAAGCCCATAGCATATTAATCCTAATATTTTTAAATACCTTGTCTGATAAATCCAACATTCTTGCCATATCTGACTCTGTTTCTGGTGTTCAGTCTCTTCAAATGTGATTTTTGCCTCTTCATATGCCTTGTAATTTTTAGTTGAATAGTAAACATGATGTACTGGGTAAAAGGAACTGCAGTAAATAGGCCTTTAGTAATGTTGTAGTATGGTGTGGGGGTAGGAGAAATGTTCTGTAGTCTTGTATTTGGCCTCAAATGTTTGGTGAGCCAGTAATGCCTGGACCATGAACTTCACCAGTACTTCTCAGTTTTTATTCCCCCTTAGGTGGTGGTATAGCTAGATGGGGCTGGAGTTGTGTGTTTCTCTTCTCCTGAGTAGGTTGGCTCTAGTTAGGCTCTGGTAAAATTGGTCCTTCTGAAGGAAATCCTTGTTATGAAGAACAGAGTGCTCTGGTATATTTCAAAGACTCCTTTCCTCCTCCCTGCACTGGAAGCATGAGGGAATTTCTTTCCTCTATTTAATGTGAAGAACCAGTTCTAGCTCCTGAAGGTAAGTCTCATGGAAGTGCTGGGGGGGTGGGGGGGGCATGATTGAATCCACCTGAAAGGTTTAATTCTCGTACTTGTCTATACTGCATCTCCAGCAGTTCATCACAGTTCAGGTTGTCCTACCTTGGCACTGGTTCTCTCTGAGGCTTCTGCTCTTGGGTTTCTGCTTGGTTAAGTTGTAATTCTCTGTATCTGCTTGTCTTTCTGGTTTGGGGGCAGTGGTTTGTCCTATGATCTTACTTCTCTTGTGGATTTAAGAAAAGCTGTATTTGCACTTTGATCAACTTTATACTTGAGAGAATTGTGATTTCTGAGTTCCTTGTGTGCCAGCCTGGAAGCTGGAAACCCCCCGTGCTTTTCTTGAGACTTTTACCACCTAATTGTCTTTAAATATTTAGTATTTTTTGCTTCTTTTGACCTTTATATAAATTGGATCATCTACATATACATCTTTTTGCTCATTATTACATTTGTGGGATAAATTCATTAGTTGGCTACTTCTTAAGCTTTGGTGTGAATGTGCATCTTGGAAATTTTGTTAAAATGTAGATTCTGATTTAGAAGGTCTGGAACATATCCTGAGATTTTGCCTTTTTAACAAGCTTTCATGTGATGCTGATGTTGCTCTTCTATAGATAATATTTGTAGTAATAATAAGGCTCTAGTGCATCTCATTTCAACTGCTTCATATGCTTTGAATACCTCATAATTTGCTGCATAGATTTTCTTCTGAAATAGGAAATATGGGAAACTGTCCTTTGCCAAGTATCATTTTCCAGAATTGGGGGCTTGGAGGAAACAAGTTATTTCATATTTAAAATGGATATTTTCATCAATATAATGTAAATTGAAGATAGTATTGGGACAAAATATCAGCAAAATAGTCCTGTAAAATTTCTCACATTGCATTTCTAGTTGTAGGTGAGGTTTTGTTGATGTTATTTTTGTATAGGTAATTTTTAGGTAAGGCAGAATTGAAAAGGACAAATTGGTGCACATGTGTGCATATATGTGTGCTCACTTCGATATGTATGGAAGTAATAGACAAGGTAAAAAAATTTTTTTGAGCCTTTGAACAGGAAGTAATTTCTCAGATGTTTTGATCCCCCCCACCCCACATATTCACAGGGCTTAGAAGATAACCTCTTGGTATTACACCTTTCTCACAATGACAAAGTATCCTGAAAATGTTGGGAGCCATAGGAATAATACTATCAGTGCAAGTAGAATTTTAGAGTCTCCTAAGGAAATGGCTTTATACAACATAAGTCAAACTTTAATTCAGCATTTACTGAACACCTTTGCTATGTAAAGAGTGTGTTCTAGCTTTACCCTTTGTAAAAGAGAAACTTAAGTACTTCTCAATTTTTTTTTTAAAGATTCTATGTATTTATTCATGAGAGACACAAAGGCAGAGACACAGGCAGAGGGACAAGCAGGCTCCATGCAGGGAGCCCAATGTGGGACTCAATCCTGGGACTCCAGGATCACGCCCTGGGCCAAAGGGAGGCACTCAACCACTGAGCCCTCTAGATTTTTTTTTTAATTAAAAGAAATTTTTTTAAGGATTTATTTATTGATTTTAGAGTGAGAGAAGGTGCCTGCACTCAACCTGGGGTAAGGACAGAGGGAGAGAGAGAATTTCAAGCAGACTCCCCCTTGAGCATGGAGCCCAAGGCAGAACTTGATCTCACAACCCTGAGATCATGACCTTAGCTGAAATTAAGAGTTGAATGCTTAGCTGATTGAACCCCCCAGGTGTCCCTCTCAAGAATGTTATTGAGAACTGAGTGATGGGCACTGAGGAGGGCACTTGATGGAATGAGCACTGGGTGTTATATGTTGGTAAATCGAACTTCAATAAAAACAAAACAAAACTAGAAAAAAAGAATGTTATTGAGAAAGAAAAAAAAAGTGTTATTGAGCATAATGCAGTGAGAATCAAAGGGCCACAAGAAGGATAATCAGAGCTCTTAAAAATGCTCAGTGAGGGGCACCTGGGTAGCTCAGTCAGTTGGGCATCTGCCTTCTGCTCAGGTCATGATCCTGGGGTCAAGCCCTGCATCAGACTCTGCCCAGCTTCTCCCTCTCCCGCTACCTCTCCCTCTGCGTGCATGTGTGTGCACCCACTCGTGCTCTCTCTCTCAAATAAATAAGTAACTTTAAAAAAATGCTCAATGGTTGCTTTGCTTTCTCTGTTATTGGGTGGTAATAACTGGTATACTTATTTTCAAGCTCTTTCAGTTACTAATGATGAATTTTTGATAGTACTCATTATCTTCTTGAAAGACTTGGCAGTTAAATGGGTCATAATTTAAATAACAGTTTAAACTTCTAAGGTTCAGTGCCTCAGAATTTAGAGTCCAGTATTTCTTTAGGAAAGTGTATTATATTTTATGTTCCTGACTTGGAGTAAGTTCCTTGAGTTTTATTTTTTTCCCTTCTTTCAAAACTGTCTTAGAAGATATGTGTTATTCCGGACTCCTAGGTAATCAATCCCTTCCTTTTTGAGTGGCGAAGTCTTGTTATTCAAAGCACTCTGTTCTGTGTATCTGCTCCAATCTGTCTCCAGTATGCCTGTTCTTTGTGGTTTTGCTTCTAATGTTATGCATTCCGGTTTTGTGTAAAAAAAAAAAAAAAAAAAAAAAAAAAAATCCATATGACTAACTTGCCACAGTAATCCTCTCTGACATGTTTGCTTCAGGGAGAAAGCTGGCAAAGTTAGAAACATATGCCTAGTTTTAAAATATGCTGTCACTGCAAAAAAAAAAAAAAAAGTTAATGGAATATATTCTAGTTCCTTTCTCTGTGTTAGTCTTACTCATGGGACCAGAATAATGATTTTGGCAAGGGTATATTTATTTTCCCATGTAATTTTATCATGCTTCAGTATCTGACTCATTTTTCTTTAGGATTTATCAAGAAAATATTATTACATAGAGAAGTAAAAAATATTTCTTTTTCTTTTTTTAAGATTTTATTTACTTATTCATGAGAGACACAGAGAAAGGCGGAGAGAGAGGCAGAGACAGGAGAAGCAGGCTCCATGGAAGGAGCCTGATATGGGACTCGATCTGGGACTCCGGGATCATGCCCTGAGCCAAAGGCAGATGCTCAACCACTGAGTCCCATAAAAAATATTTCTTTAGGCTCATAAGCAATCTTTATTTTTTTTAAAGATTTATTTATTTATGTTTTAAGATTTTATTTATTTATTCATGAGAGACACACAGAGGGGCAGAGACATAGGCAGAGGGAGAAGCAGGCTCCATGGAAGGAGCCTGATATGGGACTTGATCTGGGACTCTGGGATCATGCCCTGAGCCAAAGGCAGATGTTCAACCACTGAGCCACACAGGTGTCCCAAGATTGATTGATTTATTTGAGAGAGGGAGATTGCCCATGTGTCGGGAGAGTGAAGGGGACAGAGAGAGAGAGAGAACCTCAAGCAGACCGCCCCCACCCCCCAACCCTGCTAAGCCTGCTGACATGGGGTTCCATCCCATGACCCTGAGATCATGACCTGAGCCAAAATCACTCAGGCACCCCCAAAAGCAGTCTTTAAATGTTAGTGTTCCGATGTTTTTGTTGCATTAGTATTTTTTTAAAGGATTTTTTTTAAGATTTTTATTTATTTATTCATGAGAGACACACACAGAGAGAGAGGCAGAGACACAGGTAGAGGGAGAAGCAGGCTCCATGTAGGGAGCCCGACGTGGGACTCGATCCCGGGTCTCCAGGATCACGCCCTGGGCTGAAGGCTGCGCTAAACCGCTGAGCCACCCAGGCTGCCCGCATTAGTATTATATTACAAAATCAATGTGTTCTTTGAATTTAAAATTTTCTTTAAAATGTAAGTGGTAGATGTTAATATTTATTATTAGCATTTTATTTATATTCTTTTAAACTGTGAATGTTCACTCAGTTTACAGAACTGACCTTAGCAAAGTTCACTTGTCCATTCCCACTGCTATTGTCCTAGTTCAGAGTTTATTATCTTTCCTAACATTGTAATCATATCCGTTTTACTGGTCTACCCAGTCATTAATACCAGTCCCTAACTCAAATCTGCCCATCTACAGATACTCAAAACCTCCAATTTATGGGCCCCGTGCTTCACAATGCTTTTAGAAAGCCCTGTCCACCATTATGGACCCATTAGTCACTTTCTCAAAGATTATATACACCTAACCTTTCTGAGTTGGCTTCTCCTTTTTCTGTTTAGGTTCCTTGGTTGCATTTCAGTTCTTAATCGTTTACCTGGGGCTGTTTTTGCACCAGAATCTCAGCCTTAGAGCCAAGGGTCAGAGTATCTATATTGTCTTTATCTACATGATCTCTGCCTGGTTCCCAACACCAAAAGTCAGGATGATGAATATTCCTGGACTTCTTGCATTTATATTGGGTATTTTTTAGTCTGCTTCAACAGGGCTGGTGTCAGGCCCTCAGAAGACCAGGAAGGGGACTAGGGCAAATTCTGTGTAGAGTAGGATTTTGTGTTTTCTCCAGAACCCAAACCCATTCTTGACAGTTCAGTTATTCATAGGAGTATACTGAGTTTATTATTCAGAAGATTGTCTGAACTATTTTTTCTTCTCTCAAGCAGCTCTTGGCCACATGGGTTATGTTCTTTAATAGTAATAAGCAACTCCTGGCCACATGGATTATCTTTCTCGATAGTAATAACAACAGGAACAGTAAAAGCAATGACAGTAACCCTTCAATGTTGTACCAGATATGTCACTTTCATTATTTTTATTATCCTGTATGGTATATGATATTTATCTGTGTTTTATAGTGAGGACATTGCAGTTCAGAGGTGAAGTGCCCCAGGTCACTTTGGGTTATATGGTAGAGCTGGAATTCTAATCTAAGTCTCCCTGACACTGAATCTTAGAGTTTTCAGGAGGTCCCATTTCATGAAGCATGCTTTTGAGCCTCCTCTTCCATTCTGTTTCACAGAGTAAGCACACAGTGAAACTGTTTAGAAAGAAAAAGTATATATCAAATGCTTACTATGTATGCATTTTAAGCATTAACCATCATGGTCTAACAAGCATTAAGTGCTTAATGAATGTTGAATGAATGAAAGGATACTATGTAAATTGGTCAGAGTAATCTCCCTGTTCTTAACACCAGGGCAGGCATGCAGTAGGTACTCAAAAAATATTTTTTGAACTGGTAAGATTATCCATTCAAATATTGCTGACTTAATTAGATTACCCACTGTACTATTCTGTTAAAACAGATGATGAATATAAGTATTAAGTCATAGATTTAGTTTTCTGATGAAGTAAAAGATGTGGGGTTTTTTGTTTGTTTGCTTGTTGGTCTTTAATTTATTGGAGAGAGAGTGAGAAAGAGAGCAGGAGCAAGGGAAGGGGCAGAAGGTGAGGTAGAAGCAGGCTCCCTGCCGATGCAGGGCTCAATCCTCCAACCCTCAGATGTCCTGAGCCAAAGGCAGGTGCTTAACCAACTGAGCCACCCAGGTGCCCTTAAAGATGTATTTTAATGGATGCTTTTTCCTTTGGATCCCTCAGGAAGTTACTGATATCATATGATGAACTCTACTTCCAGAAAGCTTTGTTTACCTACTGCATCTTACTGGATCTCTTACTTACTCAGTCCCTAAAACTCCTTCCTTGACTTCTGCCCTTTCCCTGGATAATGCCACTCATGTCCATGACTTGAGCTTCATTCTGCACACTGACAGTTCCCACAGCTATATCCAGTCAGAATTTTTCCTTGAAGATATCATGTAAATGACAGGGTACCTTAAACTGAAATGTCTTATTTATTTTATTTTATTTTATTTTTAAATTTTATTCATTTATCCATGAGAGACACAGAGAAAGAGAGAGAGAGAGAGAGAGAGAGAGAGAGGCAGAGACACAGGCAGATGGAGAAGCAGGCTCCATGCAAGGAGCCTGATGTGGGACTCGATCCAGGGTCTCCAGGATCACACCCTGGGCTGCAGGCGGCGCTAAACCGCTGTGCCACCGGGGCCGCCCCAACTGAAATGTCTTAAATAAAACTTCTTCCCTTGCCCACTGATGTGCTGGTGGGAATCTGGGAAGGAACAGTCAAGAAAGAATTCTTGAGACCTTTTCAGTGCAAAAAGGTGGTTTTATTAAAGCCGGGGAACAGGACTGATGAGCTGGAAGAGCTGTACTGGGATTGTGAGGAGCCATTGATTATATACTTTTAAGTTGGGAGGGGCAGGATAAAGGAAGTTTCCAAAAGGATTTTCATGTGTTAAAGAAGACTTAGTGACCCGGGAGGTCTGGCTATTGTCAATCTAAGGACACTTTTTGCCTCTAGCAAAGCATTAATGTTTACACAGCTGTGAGTTCCTGGAGGAGTGTTATACTCTACTTATATCAAGTATTTGTCAATGGGTTTCAAGTTGTAAGGAAATTTAATTTTATCTACGTTTCTTTTGCCTTTGTTCTCCAAGTCACCTACTACCACACATGTATCCACTACTTTGTTGTGAAGGGGTGGGGGGGGGGAGGGGAGAAGAGGTGGGGATGGTGGGGGTGGGTGGGAAGGAAGCACTGTAGTATTCTCTGGGTAAGAAGCAACCTGAGTATAGGCATGAATGTGACACATGGGGCTCCCTTGGCCATTCCTTTGGAGAAATCGCACTGTTGGTCCTAGCCTAAGGGCCTCTAAATTAAGGGGCTAACAGTAATCTGTATCACCCTCTTCAGAGAAGTTTTTGTCTTTTGGTGCTTTTCCATGCCCTTTTGACCTCCTCCTCCTTGCTAATGCAAGCAGGGATGGTAGAAAAGGGGCCTCTTTCTCATTACCTCCTTTTTTCAAGCATAATGTGTGAGAGAATGTATTCTGATTACCATTTATAACAAGGCTCATTCCAAATTTTATCCAAAATACAAGTCTTGGCATTAAATTCTTATTTTTCATCTAATACTTAATTGACTACAGTAGTCATGTGACTTGGTAAATTACTTTGAGAGTTTATACTGCATTATAGGTTAGCTTATCCCAGTGTCTATCCGTAGCCCTTAATTAGTGAGGACAGTTATATCAACTTGAATTTTCATTGTGGTTTCACATCACAGAACTCTCACAAGGTTTGTGTGGATTTTCTTCCATCTGTCTGTTTCTTTCTTAGCTGGGTAATAGACCATAGATTGTTTTGTGGGTTATTTTTCCTTCCAGTCCTCATAGAGGGCCTGCCCAGTGACATTGTACCATTACCTGCTTCTCTAGGCCTATCCATGGTTTCTCTTTCTTGTGCTACAGTTACTGGACTTCAACTGATAGTGTTATTTTTTTCCTATTACATTACTACAATGGCATGTGGTTTCGCTTCTTTTTTCTCCATCACACGCTGGCTGGGACCTGTTTTCTAAAACAGTATATGAATTGTCTTCAAACAGCTTTAATTAAATTAAATGTTGTCTCTGTATAATGTTGCCAAAGAAATCTTAAACATTCCCTTCCTACATTTAAATATTTAAAGATAAATTTATAATGAGTATTTCATTCTTTTTATTCCAAAAATGTTTGAGTCCTCATGTAGTATTGATGGGAGCTCTGGATTCTTTTAAAATGATCAAAAGTTAATGTACTTCTAACCTTCATTTTGGCATAGGTAAATCTTAGTTGCTGTTCATATCTGTATTTAAAGAACTGTAATTCAAACTCATTTTGTTGTAGGTTCCCCGGTTAGCCAGGACTAAGGCATGCTGTCTCAGAGAGGTCTGATTCAAGTTTGTTTACAGCCTAAGGTTCTAGCACTTTCTGGAGTAGATGTTTCTGATTAGAGTGCACTAGTTGTTTCAGAACCATAATCTTTGACCGTACTCTATTTAACCAGCATTTAAGCAGCATTAATTCCAGAGAGTATTACCAGACCTAAAGAATATCCTGTAGGACCTAGAGTGAGTGGTTAGGGAAGTCATACAGCTGGTACAGTGCTTCCTTCTTTGTGTACTACACATACCTCCCACAAATAGGACCCCTGCTTCAAGGGTGCTTGTATATGGAGTGGTTAACTCCATTAGCCTGTAGAGATAGATGACAGGATATTCTGTTAAAACCTTCACACTCATCCTACTTTTAACTAATTTAGGCCCCCGCTGAAATACTCTGTCACCTCTTAGTAAGTACTTCAGAAATCTTGGCATTGAACATCATTATTGTACTTCTGGTTTACAGAGAAGCAGATAAGTTCAGCATATTGTAAAAAAGCTTCTCTGTGCAGCACCTTGGCAGCTTTGTATGTCTTCATTCAGGCCATGGGGGCAATGTTCGACCATAATCTGACTTAAGTCTTGGCAAAATGCCCTGTGACGCCTCCCAGAGCAAGGGGGAGATAAGCAGCTGGTGAGGAGCTGCCATGAAGCAGCTTCTCATAATGTATCTTGTGGGAAACTGCCATCAGGACATTTCTCACCCATCTCCTGGTTTCAGCTGAGTGCAGGACTTTCCACCTTATACCCTGTGGGCTACAACTTCAGATGTCTCTGTAAGTTGATAAAACTGCTTGGGTTCAGTTTTATAACTTGACAGCATTATGACACATTTGCTTGGACTGTCATCTGGCCTCTCCTGTTTGATGTCATCATGTGGGAACTAGGGAAATTGACACCATGCTGGTTTTGATTGTGCTGTGTAAGCAATACATTGTCTGAATTCATTTGAGCTCATTGTCTCTTTACCTGCTGAATCCATGGAAGTGTGGCAAGGCAGTCTAATAGCTGTTACTTGTGGCCCCATCAGCCATGGTGTTGTTCTTTTGGGAATATTTGACTATGTGACACAATAGGACTCTCACTGGCCAGCTACTCAGCTGCTTATGTACCATGACATGCTCATTGAGCCTTATACTTGTCTCTGGGCAGAATGGGGTCCCCAGTTTGCAGGTGGACAGAAGCCAGGGCTTTCTAATGGAATTACCCTTTTCTCACATTGCAAGGCCAAGGAAAATATCAAGACCTGCTCATTAGAAAGTCTTTTTTAAAACATTTTATTTATTTATTCATGAGAGACACACAGAGAGAGAGGCAGAGACAGAGGCAGAGGGAGAAGCAGACTCCATCCAGGGAGCCCGTCGCGGGACTCAATCCCGGGTCTCCAGGATCACGCCCTGAGCTGAAGGTGGCACTGAGCCACCCGGGCTGCCCTCATTAGAAAGTCTTATTTATACAACTGGAAAGACTACACAGATTCTGAAGCTGCCCCTTCTCTACCCCCACCACTCACTCCTCAGTGGAGTAGAAAACAAAGCATAATCATAGTGTTTGGGCCTACTCAGAATGGTGTGCTTTATTTTTATTTTTTTAAGATTTTACCTATTTATTCACGAGAGACACAGAGAGAGAGGGGCAGAGACAGGCAGAGGGAGAAGCAGGCTCCATGCAGGGAGCCCAACGTGGGACTCGATCCCATGTCTCCAGGATCACACCCTGGGCCGAAGGTGGCGCTTAACCCACTGAGCCACCTGGGCTGCCCAGAATGGTGTGCTTTAAATGGTGCATTCCTACTGAGGAGGTGGTTGCCTCCTGCTTACAGATCCTATGGCCTCTTCAGTCTATAGTATTTTGGTTTACAAAAAAACCAAATGTTTTACCATACAAGCATCTTTTTTTTTTAAGGTTTTATTTCTTTATTCATGAGATTATTCATGAGAGATACACAGAGAGAAGCACAGACACAGCAGAGGGAGAAGCAGGCTCCTTACAGGGAGCCTGATGTGGGACTCGATCCCCAGACCCTGGGATCATTCCCTGAGCTGAAGGCAGAAGTTCAACTGCTGAGCCACCCAGGCATCCCCCATTCAAGCATCTTATCTGGAAAAAATAGAAGATACCATGGAGGGTAATTTCTATTCATATATATCTGGAAAATTTTTGGTAATACTTTTTGGCCTTGCATTGTTTTTTTTGTTTTTTTGTTTTTTTAAGATTTTATGTATTTATTCATGAGAGACACAGAGAGAGGCAGAGACATAGGTAGAGGGAGAAGCAGGCTCCCTCCAGGGAGCCGGATGTAGGACTCGATCCTGGCACCCTGGGGTCAGGCCCTGAGCCAAAGGCAGCTGCTCAACTACTGAGCCACCCAGGCGTCCCATGTATTGTTGTTTTTAATGTAGACATTTAAGGGTATAAATTTCCCTCTAAGTAGTACTTTAACTGCATTTCACAGATTTTGATGTTGTTTTCATTACCACTTAGTTAAAAATATTGTCCAATTTTGCTTGTATCTTATTTCTTGATCCAATGATTATTTTGAGTTTTATTGTTTACTTTCAAAATATATAGGATTTAGGGGATCCCTGGGTGGCGCAGCGGTTTGGCGCCTGCCTTTGGCCCAGGGCGCGATCCTGGAGACCCGGGATCGAATCCCACGTCAGGCTCCCGGTGCATGAAGCCTGCTTCTCCCTCTGCCTGTGTCTCTGCCTCTCTCTCTCTGTGACTATCATAAATAAATAAAAAATTAAAAAAAAAAACAAAATATATAGGATTTACCTGGTTTTCATATTGGTATTTGTGAGGAAAATGTTAACGCAATGGGTCTGATTGCTAATTCCATGTCTCTGAAGGAACCTGGAACCATGGTTGACTCTTGGTCAGCCCCGGGGAATGTGGCGCTTTGAATGTTTTTATTTTAATGGTTGATTTTGTTTTGTACATCAGGAGCAGTAGACCATGCCGTACCTATTTGAATTGCTTTGTGCAGACATGCAGATTGATCAATCATGTGTGCCTGGTTTCATTACTGGGGTCCCAAGTTTCAGTTACCATGGCTGGTTGCATAGCAGGATATACTTACATGACTAGCTCTCTGTAGAATCTGGGAATGCTGAAATTCAAATGCTCTTTCTGCCCTTCCCTGGGCAGAGATATTTTGCATATGTCATGGTATTTTGCTTCTAGAGAAAAAGCATATATAAAAGCCTATGTCTGGCCTTTCTGAGTTCTACCCAATGTATATCTTTTTCCTGATGCTTTTACTTTGTACCCTTTGGTGTCATAAATCTTAGCTATGAGTATAACCTACTGTTGAGTCCTGGTGACTCACAAACTTGAGAGTGGTCCTGTGCCCTAAAACTGTACTCTAATTTTATTGTGGTCAGAGAACATATTCCATATGATTTCATTTTTTTTTAATTGATGCTGGTTTTATAACCTAGATTATGATCTCTCCTGGTAAGTGTACCATGTAAACCTGAAAAGAATGTGTACTCTGCCATTATTGAATATATTGTTCTATAAATATCAAGTAGGTTAAAGTCTGGTAATGTTGTTTAGTTCTATGCCTTTGTTGATTTTTTTCCCCCTAGTTCAATCCATTGCTGAGACAAGAGTTAAAGTCTCCAACTATGATTGGGGAATTATCTGGTTCTCAATTAAAAAAAAAAGATTTATTTATTTATTTTAAAGAGAGAGAAAGTGTGCACACAAGTGTGGGGAGGGGCAGAGGCAGAGGGAGAGGGAGAAAAAGTCTTAAGCCCCAACATGGGGCTCTGTCTCAGGACCCTGAGTTCATGACCTGAGGTGAAAACCAAGAGTCAGATGCTCAACTGACTAAGCCATCCATGTGCCACTATTTTTCTCTTTAATTCTGTTGGTTCATAATTTATATATTTGAAATGCTGTTATAAGATGCATGCATATTTGGGATGATGCCTTCCTATTGAATTGACCCTTTTATCATTGAAGAGTCTTTTATCGCTGCTAATTCATTTGGTTTTGGAATTTGTCTTGTGATATTAATGGTCATTCCAACCTTTGGCTTACTGTTTCCAAGGTATATATTTTTATCTATTCACTTTTAACCTATCTATGTATTTATATTTAAAATGAATGTCTTGTAAGCAGTACCGTATATATTTTGTGATTTGTTTTACTTTGGCCTTTTGACAGTCACTGGAACATTCAATTTGGTAATCTTTAAGTAATCATTGACATGTTGGTCTTAGGCTTAGTATTTTATTTTGTATTTTCTACACATCTCTGTTTATCTTTCCTGCTTGTTTTTAGAGTATTTGAATATGTTTTTAGGATTCTCTTTTATTTTTTCTGTTGATATTTTAGCTATTCTTTTTTTATTGTACTGTTTGTACCTTTTTTTTTTAAATAGTAGCTGCCCTAGAGATTATAATGTACAAACATAGCTTTTCACAGTCTACTTAATTAATGTACTTTTTAGTACATTAGTTAATAATATACTACGAGTAAAACATGGAAATCTTACAAAGTTACAGGCCCACATCCCTGTCCTTTCTGTTATGGTTGTTCCACACACACAGCAATGTTTTAGTTTTAAAGAGTTATTTGGTTTATAAAGAAAAGTAGAGGAAAAAAGCAAAAAATAGTCTTTTTGCATTTACTCATTTACTCAGCCATTTACCATTTTGGATGCTCTTTATTCATTTCTGAGTATCTCAATTCCATCTGGTATTATTTCCTTTCTCTATAAATAACTTAAGCATTTCTTACAGTGCAAGTCTGCTGCCAACAAATGAACTTCTTATAGAGTCAATCTACTAGTGACAAATGCTTTTAGTCACTTTTATCTGTAAATATCTGTATTTCGTTTTCACTCTATAGTTCTATCTTTGCTGGGTATAGAATTCTGGGATAACATTTGTTCCCCACCGCACCCGACCCCCTACCCACGCCAAGACTTTAAATATGGTGTTCCAGTCTTTCTTCCATGGTTTCTAATAAGTTAACCATCAATTGGATCATTGTTCTCTTGACTGTGATGTGTCATTTTTCCCATGCTGCCTTCAAGGTTTGCTCTTTTTTTTTTAATAATAAATTTATTTTTTATTGGTGTTCAATTTGCCAACATACAGAATAACACCCAGTGCTCATAACGTCAAGTGCCCCACCCCCCCAAGGTTTGCTCTTTATCTTTGGCTTACAGTGGTTTATTATGTACTTCGGGCTTCTCTGTGTTTTTCTGTTTTGTGTTCATTTAGTATCTTATATCTATGAATTTCTATCTTTTGTCAATTTTGGGAAGTTTTTATTATTCAAATATTTTTTCTCCTCTTCATCTGGTATTCTAATTACACTTATTTATGACTGTTTAGTCATCTAATAGGTCTCTGAGCTTCTGTTTATTTTTCCTCCCTATTTGCTTTCTGTAAATTTTTTTAAAGAGGGAGAAAGACAATCTTAAGCAGGCTCTATGCTGGGTGTGGAGCCCAATGTGCAGCCTGACATGAGGATCGATCTCACAACCCTGAGCATGACCTGAGCCAAATTAAAGAGTCAGATGCTTAAGTGACTTAGCCACCAAGGTGCCCCTTGATCTGTCTTTATGTTCCCTTACTCCTCTGTCATGTCCATTTGGCTATAAATTCAATCTATAGTTTTTTTTCAGAAATTATTTTTGGGGGACTGCTGGGTGGCTTAATGATTGAGCATCTGCCTTTGGCTCAGTTTGTGATCCTGGGGTCCTGGGATTGAGTCCTGCATCGGGCTCCCCACGGGGAGCCTGCTCCTCCTTCTGCCTATGTCTCTGCCTCTCTCTGTCTCCCATGAATAAATAAATAAAATCTTTAAAAAAAAAGAAATTTTTTTATTGTTCTAAAATTTCTTTCTTAATTACTTCTCTCTACTGGGGTTTTCATGAATTGGTCTTCCAGCATCTCTGTCAGAATTAAGTAGGGTTCTGATACTTTCTCTGTCTCCTCAAACTGGTTTTGTTTTGTTTTTGTTTGGTTGGTTTTATTATAACTTGTAGGTTTTTTTTTTTTTTTTTTAAAGCTAGACATGATGTATTGATTGGGTAAAAAGGCTTTTAGTGTGAAATTTGATGTTTATCTGGCTAAAGGTCAGGCTGTGTTTGTTTGCTGTAGCTATAGGTATCAGAGGATAAATTTCTCCTGTTTACTTTGTTTTTGACTCCTCTGTTTTCTTTGGGTTCTCCTGGGGACTTGTTCTTAAATAAAGTCTGAGATGTGTCATTCTTACAATTGTATTCCCCTGTCATTATACAGGAGTCATACTGATGTGGTGGCAATGTATGGGAAGAGAGGAAGTATTCCATAATCCTACAGTTGGGTCTCAGTCTTTTTTTTTTTTTATTTTTTTTGGGTCTCAGTCTTTTAATGAGTCTGTGCCCCTGGGTTTTGACCTTCACAAGTGCTTCTCCCCCTTCAGTGAGACAGAGGCTACAATTGGGTATCTCCCTTTCCTCATGTGGAAGGCTAGAGGGGGTTAGAGCCAGGTGGGTATTTTGGTATTTTGAGCCAATTTGAGTGTTTTACTTCCCCAAGGTTGGTTAAGGTCTGGTAAATAGTTCTCTTGAGGGCAGGTCTTGTTAAGAAAAGAATGCTCTGGTCATGTTAAAAAAAAAAAAAGGCTACTTTTCTCCTCTCCCTGCTTGGAAACCTGAGTGATTTTTTTCTCTTATCTTCACTGTGAGAACCTGGTAGGGCTCCTGGAGGTAAAACTCACAAAAGTGTGAACATCCTCCAAGATGGGGCCTCCCTGGAGTTTTTAATTCTCACACTATTCACACTGAGCCTCCAGCAATCAGCAATGCTGGTATTGGTTCTGGACTTTTCTGTTTCTGGGTTTCTGATTTAGTGATTTGGATTTTCTGTATCTGCCTGTTTGTACAATTTTGGGAGCAGTGGTTTGCCTTGTGACCTTAGTCGTCTGATGATTCTATGAAGAGTTGTTGATTTTCCATTTGTTCACCTTTTTTCTTGTTGTAAGAATGGGAGTGATGATTTCCAAGGTCTTCATATACCAGACCAGAAACTGGAAATCAAGTTTATATGAATTAAAAACTCCTCCTTGTATTTCATTGAGGATAGCCACTTTAACATTCTCTTCTTTTAATTCCAACATCTGGTTCATCTTTGAGTTGGACAAGAATGACTTTCTCCTGATAGTGTTATATTTTCCTGATTCTTTGTATACTGAGTACTTTGGGATTATATCTTGGACATTGTAAATGTTAAAGTGAGGAGATTCTAGACTGTGTTTTTTCCCCCCAATAAGTATTATTTCCTTTGTTTTAGCAGCACATTTTTTTTTTGGCTGGGCTTGAACAGCTGACTTTTTCTTGTGCAGTAGATCTTGTCTTTGTTCATATCTGTTGTTTTGGGATAGGCTGCTAAGAGTCTAGTCTGTGCAAGCATTGTTCAGGGTTTAGTCAGAGATATGGGTAATCAGGGCTTAGGGATCTACTCTTTGGCTCTTTCTTTTCAATGCTCATGATTTCCCGGATTCTTTTTATCTGGTTATCTAGGCCTGAATGACTGGGTTTTTTAATATGTGCTCACTTCTGCTGTGGACTGTACCCGGTTCCAGACTAAAAGGCATGCCATCTCCCCTCTTCCAAGTGAGCACAGTCTGCCAGTGCCTGTCTGCTTCTTTTCACTCACTGGCACCTTTTGAGTGGCAGCTATCGTCTTGGTTCAGAATTTGTTCTTTTGCTTTGCGTTTGTTTCACACCAGTGTGGTCCAGGATTCAGTTAAAAATATGGATAGACAGAATTCCTTCTCTAGCTCTCTTCCTTCTGGGATTCTCCCACTTCCTTCAGCATTTTCCCAACTCTGCTCTTCTGGTTCGGTAGACCTGAATAATGCCTCCTCCCCCCACCCCCATGTGTGCCCTCTGTAACTGCTATTCACCACAAGTGCTGCACTTAGCCCCAGGCTAAAAGCCGTGGTGATGAAAATTTATTTGTTTAGCTCCCTGTCTCTATTCCTTCCAGCAACTATAAGTCCCCTGTGAGAGCCTGTATGCTTTTGTTCACCGTCTAATATCTTAAGATTGTTTCTCTTTATACTAAAACCAGGTTCTGTAGTTGTTTTCTGTGTGTATATGTGCAGGGGATGGAGAGAGTCCTATAGGTTCTGTGTTTATCATACCTGTCATTTCCTTGAGAACAAAAAATTTTTTTACTGGATAACCTCTTAGAAACCAAGACCATGTGTTCCTTTAGTGACTGTAAGACTGAATCTTGTGTTGTCCTAGCCTCTTTGTTTTCCATACAAAAGGGGGTAGGATATATATAGAAAACCTGAAAGGGTCCACCAAAAGGCTGCTAGAACTGAAAAACGAATTCAGTGAAGTCGCAGGATACAAAATCAATGTACAGAAATCTGTTGCATTTCTATACACCAATAACAAAGCAACAGAAAGAAATTAAGGAATCACTCCCATTTACAATTGTACCAAAGACAGTAAGATACCTAGGATTAAACCTAACCAAAGAGGTAGAAGACCTGTACTCTGAAAACTGTAAAACACTGATGAAAGAAATTGATGAGGACACAAAGAAATGGAATGATATTCCATGCTCATAGATTAGAAGAACAAATATTGTTACAATGTCTATACTACCCAAAGCAGTCTACCGTTTTGTTTTGTTTTTTAAGATTTTATTTTTATTTATTCATGAGAGACAGAGAGAGAGAGAGAGAGGTAGAGACACAGGCAGAGGGAGAAGCAGGCTCCATGCAGGGAGCCCAACATGGAACTCGATCCTGGGTCTCCAGGATCACA